>NC_137923.1:38696940-39296940 GCF_963457725.1 Sprattus sprattus | reverse complement strand
CTCTTTACCTCTCTGTGTCTCCATCTCTCTCTCCCTCTCTTCACCTTTCTGCGTCTCCATCTCCATCTCTCTTCACCTTTCTGTGTCTCCATCTCTCTTCACCTCTCTGCGTCTCCATCTCCATCTCTCTTTACCTCTCTGTGTCTCCATCTCTCTCTCCCTCTCTTCACCTCTCTGTGTCTCCATCTCCATCTCTCTTTACCTCTCTGTGTCTCCATCTCTCTCTCCCTCTCTTCACCTTTCTGCGTCTCCATCTCCATCTCTCTTCACCTCTCTGCGTCTCCATCTCCATCTCTCTTTACCTCTCTGCGTCTCCATCTCCATCTCTCTTCACCTTTCTGTGTCTCCATCTCCATCTCTCTTTACCTCTCTGCGTCTCCATCTCCATCTCTCTTCACCTTTCTGTGTCTCCATCTCCATCTCTCTTCACCTCTCTGTGTCTCCATCTCTCTCTCCCTCTCTTCACCTCTCTGTGTCTCCATCTCTCTTCACCTCTCTGTGTCTCCATCTCCATCTCTCTTTACCTCTCTGCGTCTCCATCTCCATCTCTCTTCACCTCTCTGCGTCTCCATCTCCATCTCTCTTCACCTTTCTGTGTCTCCATCTCTCTCTCCCTCTCTTTACCTCTCTGTGTCTCCATCTCTCTTTACCTCTCTGCGTCTCCATCTCCATCTCTCTTTACCTCTCTGTGTCTCCATCTCTCTCTCCCTCTCTTTACCTCTCTGTGTCTCCATCTCTCTTCACCTCTCTGTGTCTCCATCTCTCTTCACCTCTCTGTGTCTCCATCTCTCTTCACCTCTCTGCGTTTCCATCTCCATCTCTCTTTACCTCTCTGCGTCTCCATCTCCATCTCTCTTTACCTCTCTGTGTCTCCATCTCTCTCTCCCTCTCTTCACCTTTCTGCGTCTCCATCTCCATCTCTCTTCACCTTTCTGTGTCTCCATCTCCATCTCTCTTCACCTCTCTGTGTCTCCATCTCTCTTTACCTCTCTGTGTCTCCATCTCCATCTCTCTTTACCTCTCTGTGTCTCCATCTCCATCTCTCTTTACCTCTCTGCGTCTCCATCTCTCTCTCCCTCTCTTCACCTTTCTGCGTCTCCATCTCCATCTCTCTTTACCTCTCTGTGTCTCCATCTCTCTCTCCCTCTCTTTACCTCTCTGTGTCTCCATCTCTCTTCACCTCTCTGTGTCTCCATCTCCATCTCTCTTTACCTCTCTGTGTCTCCATCTCTCTTCACCTTTCTGCGTCTCCATCTCCATCTCTCTTCACCTCTCTGCGTCTCCATCTCCATCTCTCTTTACCTCTCTGTGTCTCCATCTCCATCTCTCTCTCCCTCTCTTCACCTTTCTGCGTCTCCATCTCCATCTCTCTTTACCTCTCTGTGTCTCCATCTCTCTCTCCCTCTCTTTACCTCTCTGTGTCTCCATCTCTCTCTCCCTCTCTTTACCTCTCTGTGTCTCCATCTCTCTTTACCTCTCTGCGTCTCCATCTCCATCTCTCTTCACCTTTCTGCGTCTCCATCTCCATCTCTCTTTACCTCTCTGCGTCTCCATCTCCATCTCTCTTTACCTCTCTGTGTCTCCATCTCCATCTCTCTTCACCTTTCTGTGTCTCCATCTCCATCTCTCTTCACCTTTCTGCGTCTCCATCTCCATCTCTCTTTACCTCTCTGTGTCTCCATCTCTCTTCACCTCTCTGTGTCTCCATCTCCATCTCTCTTCACCTTTCTGCGTCTCCATCTCCATCTCTCTTTACCTCTCTGTGTCTCCATCTCTCTCTCCCTCTCTTCACCTTTCTGCGTCTCCATCTCCATCTCTCTTTACCTCTCTGTGTCTCCATCTCTCTCTCCCTCTCTTCACCTTTCTGCGTCTCCATCTCCATCTCTCTTTACCTCTCTGTGTCTCCATCTCTCTCTCCCTCTCTTTACCTCTCTGTGTCTCCATCTCCATCTCTCTTTACCTTTCTGCGTCTCCATCTCCATCTCTCTTCACCTCTCTGCGTCTCCATCTCCATCTCTCTTCACCTTTCTGCGTCTCCATCTCCATCTCTCTTTACCTCTCTGTGTCTCCATCTCTCTCTCCCTCTCTTCACCTTTCTGCGTCTCCATCTCCATCTCTCTTTACCTCTCTGTGTCTCCATCTCTCTCTCCCTCTCTTCACCTTTCTGCGTCTCCATCTCCATCTCTCTTTACCTCTCTGTGTCTCCATCTCTCTTTACCTTTCTGCGTCTCCATCTCCATCTCTCTTCACCTCTCTGCGTCTCCATCTCCATCTCTCTTCACCTTTCTGCGTCTCCATCTCCATCTCTCTTTACCTCTCTGTGTCTCCATCTCTCTCTCCCTCTCTTCACCTTTCTGCGTCTCCATCTCCATCTCTCTTTACCTCTCTGTGTCTCCATCTCTCTTTACCTCTCTGTGTCTCCATCTCCATCTCTCTTTACCTCTCTGTGTCTCCATCTCCATCTCTCTTTACCTCTCTGTGTCTCCATCTCCATCTCTCTTTACCTCTCTGCGTCTCCATCTCCATCTCTCTTTACCTCTCTGTGTCTCCATCTCTCTCTCCCTCTCTTCACCTTTCTGCGTCTCCATCTCCATCTCTCTTTACCTCTCTGCGTCTCCATCTCCATCTCTCTTTACCTCTCTGTGTCTCCATCTCTCTTTACCTCTCTGCGTCTCCATCTCCATCTCTCTTTACCTCTCTGTGTCTCCATCTCTCTCTCCCTCTCTTTACCTCTCTGCGTCTCCATCTCCATCTCTCTTTACCTCTCTGTGTCTCCATCTCTCTTCACCTTTCTGCGTCTCCATCTCCATCTCTCTTCACCTTTCTGTGTCTCCATCTCCATCTCTCTTTACCTCTCTGTGTCTCCATCTCTCTTTACCTCTCTGTGTCTCCATCTCTCTCTCCCTCTCTTCACCTTTCTGCGTCTCCATCTCCATCTCTCTTTACCTCTCTGTGTCTCCATCTCTCTCTCCCTCTCTTTACCTCTCTGCGTCTCCATCTCCATCTCTCTTTACCTCTCTGCGTCTCCATCTCTCTCTCCCTCTCTTTACCTCTCTGCGTCTCCATCTCCATCTCTCTTTACCTCTCTGTGTCTCCATCTCTCTCTCCCTCTCTTTACCTCTCTGTGTCTCCATCTCTCTTCACCTTTCTGCGTCTCCATCTCCATCTCTCTTCACCTTTCTGCGTCTCCATCTCCATCTCTCTTTACCTCTCTGTGTCTCCATCTCTCTTTACCTCTCTGTGTCTCCATCTCTCTTTACCTTTCTGCGTCTCCATCTCCATCTCTCTTCACCTTTCTGCGTCTCCATCTCCATCTCTCTTCACCTTTCTGCGTCTCCATCTCCATCTCTCTTCACCTTTCTGCGTCTCCATCTCCATCTCTCTTTACCTCTCTGCGTCTCCATCTCTCTCTCCCTCTCTTTACCTCTCTGCGTCTCCATCTCCATCTCTCTTTACCTCTCTGTGTCTCCATCTCTCTCTCCCTCTCTTTACCTCTCTGTGTCTCCATCTCTCTTCACCTTTCTGCGTCTCCATCTCCATCTCTCTTCACCTTTCTGCGTCTCCATCTCCATCTCTCTTTACCTCTCTGTGTCTCCATCTCTCTTCACCTTTCTGCGTCTCCATCTCCATCTCTCTTCACCTTTCTGCGTCTCCATCTCCATCTCTCTTCACCTTTCTGTGTCTCCATCTCCATCTCTCTTTACCTCTCTGTGTCTCCATCTCTCTTCACCTCTCTGCGTCTCCATCTCCATCTCTCTTCACCTCTCTGCGTCTCCATCTCTCTCTCCCTCTCTTCACCTTTCTGCGTCTCCATCTCCATCTCTCTTCACCTTTCTGTGTCTCCATCTCCATCTCTCTTTACCTCTCTGTGTCTCCATCTCTCTTCACCTCTCTGCGTCTCCATCTCCATCTCTCTTCACCTCTCTGCGTCTCCATCTCCATCTCTCTTCACCTTTCTGCGTCTCCATCTCCATCTCTCTTCACCTCTCTGCGTCTCCATCTCCATCTCTCTTCACCTTTCTGTGTCTCCATCTCCATCTCTCTTCACCTCTCTGCGTCTCCATCTCCATCTCTCTTCACCTTTCTGCGTCTCCATCTCCATCTCTCTTCACCTCTCTGCGTCTCCATCTCCATCTCTCTTCACCTTTCTGTGTCTCCATCTCCATCTCTCTTTACCTCTCTGTGTCTCCATCTCCATCTCTCTTCACCTTTCTGTGTCTCCATCTCTCTTCACCTTTCTGCGTCTCCATCTCCATCTCTCTTTACCTCTCTGCGTCTCCATCTCCATCTCTCTTCACCTTTCTGCGTCTCCATCTCCATCTCTCTTTACCTCTCTGTGTCTCCATCTCTCTCTCCCTCTCTTTACCTCTCTGTGTCTCCATCTCTCTTTACCTCTCTGTGTCTCCATCTCTCTCTCCCTCTCTTTACCTCTCTGTGTCTCCATCTCTCTTCACCTTTCTGCGTCTCCATCTCCATCTCTCTTTACCTCTCTGCGTCTCCATCTCCATCTCTCTCTCTTTACCTCTCTGCGTCTCCATCTCTCTTCACCTCTCTGCGTCTCCATCTCCATCTCTCTCTCCCTCTCTTCACCTTTCTGCGTCTCCATCTCCATCTCTCTCTCCCTCTCTTCACCTTTCTGCGTCTCCATCTCCATCTCTCTTTACCTCTCTGCGTCTCCATCTCTCTCTCCCTCTCTTTACCTCTCTGCGTCTCCATCTCTCTTCACCTCTCTGCGTCTCCATCTCCATCTCTCTTTACCTCTCTGCGTCTCCATCTCTCTCTCTCTCTATCTTTCTCTCTCTCTCTCACTTCCTAGCAGCCACGCCAACTCCTGTATTTATGTCTAAAATTACACCCACCCACACCCCGACCCTCCCGCCAGGTCTGTCAGCCACTCTGTTTCCACGTATCAACCTCTGGAGCAAACAGCTCAGCCCCCTGTGGCATCCTACCACTCCCCAGTCCTTAAGTTACTGCCAAGGTGACTTACACCACGTGCCTGGCTCTGTCTCCGAGAACCTGGTCTCGTGCTAAGTCCTCCCCCAATCTCCCCCTCGTGGAGGTGGCGACTCAGTGAGACGGATGTGTGTTGCTGGCAGGTGTGTCAGAGCGAATTGTGTGCCAAAGGAGTGGAGGTTTCATTAGCGTTCCGTTACCAAGGTTTGCCTCACCCTGTCGAATGAAGCGCCTGGTCCTGATGGGGGCTGCGAATTGCCCCAGGAAATCTGCTCGCATGACAGGCGCATTCTCTCTCACTGAGCGAGTTATATGGAGTGGGGGGGGGGGGGGGGATGAAAAGGCAGAGATTTAGTGAACAGCGGTGTGGTGCTAAAAGTGGTGGGAAACAAGTCATCCGATGGAGATGGCAAGACTAAACTGGTGGGAAAGAAAAGAATAGGTGAGCACACCACAAGCAGCAACAAGACACGCTGATTATAGTGTAGGATTTCCAGGGTTGAAGAGAATCTAAAATAACCACACTGATTAAACAGAAGAAACACTTCAACACACCACCCCCCCCACCCCCCCAGGCCACCCACAGCTGCCTCTTCTCTCACCCACGAAAACCTGCCAGAGTTGCATTTCTCTCAGATATGGCCTTTTTTTTCTATTTAATGTTCACACGACATCAGGCATGAAAGCTTCTCCTACCCTCTGCCCACACATTCTTTCATGAGGGAACCATGTGCACCATAATCCATAACCCATAACCAGGGTACTGTGAAACTGTATATAACTCTGTATTATTCGAAAAATAAGAGAAAGGACACACATCCAAAAGATAAAGGTGCTGGTTAGAATAGTGAAATCGTAGATAAGTGAACAGATCTTAGCCTCACACTCCAATCGCTTCAAAAAGTAAATGCCGATGTTTAGACTGTTCGCCTTTCCTCGAGACGTTATTAGTCCCTCTTCTGTATTATTTCTAACACAATATCCCTCTCTCCCCCTTCTTCTTCTCTGGCCCTTTGCAGACAGCGATGGACCAGCTCCACATGCACTTCACCCAGGCCATCCACAACACCGTCTTCCAGGTGGTGCTGGGCTACGTGGAGCTGTGCGCTGGCAACGCAGACACCAAGTTCCAGAAGATGCAGTACAGAGACCTCTGCACGGTACTTTTCCCTCCCTCCCCTCATATGAATCAGACTCTCCGCTATCCAGAACTGTGGTGTGTGAAACCAGCTCATTTGTGAAGTTTTGTAAAAGGTAATTCCAGTGTTGAAATTGACCAAGCGGGAAGGGAGAAAAGAACGATTGAAATGAGCTGAAGTAGTTAGAACCCTTGAGCATGTGGACCTCTGTGAAGTTACACTGAATATACCCGGGCACCAGGTATACATCCAGGACTGCATTTTTTCTAGTTACTAAGAAACCCTTAGCTTTATCTTTTAGTTGTGTCAGCAGACTCGGACAGTTTTATTGTAAATGGGAGCTGGAAGTCTTGTTAATCAGTGGAAGTAATTGTATGGTAGGATCTGAGAAGAGCATCACTTACTGCAGCTGATGTACAGTACATTGAATGCCTGCAAGAACAAATGAGGATGACAGAATAATTTATTTAGCCATGGTGGTAATAATAGTGACAGTATCCTTTATTTGCGTTGCACTGTTCCAGGTGAATCCACATAAACAGCATAGGAATAGGGGAAGCTGACAGGCAGTGCCTTAATGTATGCATTAAGCTCTGCGCAATAAGAGTAGGCAAGGACAAGCTATAGCCAGTGCTGCACATGAGCCCATGCTAAGGTGAACCGCCTTCTTGTGTAGAGCTCTGCTGTGGAGTATGGGAGATATGAAATGTATAGGAAACGGAATGCAGTACAGCATTGCCAGGGACGACTGAATCTTTCGCTTCACGATGTCGGTAATTGTATTCACAGTATGTTCTGTTGAGAGCAGGTGGCCGTTAATCCATAAAGAGGCAGTATAAGTCAGTAAATGAAAATGACAAACAGAGTATGCAGTATGCATAAAACGTGTGCTAACACAACAGCTGTAGCCATACCCGGTGCTGTGCCTGACCCAGTGCTGGGGTGACCTACCTCTCTGTGGTGAGTCCTGTTGTGTAACACAGAGACAGCCCTCAGTGAGATCTCTCTAATGGACGATGGTTCGCCCCCCTTCAGCAGAGCTAAATAGGAAATGGTCCATTTCTGTCGGTCCACAAAAGAGAGGGAGAGAAGAACAGGGAGGGAATGGTGAGGGAGAGATGCAGATGGTGACAGAGAAGAGGAGGGAAAAAAGGATAGCCATGAGGATACAGAGATGGGGGTATGGAAAGAAAAGAAAGAATAGAATGGGAGAATGAAACAGTAGAGGAGAAAATACAGAGAGAAGAATAGGAAAGGAAAGTAACACCTCAAAAAGTGAGAGAAAACGTGTTGACAACTTACTAGAAATTGCAAATGTAGATAAAAGAAACGGAAAATGAAAGGAAGGCAGAGAGGAGAAAGGAAACCTAGAGAAAACATGAAGGGAAAACAAGGAAAGCGAGTGATAGAAAGAGAAAGAGAGAGATAGAGGGAGAGGGAGCACGATGAAGACAGCAGACCAATGGAAACATATAGTGCTTGAAAGGTTTTCATTCACAGTGTTTATGGGGTAATTAATTTCCGCACTCATGGGGAACCTGCTCAGTGGAGGCAGCCTCTTAGAGTCCAAGGCTCTCCAGAGGGGGGGGGGGGGGGGGGGGCACTCTGCCCCTTATGTTCGCTCGCTCGCTCTCTCTCTCGCTCTCTCTCTCGCTCTCTGTCTCTCTTTCTCTCTCTCTCTCTTTCTTTCTTTCTCTCTCTCTCTCTCTATCTCGCTCTCCTTCTATTTCTCATCCACAACACTGTGCCACTGCTGAGGCCTGCGCCTATCGAGTGTAATAATGGAGATGTCTTTGCCAGAACCTTTTTTACGACATAATTTAATGCTGTGTTTCAAATTAATGGCCATTCACATCCTCAGGGGTGGAGGATTTCATCTGAGCAAATACGACGTGACAGACAAGACAGACAATAATCTGTCGTTAGCCAGCCATTCCCTAATTTGTTCTGCCTGTTCCAATTGGAAACTTGCGGTGTCACAAGTCTCCATAACTCATGAAACTAATCTGGCTAAAGTATCTTGCATTACATTACAATTCGAGCATGGGTTTGGTTCAAATTCGTCCATTTTGGAAAACGTATTTCAGGACATCCACTCCACTTACAACCTTGTCCAATTTTGTCCTCCTCAGGCATCCATTTCAGTGCCAGGCTTAAGCTACACACACAATAGTATAGTCAAAAAGTACAGGCATAGACATTGACTTGCGACTGCTCTCCTCCAAATACCCTGCACCTCTTATTTAAGAAGATTCAAAGCTCCCATCCTTATTTTGCTCATTCAGAGCTGAGAGAAATGAAATGTAGGTGACTTGATGACCTATCAGTTTTCTCATTTCCCAAGCAGAGAGAGGGAGGCAGTACCACTGAGGACATGTTTTGTGTTGTCTTTTCAAACTTATTCTGAAAAAGAAATGAGATGCCAGATGGTACCACCTCCAGTTTTTTTAATTTGTATTTAATTTAAAGTGTTCACTGGGAACATAGAGGATGTTATCTGTTCAATCTCGAGAGCAGGGCTATGCTACTCCTCAATGTAACATGAACTCATTTAACCGGACCCATAGTGAATTACTAAATGCATGAAAAATCTATAGAATACCATCGGAAAATTACCTCAGTTCACATATGAATCATCTTTTAGGCTCATCTGTGGGTTTTAGGGCTTCTCTTGGTAAATCAGAATGAGATTACCGGTAGTGCTGTGGGAGTCTTGTGTTAGGGTACCATCCTCGGCGAGGTTTGTGTAGGAGGGATTTCCATATCCTGTCAGTCAGAGGTAAGCTTTTTGCCTTGTGACATGGTCATGATTATAATATGCAGCCTCACCTGTTTCAATATCGCAGTCTTATGTAAATCATACGCACTTATACTCAGATATTCTATGTCTGATATTTAGAGAGCAGGGCAGCCAATGGCTGATGTATGTAATGATAATATCATGTTGCTGTTTTTTTGTATCTGATTAAATTGAGTTCACTTAGTCTTAAATCGTACTGTTTTCTATCATAATCTTTTCTATTCATCGTCCGTCAGCGGCCACACTGACAAGAGTGCCTGCAGATGTGTCTTGTGAGCACAAGCATCAGCCGATACAGATTATCTCAAAATGGCATTTAATCAGCCTAATCCATCGATTGACAACTCATTACTATTTTTGGTGTTGTCTCTGCATACACACAGTCATTATGCATCTATGATTTAGACCATCTTCATATACTATTTTTTATCCAGCCAACTGTGGTATTTGAATTGTATAAGAATTCTCTCCATATTTCCATGCTTGTTTTTCTTTTTCTTTTTCTTTTTTGGATTCATTGGAATGCTTGCTGTCTACTCTGTGAGACTTAAGCATTGTCAGCTCGTCGCTGAGGTCTGGTGCATTCTACTACAGTGCCCAGATGTCCTGACTACAGATTGATTCAGCATGTCACACACACACAGGCATCGTGATTGATTAGACAGGAAAGCAAGCCATTGCACAGAACTATCTGCATGTTAACTACTGGAGAAATGGGGTCACCCAATGTGTACTTGTCGCATGACAGCTCAAAGGACTCCCCTGAAGTGTGGGGTTTCGTCGTAATGGATTGTCGAGCAATTTGCACATCATTAATGGATATGTATGTCGACTCTCAAAACCTCTGAGGATATCTTATGCTCCCCCCCCACCCAACCCCCCCACACCCCCTATCAACTTGTACCTCTTGTTGTCAGAAAGTTGGAGTATGTGTTTGTGGGAAAATGGCCCTGTTTGAGGCTTCTACTTAGACAGGTCCTTGGCTCTGCGAGGCTTCAGTCTCTCCGGCCCTAGACAGTCCCCTTCGAACAGCCATCACGGTGACTTCATGCAGCAGATTCAGAGGCCGCCGGGGGACCGCTATGCAAATCAGTCCGCCCACCAGCAGCCCTCTCCTGACCTTTCACCCTGGAGTCGTGCAAATTAAAATTCAAGGCAGAGCGGATGCCACTGGCAAAGGTCACTCTCCTTATGCGGGGAAGAGGACACGGCTGATGAATTTTACATCACTCTGTCTTTACCTGCTTCATTCTGTCTCTGCCTTGTGTACCCCCACACTCCATCCTCTGCCTGCACCCCCCCCCCCCCCCCCCCCCCCCCCTACACACACTGCTACTTAGCTTACTCAATTCTAATGCTATGCTCAGTTTTGGCCTGGGGTAAACACATGTAGAGAGACAGCCCCAACACCCCCTCCCCCCCCCCCCCCCCCCCTCCATTCACTGAACATGTCCAATGCAGCTGGTTCACTGCCCTGTTTATGACTCAGCATGAGCACAATAATGAACAGGTTTGACCCTGACCTGCTCTGACCTTCTCAGTCTGTCCTGGAAGGGTCTGTTGGCCACCATGCAAGAGCTGTGTTTCTTTTTTGTCTTCTTTTTCTTGTTTTGGGCACAGCATGAAAAGATGGTATTCTTAAGATGGCATCTCAGGCCGTGGTGAAGTTTTGGGGGGGGGGGGGGGGGGGGGGGGATGCAGTATGCAGTTCACTGCATGTTTTCCCCTGAGACTTCATTAGGAAATTGACCTTGACTCGTTTCACCAAATCATTTCATGTGTGACACCTTGGCTTTGCATTCCACGCACCGTTCATTATCTTGAGAAAGTTTGCTAATTTCTGCGGCATGTTTTTCCCCTTGATAACTGAATTAATAAGGTCCTTGCTGCTCGGCTTGTGCCGTGTCTCATTGTAAAGAGCACCTGCCTTCATTTGCTTTTCCACTGCTATCATTAACAGCAGACAGTGTCTTCTCTTTTTTTCCTCCTCCTACTCTTCCGACCGAGTTCTGAGAGTTTTTGTTCAGGATATCGGAGCATTCAGCGCTATCAAAAATAGCTTATCAGTCCTTCAGCCTTCTGCCCCCACCCCACAAGTGTTTTTCCCCTACTCTGGTCGCTCTTTGCACAGAATAGGAATGAATATGATCATCATTAGCAAACAGGGAAACTCTGCGCCTTTCGGCTAGCTCGATGAGTGTGCTAACTCCTGCTGCCACTGACTGAGCCTTTGGGGTGCCCGGCTCTGTACCTCACATTAAATCATTTAATTATGCACCTCTCGCTAAAGCTGTTAATGCAAGTTAGGCACTGAGTGCAGCGGGGCAGCATAGCTTTTTACTCCTGCTAGGAAAGAGAAACATGTCTTAAGTCATAAAATCGGGTAGAGTTTAGATAATGTGTGGCTTTGGGTGTGTGACTTAGGAACTATAAAATCTCACTTAAGATAAACCTCTTTTTGTTTGTTATTGTGATGTCTCATTGAGGTTTCATTACAATTTGAGTTATTGTAGAGAGAGAGAGAGAGAGAGAGAGAGAGAGGGGAGAGAGAGAGAGAGGGAGAGAGAGAGAGAGAGAGAGAGAGAGAGAGAGAGAGAGAGAGAGAGAGAGAGAGAGAGAGAGAGAGAGAGAGAGAGAGAGAGAGAGAGAGAGAGAGAGAGAGAGAGAGAGAGAAGAGAGAGAAGAGAGAGAGAGAGAGAGAGAGAGAGAGAGAGAGAGAGAGAGAGAGAGAGAGAGAAATAAATGTATCCGCCAATGTGAGCTGCCATACGGGGTCACACATGGACACCACGGGCGAGCCACAATAACTCATGTGGAATTGCTACACCGTGGAGCTTTGTCTTCCTGTGCATTTGTATGTAGGGCAGAGAAAAGGCTAGCGAGTGAGTGTGAATGCATCATGAAATCCTTCTCGAATGAGCAGGGATATGAAGGCTTTATCTGACAGGGGTGGCACTATATGGAAGCTGCTCCTTTTGGCTGGTTATAGGCTCTGTGATGCACCCTGCCTCACTGTTGAGGAGATCACAATCTCATCAGTGGCTGTTTGTGATAAGTGCCTAAGGGAGGCTGAATTGCAATCTAGATTTCTGTGCATTCGAAGAGACTATTTGAACGTCATCTCATCAGCCTGAAGTATGAGGTAAAGGAGGCCTACTTTACCTTTCTTTGTGCCCATTATTTGTTTAAATTGTCCACTCTAACAGAGAAATATGGGGTCATTGAGACTTTATTATAAGAGATGCACCTGGGGTCTTCATTACTTGCTGGACTTTTTTTCTCTTTCTATAGTCAGCAGCAGTTCGGTCCTTATTTAGTTGATTTTATTGTTGTAGTATAGTTTTAGGGAGGGACGTAATGGCAGCCTAGACTGCATCTTAAATTGTCTACATTTTGCTGGACTGAATTAATGCGTTGGATTTTCAGTATGAAGCCTCCGTTGATGGAGGAGGAGGGGTGGGTGTGGGGAGTGTAGCGACTTTGCTGGCTTTGCAGATCTTCAAGAGTGCTGACACTTTTATTTTTCACTTTCTTTCCTTAAAAGAAAAAACCCTGCTTCTCCTCTGTGCACTTTCAAACAAAATGGTTTGGTCTCTCGATGAAGTGAATCAGCTAAAACAGTGGGTCGTAGAGTGGGTGGGGTGGGGTGGGGTGTGGGCTGCAGGCTTTTTTTTTCTAAGTACCTCCTATCACAGAACCAGCCCTCCTTGTCCATCCATCCAAATACTCCCTCCACCTAAAGTATGACAGTGTTGTGAGGGATCAGTGCCTTGAGATCAGGGAGACCTGGGAATGACCTTTTGGAGTGATTCCATGTAGCCAAGTAAAGGTAAGTAAGGTGACCTGGTGTGGTGGCAGCTGATACCTTGAATGAGCGGCAGATCTTTTTCCACTCACCAGAGGCGTTCTCCTCTCCCCTTGACCTGGGTGTTTGCCTTTAGCCTTCGATAGCCCAGGGTGACAGCCACTGAGAGGATGTAATTTCCTCTTATCTGGGATTGCTGAAGATCAGCCGCCTACCCCCCCCCTACCTTGGATGCACCCCCCCACCCCCCTGTCCTCATCGCCCAGCAACACCGCCAGGTTTCAGCTCTCGTTGCGATAGAAAGGGCAAGAGAAGCAGAGAAGTTTGTGGGAGGCACCCGGTCTCTCCCCCCCCCCCCCCACCAATCACAATGACTATGACAATTTTCCATTTCATTTGCGGGGTAGCAATTTCTTTTCTGGATTCATATTAATGTTACCACATGTTACCCACTTGCTCCATGCAGATTAAGAATGGAAATGAGTTTAGTGTAGTCCAGCGCTGTCGAGGTCACCCAGACATTTGGTCCAGCGACAGTAAAGCTGTGATGAATGGGCCTGAACACTGTGAAAATCCTCCCCTGCTGTTGTCTGTACATCAGCAAATACAGTCATGAAAGGTTTACATAGGCTTGAGCAAAGACGGTCGAGCCGCACTGCTTGCACATTGGATGCACCTCATTCAAGGTCATGCATCTAATGAATTATGTTGTGAGGATTTATATTGGCTAGTTTATCAGAATTGGAATTGCTCCTTAGAATTACGTTGTGTGTGTTTCATTTTTTTATTTCATTTTTTGGGGCCACCCACTTCACAATGAGATGCCAAATTATGTTTTCCCTTTTCACACCAACGTGAAAAAGAGAGTTGGAAACAGCACAGAGGGAAGATGACGACAAAGAATTGATTCAGGGTTAGCCATCTCGTTGTGTTCGACCTTGTGAACATGGCGATCCCCCTGCACAGAGCATTGAGTTACATAAGTTGTGCTCTTTACAAGTCTGGTGATCCCGTCACTAAATGAGAAATGTAACTGCCACTTGCGCTGGGCTAACGATTTAAAGGTGACTGGGGAAAACCAACAAAAGTCAATGTTTGTGTTCATAACTCTATCAAGCCTTTGCGGGAAGTTACAGTCCGGGAACAAATTCACAAGTTATCCAGGTTATTGGGCCAAACTTGTGTGAAGAAATGGCTTCTATTTCAGCTGAACGCGCTTCTGGTGTACTAGTGTCTCTGTACATGATGGTTATGTTTCTAAGCTCCAATCAGTTTCTCCAAACCTGCTTTCTCAGATAACCTGCCTTCATGGAGTACAATGTGGTCTGGAACATTGCCATTGGATTCCAATAAGACAATGGGTATTGATAGTTAATGCTAATGTATATTGAAACTGATTGAATCACTAATGGTAAAATCACACAGCAGTGTAAAGCTAAATAGGGGCATTAAGTAAATCGAACTTAATGAACACGATGGGGGAAATTAGCCATGCCTTCATCTCACCTGAGTCCTTTGCAGCCTTTATTCGAAAGGCCATTTTATGTGCCATCATTACCAATTGATTGGTATTCCAAAAAGTCACAAGACTGATGAGTTCCTTTAGTCACTCCCTTCCAAATTGTAATACCTGTAATATGTGATCTGGGGAGATATAGTCATATGAATCACTGCCTTGTTGCACATACACACAATGAAACAGGAACAGGAAGTGTGGTTCGGTGGTTACACTGATGAGTACTCCTGGTATAGTGAACAAATGGAGCTTAAAATGAACACAGATGGTGCGGTATAACGGCAGCGTCCAAAGCTCTCAGTCCTAGTCAAGGCCACACAGACGCGTCTCCAAAGTTACCTTTGGATATTAGCCACCATAAATGTAAACCACGACTGAGTCCATCCATCATTGCTGTGTCTATTTTTATTGACTCCCTTAAGCTCCACTCGTCTCTTTTAACATTTCCTGAAAATGTCACACTCAGATTTAGTGGACCGGGTCGGACAGCGTTCCGGCAAAGTTGAGGGGTAACGCTCGGTTAGCTTTTTGAAAACCTAAACCTTTGAAGAGAACCACCGGCTCGGATCAGATCGCCTCGCCTCGCCTCGCCTACTCTCAGTTGGACGTGCCATGATGAGTTGAATATAATGATAAAAAATTGCAGTTCCAACAGCAAAGCAGCAAAGCCCCCAGTGTTTTCATGTGTTCAGTTGTTTCTCGCAGCTGCAGGTTCACGCCACTGCTGTCTTAATGAAACCCCCATCAGGAGCTGCGTAATGAAAAAATACCTGCGCCGTGTTGCTGTCTTAGTGTGCAATTAACAAAGTAATTAATTCTGTAATTATAGAAGTTGTCAGGCTTTACTCGCCAAAGATGGTACTTGGGCACGTGGCTCTAGGATTTAAGCAGCCTGACAATGCTGGAATGTCCACACAATGTACAGACTGTCGGGTCATTTCAGTCTAAATGCTGATTACTGATCATGTCCTAGCAGAGTGTAATCATATGCTAAAGCTTTCCAGGTGATGGGGGGGGGGGGGGGGGGGGGGGGGTAGGTAATGTTTTCTATGATTGAGTACAATGGAGATATTGTGACAGTGCGATGATGAAAATGAGCCTTAACCTCTTTTTCTTTTCTACCTCTCTCCCTGTTCTTTTTTCTCTATACCTGTCCCTCTCTGTCTCTGCCTCCTTCCCTGAACCTTTCTTTACATCCCTATCTCAGCACATCACCAACGACAGCTACATCCCCTGCCTGACTGACCTTTGCAAGGCATTGTGGGAAGTGATGCTGAGCTACCACAGGACCATGCAGTGGCATGAGGTGCACGATAAGGAGGAGGCGGCCACCCCTGACCCAGGTACAGCTTCCGTCCACTACCCGCACTCCACACGGCCACATACTTAACATCACAAGATCCAAGAGATCCCTCTAGGCTTTTCATTTTGAATTGCTGCTGTATTGAGGTTTGACAGGTTTTTCGTGTGACACCATAACAAATGGACAATGCTGAGTAGTAGTCCATGCAAAGTCTCTAATGGTGGTAAAAAGCTTTACAGCCTAAATTTCTTCTCACCAAAACAAGGGTTCCTTTGTGTCCTATAGTCACCCTCATATTGCCTACTTGCCCCTTGTAAACTACCCAGTTCCTCATACTGCACATCTTTGCTGCTTGGCAAAGACCCCCAACCTTAGTCCTTGATCACAGTCAGAAGGCTATTCTAAGCAAAAGTTTGACTCTCCCATGCCATGACTTTCCCTGGCGTCCTTTCTTTCTGCAGACGTGGCTAACCCCTGCTCGCCCTATTGGCTCTGATTTAAAGGCTGCGGTGTGGCACAAGACAAACTGCTTTTGGGCGGGCCAGTGTACAGTCGACTTCGAACAAGTTTTTATCAGTAAACCTAAATCAATTTGAACCTGACTCTGGGGTGGGGAGTTGAACGTGGACGTTTCAGTTTTTTTGGGGGGGGGGGTTATTTTGGGGGGGTGTGGTGTGTTGGTTTGGCTTTTTATTAGAAAGCACTCTTCCTTCCCGGATGGATTTACAAGCCTATTTTCGTTGCTCGTTACAACCCGGGCCTCGCTCTCCCCTTTATATGAGGGAAAATGGCTTTCAAGCGGACCAATGGGTTTTGGCCAGTGTTCACCAGCAGGGTCGGCCAGGTAATTGAGAGCATGGCGGTGTTGATAGTCAAGTTAAATGTATTCCACGTCGCAGGCTTCGCTGCCCAACCCCTTTGTGTGTGTGTTTTTAAGGTCATCGAACAGGCCTTGAGTAGATTTCCGTTTGTACTTGGTTGACTCTGATATTGGCAATCCATCTAAGCACTCCAAAGACATTGTGTAAATGTTGTTGCTAACGGAGGGAGAGACAAAGAGAGGTAGTGGGAGGGGGGAGGAGAGAACAAGAAAGTGAAAGGGAGAGGGCAGGTGGTTGCACAACATTCATTAATTTACTCAATTCAGTATTCACTGAATACACCATTGCGAATAAATATGATGGAGAGCCGACATTATTAGCCATTTGCCGAGCTGTGAGCCTTACATTTGGTTATTCATTGCAGCATTCTGTCGAGTCATTCCATTTACGACAGTTTATTTTTCTGTCGCTACACTCTGTGGCTTGACTGCTCACAAGGGTTTTATGCTGAATATTTAAAGTCACAAATGTAACCCAAAGACCTGGAAACATTTTAAGAAATTCAAGGACTTGAGCATTCAAAGGAAATTAATCTTGGAGAATGTAAGAGAAGAGATTAAATGAATGACTCACTCCGTTAGTTTTGCTGATAAGCTGTTCTTTTTTCCGTCTCAGTTATAACTAAGAACGTCTTTTTAAGTGGAGCCCTGGCAAGGTCTAATAAACAAAGTATTAATAGCATCACTCTTTTTATTCTGATATCAGTTTGCCGCTCCCTTTTTTCTTTCTCAGTTGTCTCCACCCTATCTTTATGTGTCTCCTTTTTCTTGATCATCTTTTTCCTTTGCCTACTCTCCTCTTTCTGTTGCCCTTCTACCAACCTGCTTTCATTTTCTCCCTCTCTCTCACTATCGTGTGTCATTTGTCTCTCTCTATGTCTAATATGTCTTTTTCACAGTCTCTCTACCCTATCTTAAAGTATGTGTATCTCTTTTGTCTTGATCACCCCTCTGTCTTCTTTTGGTCATTTTTCTTTTTAAGACGCATTATGGATCCTTCCCCTAAAAAATATTCAACAAGAATGGGAGCATTCAGAGAATGCAAACCTTCGCCTTGTGACCTTGACCTCTGACCTTGACATCTGAAAATCTAATAAATTATTGCCATTATATTACCCAATTTCCCCACAAAGTTTGATGGAAATTGGTCTGTGCGTTTCTGCGTAATCCTGCTGACAAACAGACAAACAAACAGACAAACAAACAAACAAACAAACAAACATACAGGGGTGAAAACATAACCTCCTTGGCGGAGGTAATAACCTTGGAAACTCCACCAAGAGCCCAGCTGGCACTGATACATCTTTCTAACATGCTAACTGGGCTCTTTTGGTGCTATTGTAGGTGAAAACGTGTTGTGAAGGCTTGTGCATAGTGCGTAGCCTGGATGGCTAGTGGGATTATCTGACCTTCACATGACCATATTCCATCACAATTCATTTGAAGGGCGAAACCAAAAGCTAAAAAAAAAACTAGGGCTTTGAAATGATTAAAAAATGTAATCCAATGAATCACAGGTTTCTGTGGATGAATCATGATTAATCACATATTAACGCTTTTCTCTGTATATTTTTGTGAGAAAAAGATTTGACAAAAGACGGATATATACAGTACATTTAAAATGTTTTATTTTTTTATTCACAATGGTGCTACAACTCAGCAGTTCTTTTTGCTTTTCCATATGGAACATTAATATATCTAAAATGATGATCCTGATGTAATGATATGGCTTTGTATGAAATCACCAGGTTATTGCTCTCAGGTTGTGCCTTATGCATACCTTGGGAAACTCAGGAGTAGGTTGCCCATTCACAAAATGCTACAAAGATTCAAATAAAAAAAAGTTTCTAATGGCCTTTTGGGACGTTTTGTTCAAGATTGATACAGTATATTAAGCTCCTTGCAACTAGATGGCGTTTGCTATCGCTAGCTAGGATAGCTAAGTGTGCAATTTTACAGACGGTAACATTAACATTTTGATGGTGACATTTTATTTTAACATTAACACATTTGTTGGAGAGACTAGTTATCTACTTCTAGTCGTTATAATACTAGTTGACATGAACCATCACTGTTTGGGGATGTTCTCTCAACTAGATAGTTAGCTAGATAGCACAGTTCGCTAGATAGCTAGCTGCAAGAAGCTTCATTTACTTTGGAGCAGACAAATGTGTGTTTGTTGATCTCCCACACTGTTAAATCCACAGCCACAGCTAAAAATAACAAATTAATCCTGTAATTTAATCATAACTCGTTAACGCGTTATTTTTCACAGCTCTAAAAAAAACATACCTCAAAAATTGGGATTGCAAAAGTGTTGCTTTAAGTTCACCCTACTCTCATTCTTCCTACCTCTCTCCCAATCACAACTTTTATCTGTCTTCTTTCTTCTTGCTTTTGGAAGCTCTTTCTCTCCATCTCTCTCTCTATCTCACACTCCTCTCTGTCTCACCCTCTCTCTCTCTCTCTCTCTCTCTCGCTCTCTCGCTCTCACTCACTCAGTGAGGCTAAGGAAGAGTCTGTAAGTCGGGAGTACACTGGAAGTAAGCTGTTGCTGCCTGTACAGGCTTATCTGTGAAAAAGTGTGGCCATCTTGCTTGTGTCATCAGTTAGATCTCCCTGTGTTGATGCTTTAGGCTGTAGAGGCAGAGCTCCCCCCTCCCACTTGCACACAACAGGGGGGTGGAAGCGTGGGGTGGGGGGGGGGTCATTTTTCCTTACACTTTCGTCTCTCAGAATCAGCAACACCTTCCATGCTACAATAACCTAATCAAGTTCTAATATACTGATGTGTTTATTTGTGTGTGTGTATGGGGGCGGGGGGGGGGGGGGGGGGGGATTAACAAACGTAGGCTTCATGTTAAAATAAATCTAGCAACAGTAATTCATGAAAATCATGTGTTTACACGTCTGTGATTACTGAGCAGACAGTTTTTGACTGAATCAAATTCATGTAAAATACACAGGCCTACACTGTGATATACTGGTACCACCACTTTCTAGGCTTACAGTTTTTTTTGCTGCGGAAAAATGATGCATTTAGCTTCTAGAATTAAGACAAATGTCCCCTGGGGAGGATGATCTGAACCCTCCGCTCTACTGGTCTGGGCTCACCACATGTTCTTGAGCACCCCCCCTTCGTTCCAGCTCCACTGGTATATAGTTTCCTTTATCATTGGGCTGTACTTAAGGTTTTTCTCCCACCCCCGTTTCTCTATCTCTCCTCTCTCTCTCGCTCTCTCTCTCTCTCTCTCTCTCTCTCTCTCTGTCTTTCTACTCTCTCTCTCTCTGTCTCTCTACTCTTCAAGTAGATAAATAGACACCCAGTCCTGATTGATGTATGCATTTATATATTTTTTTATGGTCCTTTTGTCCTTAGAAGCTGGGATGTGGACAACCTCAATATGAACTGTAAAACTCACTGTGCCCATTGTTCCTTTTCAGAAAATGGAAAGGAATTCATTTCTGAAATGCTCACTGGTATGGTAGCGCTCTGCTCGAGGGTAATTGCATTTCTAGCAGGAACAACTGGGGATCTGCCATTGAGCTTAAAATGTTGGGTTTGTGTTTGAAGTGCAAGAGGATGTTCGTTACATTTCCTGCTGGCCTTGATAGGTGGACGGTTGGGGCTGGGTGGTGGTGGTTGAGGTTGAGTCAGGGTTGTGATCCGTTATCTTTATCGTCCATGCAAGCTGTCCAGCTACAATCAGCCAGTTAAGCCCTGGAATGATTTGTCATCAACTGTGTCCTTGCCGAAACTCCAAAATAAAAGTTATAGCTGTGTGCGTGTGCGTGTGCGTGTGCGTGTGCGTGTGTGTGTGTGTGTGTGTGTGTGTGTGTGTGTGTGTGTCTAAACACTTGTTTGTTTTGTGTGTGTGTGTGTGTGTGTGTGTGTGTGTGTGTGTGTGCTTGTGTGTGTACATTCTGTATGCACTTAACACACACACACACCATTCACATGTATATCAGTTCTGTATTCTTTCTTTTCAGAATTAACGGCTCACCCCTAGCCCCCTCTTCGGTGAAGGTTGAGAAGGCAAACGACAATATATCTCTAATTAATGTAATGTGCCCATAAAGCGTGATCATCCTTTTAATGGGTGCAGTTATTTGCCCGTCATTGTTTCTTTCGCTTTTGAAATTAATCCCATCTATTCTAACCCATCTATCCATCCTCCTTTTAATCACTCTCGCTATGAATTATCACAAGCCTGTGTTGTGGGACAAGTAGGGTAGAATTAGAGGTGACAAACCACCAGTGACACACACAAGCTCATACACAAGTACACATACACAAACACACACACATGCACAAAACCAACCCCCAGCCGAACCCTGTGTGTTTGTTGGACGTCTCTGCATTAACCATTAAAAGCTGCTTATTTTGAGCTCACTGGCCATACCCGTTCACTCACCGAGCAACCCTCTTACCAATCACAGGCCATTTAGTCCCCTCACCAAGAAACCCTCTCACCAATCACAGGCCATTTAGTCCCCTCACCAAGAAACCCTCTCACCAATCACAGGCCATTTAGTCCCCTCACCAAGAAACCCTCTCACCAATCACAGGCCATTTAGTCCCCTCACCAAGAAACCCTCTCACCAATCACAGGCCATTTAGTCCCCTCACCAAGCAACCCTCTCACCAATCACAGGCCATACAAGTCCCCTCACCAAGCAACCCTCTCACCAATCACAGGCCATTTAGTCCCCTCACCAAGCAACACTCTCACCAATCACAGGCCATACAAGTCCCCTCACCAAGCAACACTCTCACCAATCACAGGCAACCATGACCTGGAAGTCAGTGACCTTACCTCTGTAAGATCTGGTTGGAGTACAGGTTTAAACAAACAATGCACAACACAAACCAACACAAAACATAGATGAGCTTTGCAAGGAGATGCTCAGCCAATCCATAGGATAGAAGATGCAAAAGCTCTTTCACATTGATGGCTCCACACAGGGTTTGTATATGTACATATGTCAAATGTACCTGTCCAGCCTTTGTGTTTTTTTTTCATTTAGAAGGTTGTTGATTATCCTCTCATCTGGTAGTTCCATCAGACTGCTAAGCAACCTCGCCAGCCTCTCCCCCAGCTTCTAGTTTGAAGAGAATACAGCTCATCTAGCCTGTGATGCCAATGTCCTATACTCCCTGTTGTGACTTCTGTGAAACCATGAGTGATGGATTGACTGATGGTGCTGTACACATAGATACAAAGACACATGCCAAACACTCTCCCACACTGTCTGTCTGTCTGTCTGTCTGTCTGTCTGTCTGTCTGTCTGTCTGTCTGTCTGTCTGTCTGTCTGTCTGTCTGTCTGTCTATCTGTCTGTCTGTCTGTCTGCCTGCCTGCCTGCCTGCCTGCCTGCCTGCCTGCCTGCCTGCCTGCCTGCCTGCCTGCCTGCGTGCGTGCGTGCGTGTGTGTGTCTGCCTGTGTGTGTGTGTGTGTGTGTGTGTGTGTGGGTGGGTGGTTGACAGAGCCTTTTGTTGTTCCTAAGCCACGCTCCAGAGATTTGGCTAGCTCAGGCTGGAGATGTGGACGAGTTGTCTGCACTGCTCGTCTCTGGTGACCTACGGCGATGGATGCTCTTTCCATCAGCCCCCTTCCCTTTTCCAAGAACACCCAAGCCCTGTCTGCAAGCAGAGGTAGAACGCCACTCGTATATCACAGACGGGAAGACAACCCAGGAAGTCGTCTCCTAACCGATGGGTGTCTCGAGAGAGAGAGGAGCGTATTGCTTTTGTCTCTGTGAGCTTCCAAGAGGATTCCTGGGTAGCAGCTCTTGACTGATCATGATGAGGGGTCCCTCCTCCTACTCTTTGATTTAGGTAGTCAGTAATTCATTGTTGTCAGGAAGAGAAAGAAGGCTGAATACCGAAGGGGTCTCTAAAAAGATGCTTGAAAGACAGACATGTTATCCGGTTGCAGTGAAGGCCATGGAAGAATGCAGTGTTCTGGGGTCATGTGTTCTCTACACTGTGCATCAGTGAGTGCTGGAGAGAGCCACATATAACTGTGTGCACATGTTTATTTTGTTTGTTTGTTTTTTTTGTTTTTTTGTTTGCTCAGCTGTCGCAACAAAATGTCAGGATAAACCCTGTGACTACTCTTCATTGAAATCGCATTTTTTCCATTTGTAGACATGGTGACAGCACCTTGATGAGGTGTCCAACACAGTCTTTATGTTGTTCAATAGCAAAAAAGGTCAAACAGGTGGATGTATACATAAACAATGGCTTCTTTTCTTGTTCACCATTTGACAAGGACATCAAAAGTAATGTGGGCTAAAAGATATAGAATTAAAGTTGTATAAAGTAAAACAGATAATAGATACGCACCACAGGATCCTATGCCCAACATAGAAGGGCATCACGCATCATTTTGGTTACTAGAACAGATTCATTGGGTCATTTCATAACATGCACACAGACCGTAGTGCCTTCGAAGGCGGACCTTCGCGTCATCTGGGGATGTGAGATCAAAAAGGGGTTGAGGTGTCGCATCTTGGTCTTCAGCGTCTGGCAGGCACATCTCATATGGTCTCTGCACAGTTTGACAGCATAACCTCGACCACTGAGTTACTTAATTGACTAAAGTTCACGTGCACTTCAGGCATACAGGAAACATGCTAGTTTGGAGACGGCCATTGATGAGCAGTGCACGCAAGCCTGCCATGTTGGAAAAATTAGCAAGCTATAACTAAATTTCCCTCCATGTTGGTTTGTTTAATGTCAATATTACTTTGCGGCACAATGTCATTACTATAGCAACCAATGTTGATAATTTTTTTCATGTCATGTTTAATTTTTACACCAAATTATGGTGAGTAGTATTGATAAGAGTCAGATAAGTATCAGTATCGATGAGCAGTATCTGTATTGTCCTAATGATACCCACCACTACTGGCAATACTATGGACCTGCTGGGGATGCAGCTTTGGAGGGTGGAGATCAGGCTTAGGCTTCTCAGAGAACGGCGTCTCTATCTCTCCTCTGTCTCTCTCTGTTCTCCATCTCTCTGCCTGTTCTCCATCTATCTCTCTGTTCTCCATCTCTCTCTCTCTTCTGTACATCTCTATCTCTCCTCCATCTCTCTATCTCTTCTCCGTCTCTCTCCTTCCTCCATCTCTTCTCTGTCTCCATTTATATCTTTAAGGCAGTGAGTCGTAAGCTATTTCCAAGCTTTTGTGCACCAGGCGAAAAGGAACAAAAAAATCCTCTTTCTACTCATCAGTTCTTCTTCTGTTCGGTCAAAAAAATTTGAGACACGGTCTGCATGCGCTGTTAGGTCACTCTAACCTTTCGCTTTGGACAAAATCAGATCTTTAAGCAGGTTACAGATGGAAGAGATCCAACTAAATGCATTAAACTCATAGGATTTTTCTGCCGCAGTGTTAGCCAGGTTTCAGTCACAGTTTCTCTCAGGTCCAGAATATTTGAGATAGACGCCGACCAAGGTCTAATAAAAACTACTGCTGTCAAACGATTCAAATATTTAATCGCGATTCATCGCTTTTTTGTCATAGTTAACTCAAAATGAATCGCGATTAATCACAAATTAATTAATCGCACAATGCTCTTATCATGGAAAAATGGATTGGCTTGCTTTATGCAATGTTTTATTTTATTGAAAAACAACATTGCCAAACAGGGCGGTACAAAATACAATTATGAAGTGCACATTTCAGATTCAGCCTATAGTGCAGTTAAACCATGGCTTAATATTTTCTTTTTTTCAAGTTTGCTGTGAACATAGAAGTCAGGCCTCTTATTTCAAAAACAATTAACCGTACAAGTTAGGTTACCAATAAAAGGTAAGCCTACTACTTCTGTGCTTTCAGCCAGCTGAACAGTGAACAGTGAAGCTCGCTTCTTTTGCACAACACAACTTTTAAAGGTAAACTTTCTATTCAGAAGCTTTTTATCAACCATTTCGCCGTACCGCGCTCACCATCACTCAAACCCAGTGTTGTGCATGAACACGTTCATTTTTACGAGAACGATTAACTGAACGCAACTTAATTAGAAATAATGAATTTGAACGGTGAACACGTTCATATTATCTGGGTCCGGTGCAACTGAGGTCTAGCTAAAACGTTACGGAATGTTTTCCTTCTACTGAGGAAAGACGCTGTCTAAATCGAATGCTTGCAACCTGTCATTGCTCAGTACCTGAGGCCATAGTAATTATTGCCAAGACAGAGCATGTTTCGGTAAATGACCATAATTGGTTATTGCGTTGGACATGTGATAGTGTTTTGATTTCTCTTCACGGTTTATTTAGATGGAGTGGCAGTAACCTTCGGGAATATTTTCACATAATTGAACGTTGCACTTCGTTGAAGTTGTGTGCGTCCATGTATCCTATGTAAGTTTGACTTTGTAGCCTACCTTGTCATTATGTGTTTGTTATAGTTTAGCTTGCTCATAATTGTTACGAGCAGCACTGTCACTTAATTAATCCAGCATGATGGTTAATGGTAGTGTTCGTGAACTGGCTTAGCATGAACTCGCTTAGCATAAACTGCTAATGTACAAATTACATGTTAGGGTTTACCTTTACTTACTTTTGAGAGGTCTTTCATTAAGTGTACATGCTCTTGTATATCTTAGATTAAGCCATATCATTGCTTAAGAGGTTGCATTCTTACCGTTAGTTCCCTGTATAAATCATTATTTAAATGGTACAACAGGGCTGTGTATCTGATAAAGTTTCCGGCAGTAAACTTGATCGTACCTTTTTGTGCAAACTATGTCCCCCTGAAAAATTAGCAATTATTTAAAAAAATGAAAATGAACTGAACTAAACTATGAACGAGTTCAGAATTTAAATGGTGAACTATGAACGTGAACGATTCATATTTACTTGTGTGAACTGAACTTTGAACTAGTTCATGAGAGGTGTGAACGTGCACAACACTGCTCAAACCGTAACGTTAGCCTACTACACAGTTTCCGAGGCCCAAAAAAACCCAAGAGTTAATTGCGGAATAAAAATATTAATGGCGTTAAAATGGGTTTGCGTTAGCGCCGTTAATAACGCATTAAACTGACAGCACTAATAAAAACACATCCTCTCAAACAAACACACAGGACCCTTTTCCCACACCCCCTGGAGAGGCTCTGAGATATTTAGGCGTTTAGATTTTGAATGGGGCATACACATTGACTGTCTCCTTACACTGATTAGGGAGGGAGGGAGGTTGGGTTGGGGGGGGGGGGGGGGGGGGACGACATCAAACGTACATGACAGAACCAAAAATAATAAGAATGCATCACATAAAGTGAGTGCTTGAGCTGAATGAACAAAAGAAAAAAAACGAAATCTCCATTTAGCTGTTAGAGTTGGCAGAGCATGCAACTATCATTCTGTGGCAGTATGAGCAAAAAGTGGCAGTTTGAGGCGTTTTGTTGTGTGCGTGTGAGTGTGTACAGAATACACACAGGCCTCAAACTGCCACTTTTTGCTCATAATGCACACACACACACACACACACACACACACACACACACACACACACACACACACACACACACACACACACACACACAAATGCACAAATGTGCACACACCCTAACATACACAGTTCATTAAGTCTAATTCAGCCATTTCAAGTTTAAGGCTGTGAGCAGAGCCTAAAAAATGAAGAGGGCCCAGCTTCTTGTGTGGTTCTGTTGTTGTGTCATTTGTTTTCTTGATGACTGAAGGCAGCCAAGCTGTGTTTCCACCAATACAGCCAAGACTGCAGAGGTGGTGTGTGTGTGTGTGTGTGTGTGTGTGTGTGTGTGTGTGTGTGTGTGTGTGTGTGTGTGAAAGAGAGAGATAACGTCTGTACATCTGAACCAGTGTGGTTGTTTTTTTTGTGCGTGCATGTGCAACATAATCAAGTGTTTTTGTGTGTGTGCTCTGGTACGCCTGCTTTTTGTGTGTGTGTTTTGTTGAAAAGCGGAGGCACGGCCTGGGCGGCAGTGTTTTCTTGCTTTGTACAGCAGTTGGCCGTTGGTGATTTATGTTGGGGCTGCGTAAAGCATAGCCACTCTCTCCTCCTGGAACGCAGCAATGAGGGGAAAAATCAACTCCATTGTCAGCAGTGGCCAAGGAGCTCTTTAATTCTCCTCCAAAGCCTACATCATTCAGATGTGTCAAGGGGCTGGAAAAGAGCTCTGACAGTGTTTTAAGCTACACGACTTAGTTCTTTTGCACAGTAGAGGCAAACATATCTCAAACGCTTCAGAGATACTAACTTGAAGTAGACTGACACATTTCTTTTTAGTTGAAATGCAAATTGCATGGTGCTTTAATGTGATGGTAGATATTGCATGAATACATGTGTCACTGTCATGGAAGAAATGATTATAACAACCTCATCATAGTTGTGTCTCCGGCTCCGCAAATCACACTTTTGTAAAACCATTTTGTATAGTCATACAGTATTCTTCGCACTATTAAAAATATTCTCCCTCTTTCCCCGTCTTTTCCGTCCCATACCTGGCTCCATTCTATTTTTAGTAGACAGTGTGAGTGCAGATGGCGGCTTCTTTCCTCATTGGTCCCATCTTTGCTGTTGTAGGAAAGGTCGGTGATTCCCTGAGGCTTTGTAGCCAAACCACCACCACCCACATATGCTTGCGCACACACACAAACACCTTACGCTCATGTTCAGATTACACTTGTGACTAGTTCATGAAATGTATTTTCCGTTACACGACTCTAGGCAGAAATCAATAACCCTGCTTTCTAATGTCCAAGACATACAGAGGGGTTATTGATGAAGGGTTTTGCAGACTCAAACGACTATGTGGAACCATTGTGTCCTGGGCTCTTTGATTCTCCTGCAGGTAAACCTGAGGTGAACCTGAAAGAGAAAACCAAATCCAGAAACATAGGTTGATTGACGACGAGGCTGCAACGATAGTAATGACAGCCTACAACCTGACCGACGCTCAGCCGCATTGTACCTCTTCCAAAAAGAAAGATGGAGAACTTGCGTCTCTGTGGGGATTGATGAAGAAACCGCAGCATAATGTTGTCTTGGCTTGCTTTAGTTCGTGGAGAAACACTCATGCATTCCTCCATCCCAATCTCTGGCATTGGCCGCAGTTCTGGCAAGTTCCTTGACACCTCGCGCCACGATGTTGCCTTTCTGTGCCACTCATGTCGTTTGAAAAATCTTGCGGTTCGCCTTGCGTTGGTGCCAAATGGTGTTCTAGTGTGGAGAACATAGTTTTCTCCTTATATTTATTTTTTCTACGTTTTCCTGTCTTTTTCTTTCTTTTCCAACAGTGACTAATGAATTTCTTGTGCTTTGCGGTCTGGTTTGTGTGCGTGCGAGTGGACATTCTCTCATGCCTCCTCTGCTCTCTTCTCTCTATTCCCACTCCTCCATCTGTTCTGCTCCTGCCGCTGTTTCGATGACAATGCGCGTCGTGTAGAGGTCAAGTACAACATCCTCACCCCCATCCAATCTCTCCCTCCACCGCCATTGCAAGCGACTTCATTCATTTTACATGGCCAGGCATGACGGGAAGACTTGATTGCGAAGGGCATGCTCCAGGCACTTTCTGTCACACATTTGCAGTGGCATCCAGCGTCAAGCCCGGAGCAGGAAATCCCAAGGCCTCTCTGAACCTTTGCTCCATGTCAACCCTCTTTTACCCGCCAGTGATGTGTGCATCAGAATGTGTCTTTTTTTATCTCTCTTTTTTGACGTAGGGTTTTTTGTCCTTTAGCGCTCACACCTTTTTTGACATAACAGTGAAATTACAGCGGGGGTTGCTGGGTCGACGACGCTAACACCAGCGCTGGTGGCGTCATCTGCTGACATGCCGGCCAGCAAGCGCTATGATGAACAGCCGCTCTGCCGATGTCAACCTCAAGCAGCTTATTAGTCTGATTGCCTCCAGGAAAGGGTTGTTAGGGGGCACTGGGAGAGACGGGAGGGAGGAAGGATGTCACCCTCACCCACACCCCTGTCTAGATCACCATGTCTTTTATTTATCTATTTATCTTTTGTCCCGACGTCCTCAGGCAGAAGTGACCGCTGTGAACTTGGCTTCAATGCTTAGGGAACCAAGGCCGCATGATGAGATATAGGTGCTCAGACAGCGGTGCAAGGCCTCACTGCTCTCTCATGAATGTTTTGAGAGGCCAGGTCAGCCTGTTAGGCAGAAATGAAAAGAATGGGAGCATTCAGAGAATGCAAACCTCCGCCTTGTGACCTTGACCTTTGTCCTTGACATCTGAAAATCGAATCAATTATTGCCATTATATTATCTCCCCACAAAGTTTGATGGAAATCGGTCCATGCATTTCTGCATAATTCTGCTGACAAACAAACAAACAAACATACAAACAAACAAACAAACAAACATACAGGGGTGAAAACATAACCTCCTTGGCGGAGGTAATGAGCTGTTTTAGGGGTGCAGAGGTTAGAGGATGGTTTGACAAAAAGATGTTTGTGCTGCAGGTTTGGGGTGCACTGACACCTGTCTTCCTGCAGAGGGAAGCAGTGAGGACGGGTCCGATGAGGCGGTGGTGGGCCGCACCTACGTGAAGAGGAAGCTGGATCATGGCCTCACACGCATCTGGCAGGTGGGCTCCCGCTCTCCTACAGTCTGTCTGGCTCTCTGTCTGTCCACCTTATCTGTCTGTCTATTATGTCTGTCTGTCTGACTATGTTATATCTATCTGTCTGTCTGTCTATCTGTGCTGCTGTCTCCTATTTCTTGTACATTTTGCCAGAGTCTGTTTCTTTTTTCTGTCTTTCTCCTCTGATTCTGTTTGTCTCTCCATCTTTGTTCACTCTCCCGTCTCTCTCACATTGCCCATCTTCTTTTGTCTCTTTGCGCCTTGACACCCAGTCATTTTTTCTCTCTGTGTTTCTCATCAGCGAACTCGCTTGAAATGTCTTTCCCGCTCTCGTTTTTTGTTTTTGGTCTCTGCTTTGCTGACATTGACTCGGCTACAGCTTCATTCCTCTGCTTGTCATTTCCCTCTCCCTCCTCCCCCCTCTTTCCCTCTCTCATCTCCCCTGGTGACACGTGTCCGCCTCCTTATCTCCCGCAGGACGTCCAACTGAAAGTGAAGGCTTACTTGCTGGGGACGGACATGTCCAACTTCAAGTACGACGACTTCATCGTGGTCCTCGATGTCATCAGCAGGTAACGTGAACCCCGCATCTTCATTAGTGCTAATTGCACCAGCAGGGGTAGGACAGGCTTTGACAGCTGAAGCGCCATTCCCCAGCCCCCCCCCCCTCTCCCCCTCCCCCCCCCCCCCCTTTCTAACTTTTCCCCAAGTTGGTGTTCAAACCCCCCCCCCCTCGCCACCAGCGAAACAACAAAACAGCGAAAGAAATACCATCAATGAGCTCACTTGTTCTGCGGCAGTGATAATCAGCTTCAAGGCTGCGAGCTTGTCAATTACGGGGACTGTTAGGGCCACGGCACCATGAGGAAGTTCCTGCTCCCGTTCTCACGGGTCACTTGGGATCATGAATGAGCTTCTCTTTGCAATGCGTCACCAATGCCATCTCCTGTCTGACATAATCTAATGGGGTTAATTAACAAGATTAAAACTCTCTTTTTTGTACTCTCTCTCTCTCTCTCTCTTTCTCTCTCTCTCTCTCTCTCTCTCTCTGACTCTGTCTTGTGTTGTGCATCTCCCCAGGCTGATGCAGGTAGGGGAGGAGTTCTGTGGCAGCCGCTCCGAAGTCCTTCAGGAGTCCATCAAGCGTCAGAGCGTCAACTACTTCAAGAACTACCACAGGTGAGACTAATGAGCATGACGTCTCCGGGGTACGCCAAGCAGGCGTTCTCTCTCTCGAAAAGCCATTTCTGTCTATGATCTTGTTTTCCCCTTATTTTCTCAGCCTCGATCTTTATCCTTCCTTCCTCTCTCCTCCTTTCTCTCACTCCATTCAGTCGTTCCCTTTGCACATACTCTCAGTTCATGGGCACAGGGATTTATCCCCTCCTTATCTGTCATGTGTGCCATGGGGCTGCCCATGCCTGCCAACGGCCCATGCTGCCAGGGGAAGTGAACCGCTCTGCCTGCATGCCCCTTGCCCTAGCCGAATTCTAATTGTATGCTAATGATGACAGGCTGTCGGTACCGAGTGGAATGTGGGATGTGAATGAGATGAATAGCACACGGAATCCAGCCATCATGTGTAAACACATACAGACATGCACGCAAAAACAAAGCATGCAGTGTAAAAATGCTTATTTAAATGCAAAATGGAGAGAATTTAAAAAACCATCAGTGGCACACGCACCTGGCAGATGCCAGCGATGAATAATGACCACAGAATGTTTCTCTCCCACGCATGCATGCATGCACACAAACACTTATATATGCACACAAACACGCTCAAAGGTACACACACACACACACACACAAGCAAGCACCAATGTAGGTGTAGGAGTGGCTTCCTAAGAGCTGGACATCGATGCATCTTTACTCACTTCATAGTGTACTCAAGCTTCCTGAGCATTTGCTTCCTTTTACACACACACACACACACACACACACCACGTGCGCGTACGCACGCACGCACACACATGCACACACAAACACACACACACACACACACACACCTGCAAACACAAACATGCGCGCACACACACACACACACACACACACACACCTGCAAACACAAACATGCGCGCGCACACACGCCCGCCCCCCCCCCCACACACACACACACACACACATAAAGATTCCTGATCAGTGAGTGATGGCAGCCCATTTAGCTTTGACAGGTGCAAAGAAGCAGGCAGGCAAACACAGTTGCAGGCTTAATGGCCAGCACTTCCTAGGTTAGCACAGGGTGGCAAGCATCCAAACCAATGTCAGCCACCAGCTCACAATGTGATGCCTGCGTCCACATCCCCCTTACCCCCCACCCAGCTCTAAACACCTCTTGGATAGGATTCTGGCACTTTTTTTCCCTTTACTCGTTGGGCATCATTTTCCAATTATTTCCGGATCGCTAGCGAGCAGCCTGGGCAGATTCCATAAACAAATTACCCATCAGGCACTTGAGAGCGGGGGTCGCCTCAATCATCACGCTATCTCGCGTTAATGCGCCTTGTCATTAGAAAATATATTGTGCCCCTCGGCTTTGGTGCACGAATGAAAGATGACTACGTTCCTAACCTCTCCCCTCCCTTCCCTTCTTCTGATCAGCGGTAATAATGAACGTGATGCATGGCGTGATGCCAATGTATGGAGATGTATGCAAATTCAGAGGTGGAGGAGGGTTGGATGACGCTGAAGAAACGTTTTTTTGGCGCATTTTTTAACTGGTTGCGGTTGATACCTGGCTGTATACCTGTCTGCGGTTGATACCTGGCTGTGGTTGATACCTGACTGTATACCTGTCTGCTGTTGAAACCTGATTGTGGCTGATACCTGACTGTGGTTGATACCTGGCTGTGGTTGATACCTGTCTGTGGTTGATACCTGGCTGTGGTTGATACCTGTCTGTGGTTGATACCTGTCTGTGGTTGATACCTGGCTGTGGTTGATACCTGGCTGTGGTTGATACCTGTCTGTGGTTGATAGCTGGATGTGGTTGATACCTGGCTGTATACCTGTCTGCGGTTGAAACCTGGATGTGGTTGATACCTGTCTGTGGTTGATAGCTGGATGTGGTTGATACCTGGCTGTATACCTGTCTGCGGTTGAAACCTGGCTGTGGTTGATACCTGGCTGTGGTTGATACCTGGCTGTGGTTGATACCTGGCTGTATACCTGTCTGCGGTTGAAACCTGGCTGTGGTTGAAACCTGGCTGTGGTTGATACCTGGCTGTGGTTGATACCTGGCTGTGGTTGATACCTGGCTGTGGTTGAAACCTGGCTGTGGTTGATACCTGGCTGTGGTTAATACCTGGCTGTGGTTGATACCTGACTGTGGTTGAAACCTGGCTGTGGTTGATACCTGGCTGTGGTTAATACCTGACTGTGGTTGATACCTGGCTGTGGTTAATACCTGGCTGTGGTTGATACCTGGCTGTGGTTAATACCTGGCTGTGGTCGATACCTGTCTTTAGTTATTACCTGTCTGTGGTTGATACCTGGCTGTGGTTGATACCTGGATGTGGTTGATACCTGTCTGTGGTTGTTACCTGGTTGCGGTTAATACCTGGCTGTGGTTGGTCTGTCTGCGGTTGATACCTTGCTGCGGTTGAAGGCTCAAGAGAGGCGAGATCATTGTGTTGGCTCGGATCCAGAGGATTATTCCTGTAACATTTAATGGGAGAGAACAGTCATTGACCCTTCAGTCTGGCAGCAATGGCCACTTTTGTTGTAGCCACAGAATAAGTGTGGCTCACACACACTAGGCTTATCGACATTCTCATTCTGTGCCCTCTTTCATATGTGCCTGTGGGTGTCTTTCTATCTCTCTCTCTTTCATCTGCCCTGTCTCACACTCAAGTTGTGTGTCCCTGTCTCTCTCTCTCTCTCACACACACACACACACACACACACAGACACACACACACACACACCCCTCCTCCCCTCTTCTGACACTCTCTCAATTTCTTGATCAAACTTCCTGTGACCTTTCCCGCTGTATTTGTGTTAACACATTTAATAACTGCGAGTTTCCCTCAGGGACAGAGTTCCAAAAGGAACTGCAAAGGGCCTTAAATTAACATATTCTGACCTCTCCTCCTCTCTTCCTATTTCCTTCCCCTCTCTTTCTCCCCCCCCCCCCCTCCCTCTTTCTATATCTCTCTATGTCTATCTCTGTCGTTACCTGTTCTGTTTGTCGCAGGACTCGCTTGGAGGAGCTCCGGATGTTTCTGGAGAATGAGACGTGGGAGCTGTGCCCTGTTAAATCCAACTTCAGCATCGCCCAGCTCCATGTAAGCGAGAGGCGTGTGTGTGTGTGTGTGTGTGTGTGTGTGTGTTTGTTGGGGGGGGGGGTCAAATGATGACACAGATTGTCACACAGAGGTGCTTGCGACATTCTGATTCACATCTAATCAAATCTGATAGGTACTTCTGTCAGTCTCTGAGTCATATAATTTGCAGATGCAAATGATGCATGACACACTCTATTACCAGCCTCTGCGTTTGAATCAACACTTGTCTTGACACAGTGCATCAGAAGCTGCAAGTTGCATTATGCACTGCCACCTCAAAGAGTCCAAGTGATGAGCGTTTTGTACATTCTTTCTCAAAAGCTGCTTTAAGCTGAACTAGAGGGCACACTTTCCTTGTATATTATACATCGCACCCAATGTAGTCCAAAAGCTATTCACTAATCAACAGTTAGACTGTTAACTAAGTGTCTTCCTAACTGAAGGCAGTATAAGTGCTGGCAGTTTCTTGGGATGAATGCAAATGAGAGAATATGGTCTCCTCCCTGAAGCTGGCCTGAAGCTGGCTGATTATTATCTCAATAGAAATAGCACTGTCTGGTTGCATAAGAAGTTGGCTGATCCTCGCGCTGTTAGCAATCTTAGCCCGGTGTTAAAGATACAGTGCGTACATAAGAATATTTCACTGATTGTTTTGACTGGCTTTCATCTGTGTTAAAAAAAATGTTCCCCCCAATATCTTGGTAGATTGTGAATTTCTGCCAAAACAACCGCCTCAATTTGCCTGTCTGTTGTGAATTTGGTAAATGAGTTCTGCCAGAGGCAACGACACTGGGTTAAAATGATACAGACATCACAGTCAAGGTCCCGTTCTGGAAACGTAGCAGATGCTTAATGAGAGGGCCGCAAACACAGGTGCTCTTCTATTCAACACAGATATCCACATGCCATTCACATATAATAGCTTCATCTGTCTAAAAAAACTGTACTTTTATGGCTGTGGATAAGCGTTTCCAGTCGTCTAGAAATTCAGATCGGCTTTCTGTTGTGTTACACGACTCTGAAAGGGGCCGCTTGGCTCTTTACTGAGGGTATATGTCTTAGCCAACACATGCCGAGGCACCCCGCAGTGCCAACACATTCACTGGAGAATTCCCCGTGAACGTAACCGCCGGCATCTCATTCTCTCGATTATTTCATGCAAAAGAGATTGGATTCTGCCACCACTGCCAACACTACCACCGCCCCCATCCCCACATTCAGTGCTATCTGCTACAAACGATCAGCAATGTCCCCTTTTTCTATTTTTGCTCTCCAAAAACATAAAAAGAAATGGTGGTGGGATTTGCTCAAAAGAAGCTCCGTAGAGGACGCTGGGCCCCGACCAGTAGAAGCCCCTAATGATGCACATTAGCACAAGCATCCCTCAAGTTCCTCATGGGCACAGCGTGTCAAGGCAAGGACGCTGAACTCTTTTCTTTTGTCATTTCTTTATTTAATTGTATTTATTTATTTATTTAGGAGATTAATTTCTATTTAAGAGGTGTGGGGGAACACAGGATTTTTTCTTTCTCCTGAATTTGCAATGAGTGTTGTTCTGTTGATGTGTTATTTTTGGATCATGGTGCTGTGCCCGTGTGCGGTGGTAGGGGCCGGGTATAGTGCTCCGACGGAAATATGGCTCCTGCCACTGAAAGCCAAGAAGGGTCTACACACCAGAGAGAGGGGAGGGTGAGAAATAGCCGCCTCTTGCCATTTTATTTATCAGGGTACTCCATCTCGGCTTGTAGTAAATACGGCAAAAAAGGTAACAATGTCATCATAATTGCTTTCCCGACGTGCTCTCATCCACTTTAAGGAGCGTTTGTGATATGCCAGGCCAGACTTATCAGCCTGCTGAGATGAAAGGCGAGTTTCACCCGTTGTGTCGCGGATCACGCTGCCCTTTCTCAAGCCCTTTTTTTTTGCAAAGATCCTCGCCGAAAGCACCACTATATCTGCCGTCCAATCTTAATGAAAGGGAAGCTACTCTCTATAATATGAAAATATAAGCTTAAATGGAGCCATTCTCTGCTTCGGTACCTCTCATGCTTTTTAAAGTTCCTTGCCCTGTATGATGCAGATACAATGAATCTGCCTCCCTCCCACTCAGGTAAAGGGTGTGGTCTGAAACCAGTGATTTGGTTCTGCTGTTAAATCAACTATGATGCCTTCAATTCGACAGCCTGACCGGAGTGGAGGCATTCTTAATGTTGATCGTTTGATGAAATCATTTATGACATATTAAGACAGTATAACACTGCCATTTGAATCCCTTAATATTGACATTGCTTGAGTTTTTTTGTTTGTTTCTGTAGCTCAGCTGTTTGAGAAAGGTGCTAGTAACCCCAAGGTTATGAGTTTGATTCCCAAAGGGCACACAAATTTGATACAATTACAGGCATGTACATGTACTAATATACATCTTCGATAAGTACTTACAATATTCTCTCCTGAAAAATGTAATGTCGATTCACATTCAATCTGTAAATGAAATGTGAACGTAATGGATGTGTTTGGATCTGTCTGTCCCCCTACAGGAGTTCAAGTTTATGGGCCAGTGCCGGTCCCCTTCCGTGTCGCCCAGCCGCCAGGCCTCGTCTTCCACGAGCCCCGCAGTGGAGTCTCTGTTTGAGCAGTTCCTCCAGGGAGGGAACCCATTCGAGATGCAGATCGACAACAACGAGGAGGAGGCCGAAGACGTGCTGGCTTCCAACGGGGTAAAAATGTCACACCCTCACCTGTGATCTGCTGCCTGTGGCAATGTTATGAGTGTGGGAGAGCTTATATGGAAGGTTGTATTTTTGAAGGGCATGCTCGCAGACGTCACTTGTAAATATTGTTTTGTTGACGGATGGATCAGTTGGTTGACGAGGTTCTTAAGTCTCCTTTTAAATCGTTGATTCATTGTTAATCTTTGTATTAGTCTGGTTAAGTACGAGAAGGAGACAGAATTTCACAGCATTTCCATTCGAGCCTACATTGTTTTATTATCATCAGTCTTTTGAACTCAATTAATTTCCACACCAGTCGCCCACAACGAGCCATTCAACTGGGTCACCATACGCTGCATATCATCACCAGTGACACACTATGAGTTATTATTGCGTTGAGAAAATGTACACAGGCCATAATTAAACCAGCAGTGATTAGTTTGTGTACACTAAATGCTTTATTGCCTCTCCTAACTCTCTGTGCTGTCAGCGGGTGATGTTGAGGGTTAGGAAGGGTTGTGTGGCGACTGGGTGAGCAATGGCTGTGCCTGTGGTTAGGACCTTGAAGTGTTTGACATTTGAAATGAGCTACAGCAGCAGGAAGGGTAAACAGTGCAGCCCTGTGGGGACATGGGTCACGCAAGTCCATTTTCTGGGGCTGGGTGGAGATGGATGAGTTGTTTTACCTACCCCTGAACACACTCTCTGCACCCCCATCTCAAAGCTTTTTTTTCTGTTTCTGTGTAACTTAGTCTATCTTCATGTTGTGTAGCGGAACAGTGTCAAATACCGGCACGTGTCAAATATCGGCTAAACTCGGCGTTGACATGTTTACATTCACTCTCCTGATCAACTTCCGGCAACTATGGATAGAAAAGTAAGCTCCCACAAAAATATGGCATTTAAGCTTTACTTGTGGAAAAAATTAACTCTGTAGACCTAATTTAAGCTTGTGAAATAGTGTTGTACTTTTGCGTGTACCTTATAGTGTGGAACACTTAGTGGCGTGACGAATATTTCGTTTGGTCTTAAAAGTTGTACTGTTGGATTAGTTCTCTCCAAGATGAAGTTTAGCTGTCATTTTAAACTGTCATATCAAATGCCAACACAGATAGCATGACGTTATGTAAGTACGGATGCTCACAGAGATCAAATCCGATTACTCTGGTCGTTTAGACCCATGTCAATATGAAAGGCGCTAGTTGAGAAATTGGACGGAAGAAGTTCGCCTTCCGTAGTTGCGTTTACAGTTTAACTAAAACAAAGTTGAATTAGATAAAAATGTTGCATTTCCACTAACAATAGTACAATTACAATACCCTTATATTGATGTCTTAATTTTTAATACATAACATACATAATCATGCCATGTTTGTTTTGTGCATGTTTAAGTGAATAGACTGCACCTAACTGAATCCGGTCAAAGAAGCCCACAAAATACCCAAATTAAACAAAAATAACACAAGTGAGATTAACGTTTGCTTGTGAACAAATATTGTGACAATGGTGTATGCCAAAGCAAGAGGAAAGCATATTATTATCTCGAAAACCAACGCTGTAAGTGGAACAAAATGGGAGTGCCCGATATTTGACCCATTTAAAAACGTACTCAAAAATGTGTCACCGTAAACATTAACAGAAATATTTAGAAACACGGTTTCTTGCGGTGTTAAGCGAGTCGTACAAGTTGAGAAGGACAAAAATCTCTCTCGAAAACCGTTGGTTTGGGTAACTTATACCTAACGTTAATCTATAAATAGACTTAGTATAGCAATTTCTTAACAAAAGAGCCGATATTTAACACAGCTACGCTAGGGAAGTCAGTTCAAATCGCTGGATTGCAGTATGCGAAGTAGAAGTTGGTCAGACTATATTTGTTTTAATCCGTTTCAGTTACTCAATGATGATTTCTACTGTTTTGCAGTGCCACTTCTTGAAAGAAAGTTGTCCAAAAATGTATAATCTGCCACACAGAAACACAGAAAACCTCTGGTATCTTTCACTGGTCTCAGAGAAGTGCAGTTTGAGCCTGTATGATGGCCTTATAGCCCGTGTCTATACCTTCGCTGACGCTGTCTCTATTCAGTGGAGCTTCCCTTGGTTATGTGTGCTTTTTATCATCCGTAAATGCACTGTTCTTAAAAGTATGAATACTAACAGTGTTTTTAGCTGTATTGTTCATGCTATACTGCAGTGGATTCAGTTGTCTGGTGTCTGAATGCCAGAGTTGACTGCGCCTGTACTGAACGTATTTTTGTTACTGCGTTCACTGGTGTGTTCATGGTTCCAGACATCTCCATGGATTATGGTTTTCTGTCACAGCAATGGATTTATGTTGTTGAGAAATACAAAATAATTTTGTTGAGACAAAATGCAAATCCGATGAGAAAACAGAATTGGTTTAGGTGGAGATGGAAGGGTTAGCCTTAGTGTTTATGCCAGGGCGTTCTACATATCAAAGGGTAAATATGGCTGTGCATACGTTTTATTTTTGTTTGTTTGTTTGTTTGGTGTTAGTCCTAAAAATGTGAGCAAGCAATCACACTGGTTCTAAAGCTATTCTAAATAATATCTGCATCGTTTACATAAATGCCAATTCATTGATTTCTTTTCAGGGATGGGAATGGAAGTCAAGTTTACTATACAGTTTGGAGAGATACCATCTAATATGGGAATGGAAGTCAAGTTTACTATACAGTTTGGAGAGATACCATGTAATATATTTTTGAAGAATTAGAACGCGACTGTTCCATTTTACTCTACCGTCACCCTTTTTGGGCACACATTTATAAAATACAAAACATGACAGATGTATTGATGTTGATGTGGTTTGTCTGATTTTTTTGTTGTCTTTTGCCCTGTAGCCAACGCTACTGAGAGAAAGATACATTGTGAACATTAATGTACTTTATTATACGGCTCTTTCAGAATGCTGCAGAAAGTTCAATTGATTTGAATGAGCCACCCTTATGTTCAGAGGTCCAATTATTCTTCATAATGACCACTGACTTTGGCAACGAGTTTTGCCCCTCTGCTTCACATCTTTCATATCATTCTGCAAATAGTCTGTTCACTTATAACAACAGAAATGAATTGTAACTTCAAGTCACAAGTAATATATTGTTATTCAACGCCTAGAACTTTAAAGTTATATTTGTTTCTCAGTGGAAAGCAACAAAACGACAACAGAAATTCATAGACCAAAATATTTTGCCCGACAATAAATCCCATACCACTTAACATTGAACCCTATCATGTAATTTCTTTCTTGCTTAGTCCTGTGTGACCTCTTGGAACATACTGTCCTCCAACTCTGCCCGTGCTTATTATACTGTCACCTCCTCTGTTTTTCCGTAGTATGAGTCGGATGAGTTGGAGAAGAATGTGTACCAGGACTACGACAGCGACAGCGACGTTCCAGATGAGCTCAAGCAGGATTACGTGGACGAGCAAACAGGCGACCTACCTGTCAAGAGGTGAGGCAGTCGTCTCATCCGCCTCATGGCTTATGGGTAAAAAAACTCAGGAGTTTGGAGGAAGTCTTCCAGTGTCACCCATATGCCTGTCAACTTCCTGTTTATTTGTGGTGTGACATCATGACGGCAGTGAAAACAGTTCTGCTCCTCTTGCGATTCTTTGTCCTCACCCGTGCTGTTCTCACACCATACATCTTAGTCTACGCTTCAAGGTCGTTAAGTTGACGGGTCACGGACCAGCATGCACTGAGCCAGTTCAGATCAGCATTAGTAATTTAATGAGACACCTTCCTGTCCCAATCAGTTTGCATTGGATTCGGATGCGTGGTGCATATACAAACTGGCATTAGTTGCTTATCTCTGGAAAAGAAATTAATTATGCGGTCTACAAACAGTGAGCTTATGTAAAACCTTGCGGATTATATTTAGAATGGCTCTAGAAGCTTCTTCCTCATAAAAGAGATCCTTCATAAGTAAGAAGTCATTAAAATGCCCCCTACAGGGAAATGGCTTGAGGTCGCTTTTCTTGGATCTGTATAAATAGTCTCAATTCTCTTTTTGTTGTCTTAATTGTCTGACTGAGCTAGCGCATACAGTGTGCGATGTTGCAAAATATGCTATAATTAAATTGCCTTGTAATTATATAGGAAACTGAGAATGTTTAGCACATTTTTGTCTCGTTGTAGGTTTTTTTTTGTCTTCCTATTTAGAGACTTTAATGTGCAAATCATCCAACCATTGAAACATTGTTTGTCATAATTGTTCAAGATTAACCAAAGGCTCATGTGTGCCAAGAAGAAGGTTTATATGTTCACTGAAGGTTGCTTTTATTCGTTCGGGAAGACATAAAAAAAAAGTCCTACTTATGCCACGTTTTAAAATGCTCTTTTTTAATATTCCCTCTCTTCATAACGACTTTAGAGCATGCCTGCTGGTGGCTGCCGTCTGCAATATTTCGCCCCCGGTTCATCTTTTCCTAAGTGCTTCATTTGGGAGTCTCATGACTCTTAATCACCCAGTATGTAAATCAGTCACTTGTCGAACGCGAACGAACGCTGCTAAAGGGGTCATCAAGGCATCAGACAAACGCTACCATGGCTAGTATGTCCCCTGGAGCAAGTTCATAGTTAATGACATGTTTCCTTGTGATGGGCAGAACTAATGGGGGGGGGGGGGGCGCGCAAAGGTCTGGGGAGGTCTGCGGCACGGGCGCAGAACTGGACACATCAGTGATTAATGAGATGAGTTTGTGAATGAAAGGGATCTCACGGCCTCGCTCAGCACAGGGCCAAAGGCCACGACGCACGACCCCAGCACACCCTGTGATGACTCCTTCTGTCCTCCCGTGCTCTCTCTGCCCCTGTAGGCGTTTAATTCACTTACCACATTCTCTGTTGCTCTGACATCCCAACCCCTCCCGTTTTGATGCCTTTTTTATAAGATGAATTCATCTCTTTGCCCTCTCCCCTCAAAGCATTCTATATGTCTGTGTGTGTACTGTACGTATGTGAGTATAAGCGCAAAATGTTTTCCCCCATCAGTGTTTCCAGGGAGACCCTACGCGGCCAGAAGCGCTCAGACTACAACCTCAACAAAGCCAACGCACCCATCCTGACCAACACCACCCTCAATGTCATACGCCTTGTCGGTGAGTAATATTACCCGCCCCACAAGCACACACACACACGCACACACCCACACGTACACTATCCCCCATCCCCCGCCTTAGCCCCAGTGGCTATTTAAAGAAAGGTGTTTCAGAAAGGAAGAAAAACAAAATAGGCTTGCTTATCATTCATGATCCTTCATGAAGAGAACTCTTTCCTTGATCAGTTCAAATAAAGCTAATTAGTGCTTTAGGATGGTGTGGGTGAGCTCCTGGCCCCACCTGTGTGACCTCTGGACCGCTGCCTTCGTTAGCGGCGAATGATTCCTCGTCATTGTTCACGTCCGCCGGTGTAATTGAAACGTCTGTGGCGGCCTGGTGCGCTAGGCTGCCACCCATTACCACCGTAACCATAATTTCCCTCCAAATGATTATATCTCGTTTACAATAATGAAGCCAATTAACATTCTGTCCTTGTTCTCCGGTTTCTTGTAGCATCTACGATTGTTTCTGACTTGAGAGCTTCTTTTTTTTTTTTTTTTTTTTAAACATTGTAATATAACCATATAGAAATTCACTCTAAGGTGTTTTAAGTGAGCAGACAGTATGCATGCCAAGCAGGGGGCACAATTAGCAATCGCCAACCACAGATGACGTGTAGATTTCTGTGTTGGCGAGTGAGTGGTGGTTACTGAGCCACTCTGGCATGTGAAAAACAGGTGCAGTTTACCTTTGAAAAATACTTTGGTTGTCTGTTTCTCCAATTTAAGCCATGATGAAAGCGAAAATGACTAATTTTACATTCGGTTACACTTACTAATGATGACCAGGATTCAGCAAATCTGATGTTATCTGAATACCGTAGGAGCCCACTTGTCTAGGGCAACTGTAGAATGTTGGTAATAACTGCCACTGGTATCATCAATACTAAACCAATGCTTACTAAGGTAAGACCAAGTACGGTAATCTTTATGTCATTCATTTTATGCTTTCTCTATGTACAGGGATGCACTATACGCTCTATTATTTATATCTCCCACAGACAACAACCCCCACCCTGCCTCCGCCTCCCGCCTCCCCACTCGAGTACTCAATAACTCAGGCAAGGAGTAGCCTACTTGAGTTGTAAAATGCTGTTCTTGTCCAACCCCTAGTGTGAGGTAGCTTGCAATAGATTGCGGCATTCCGAGTGTACAGTGTACTGTAGAGCATTGTAGAGTTTGTAGAGCGGTCGCGAAGGACAAGAGGAGGCAAAATCCTTTGGTCGTCGGCTCGTCTATCATGAAAGCAGAGGCTATCAAGAGCCATAAGAGATCACACTGTGCCCAGTATTCTTTCTCTCGATTCATTTCTGGTTTGTTCGCTTTTTAGTTCAGGCATTTATATCAATTTTAAAGTTCAATAAGTATTAATTATTTGAATTTTGTTAATTCTGTTTAATTTTGTTGGGGGAAAATAGGCCTGGCCAAGTAAATGTTTTCATCACGTTAATTCTGCTCCCAGATGCTAAGCATTAGATAAAAGATCCAACATACTTTTAAAAAAATCAGCACGGCCTCAAATGAGTTCTGTGGGTCTGTGCTTATTTCAGGTACAGTAGAGAACACGTGTCGAGAGAAATAAAGTTTCCAGGCGTTCTCTCACCCCTCACACTAACATAACAGATACTACCTGTCAGTTTTGTTCTCATCTATAAGCTCCCCGCTTTTTATTTTCTTACTCGAGTATTATCTGTAGAGATTTGATTACTCTGGCAGTGTTCCTTGCGGTCCAGTAGAAAGTAGCAGGCGGAGAAATAAAAGCACCTGTCTCAGCATAAATAGCAGTGGAGTGTATTGCCCTCCCACTCATCACTCCTGATTCGATGTTAACCACATTATTCTCGTGTGTGCTTGTACTTATTCATTATTACTTTTTTCCCAAATTCAATTGCCCTGCCTCGGGAGAGCACATGGAAATGCACTGGTCAGTGTTTAAATAATGACGAATATTCCCCCTGGGTAGACTGCTCCATTCTAATCGACTTGCTAAAGTTTCTCGTCAAGCATTAAGAGGTTTTTTTTCCTTTTTTTTTTTTTCAAACTAGGTTGCGCTGCGAGATATCGACGTGACTAGCACGACACAACAGACTCTCTCACCTGCCATACAGGGTTGAAAAGGATGTTTCATATCCTAGTTAGAAAACCCAGAAACATGAGTCCTCTTTTTTCACACGCTACTGACCCTGGTCTTTTGCCTTTGAGCATAATTCGGTCTGGTAAGCGTTAGAAGTCTGTGTGTATTTGTTTGTGTGTATTTGTTTGTGTGTTTGTATGCACAAGTCTAGAGAGAGATGGCGTAAATTAAAATGTCTTCGCTGTTTGTCATCGTAAGAGAGTCAGCCTTGAAATGGCAAAGCAATTAGGCTCTAATGATCGACTGGACTGCTACTCCCACAAGCATAATGTGGCTCAAGTAGTGTTGTTCTGATTAGGAAATTGATCTGTTTGGTCGAGGTGGAATAACGGAGTCAGGACTGATTTCCTGTTGTTTTGTGTCTTTTTTTTGTTCTTTTGTTCCTCTCTTTCTTTCTCTCATCAGGAAAGTACATGCAGATGATGAGCATTCTGCAGCCTATCGCCTTCGACGTCATTCACTGCGTCTCTCAACTCTTTGACTACTACCTGTATGCTGTCTACACTTTCTTTGGACGGAACGACATGGTAAATCAACAACCCGCCACCCCACCCCCATTCCATGACGTATATTTGCTGGCACCATGCCATTCTGCCATCCTGTGCCACTGTCGTTGGTTAATGAACCATTCTCACGTCAGACGGAAAGGCGGAGCAATTTCGCTCCATGGTGCTTTGTGTTCTCCTCTGTCTGCGTAATCCCTCCATGCTTGTGAAAGTATTAGCGGAATGTGCTAACCGTTTTAATTTTTCTTTTCAGTTAAGTTCTGCAGGCCCAAAAGCTGTAAGAACACGCAGAACAAGTATGAGAATTGAATACCCAAAGCACCCAGCACCAAGCAAAATTATTATTATTACGCCTAACTTATTGGTCACAATAGCCACTGGACACGTCAATAGTCAGTTAAGGTCTGAATTGCATTGCTCACCAAGTATTAAACCCCTGCCGTACCCTTCAATCTTTCATTCAGGTGTTGAGATTTTGGCACATACCACCTCAGATATGCACACTGAATGTGTGGCGTGGCATGAAATGTCCCACTTGCCTGGCCCATGCCTTAAAGCAGCTTCGATGTTGTGCTAAGCTACACGTTGAACACCCTCTCCACCCAGAGAAGCTGGCATGTACACACAGATAAAGGGATGTTGTGTGCCATCAGAGATGATTTGGCTGTCTGACAACCCCCTGTGCATAGACACACACACACACACACACACACACACACACACACACACACACACACACACACACACACACACACGCACAAATGCCCCAGTCTCTATGATGAGAACTTCACAGGTTTCATACAGACTTTTCAAGTTTTTGTTAGTATCCCACTCACATGCCTAACTCCCATTCCCCCAACCACTCTGCAAGTACTGCCACCTAATGAATGCACACACCTCCTCAGGTATTCATGGGGTCAAGCATAGCAACACAGACCCATTCAGGCATCAGTCACAATCTGTAAACCATCTGCTCGGGGTCCTATGCTCACGTCATGAATTTTAGCGCAAAGGCGCAATTTGAAATTGGTAGGAATATGTGGCTTTATCTTTGTGCATACAGATGTGAAACACACACAGGCACACACACACGCACACACACACACACACGCACGCACACAGGCATACCCTGTCATACATGCAAGCCCTATAGCTGACGCCTCCTGAAGAAGGACCACCATCATGAGTAATGAACTGCATCTGAATTTCTAAAGGGTAATCTTCCATTATACATTGCAGCGATATTAACTCTAGCAGCTGGGTGTGCTAAGATGCATTTATTTTTTTCCGTGTTCACGCTTCTTGCACCCCCAAAGTGAGTAACTGCTTTCAAGCGATGAATAGATATGAAATAGAAGGAGGTGGGGGGAGGCTGAGGAGGGAGGATTGAAGAAGAGGAAAGGCCTTATTCATTTACAAATACCCTATGACGATGACCATCCCCCCCCGCCCCACCAGAACCTCCTTGTGATTAAGGGCTTTAAAACTGTCGCCTGCTGACTAATATCTGAGGAGTTTGTTAGGTGGGGTTGGGAGTGAAGGCGGGTGGGTGGCGGAAGTGGGGTGGCTGTCATGGAAATGGATGGGCCTGTAATGGGAAAGCTTGCCAAAAGCAGAGAGAACATTAACTGCCGGTATTGTCCCTCGGCCGACAGCCGTCTGTCATGCGCAGAGGGATGCTGGAAAGCGATGGTGTTTGCGCAGCGAACGAAAGCTTCTCTGTCTTTTTCTTCTGCTCCCCGCTGCAAGCAGCCGTTTCACACACAATTGCTGTTACTCACTCACCAGCCTCCTGGTCTCCGTCTCTCTCCAGGGCTTCTCTCTCCACTCACTCACCAGCCTCCTGGTTTCCTGCTCTCTCCAGGGCTCCCCACTGTCATGGAAATCCTCGAAATGTCAGAGAATTAAAAACAAAAAAAAACATTTCCAGTCCTGAAAAGATCATGACATTCAGTAAATTCATTAAAGGTTTTGGAAAAGGCATGAAATGTTATTTTGTCGTATGTAGGTCATGTACATGCATACATCTAGGTCATGGAAACGTTTTGAAATGTTGTCAGTGAAAATGGTTGTGAACTCTCTGTCCCGATCTCTCTAAGCCTGTGCTATACCTCTGACTTGGTGGCTTTCTCTTTCCTCTCTCTCGTCACTCTCTACTGCACACACACACACACACACACACACACACACACACACACACACACACACACACAACCCCAGATGTACACACTCTTAAAAGATTTAGAGTGCAGAAGGCTTTCTTGTTCTCTCAGCCAGAAGAGGCACTCTCTCTCAGTGTGCTTTGACCTTCATGATGTCTATAGCTTCAGCATTCTCAGCGGCGTGCGTCTGTGTCTCTGTGTAGTCTGCAGTGTGTCACCAGTGCTGTCACTTCAGTTTGTGCTTGTATCTGTGCATTGGCGTCATTCTGCATTGCTTTTTTTTACATTTAGTTTTGTTTTTGTTTTTTTCTTTCCCTTCTGTTTACATTTTCCCTCCGCCTTGCTTCACAAGCCTGTCTCTAGCCAGTCTGCGCCACCCCAAGGCAAAGAGCTGGGCGCGGTCAGGCAGACAACCCCGGCCTACTGGGTAAGGCTGCATCAACGTGTGTGTGTGTGTGTGTGTGTGTGTGTGTGTGTGTGTGTGTGTGTGTGTGTGTGCTCTTGTGTGTGCCATCCTTACAGTCATCCCGACATTGTACCGGCAGTGTATTAGTTACTCCATCTCCTCTCCGTCCCTCTACCACAGGGGTTTTCAACCGGGGGTCCGTTTTGATATTTCAACACATTTCCAGATTACTCTTGAAAATGTCTGAAATAAGAAAAATATGTCTAAAATAATATAAAGGTGATTCACACTGACAGAATGTAACCTTGCACCTATCCAGTCTATGGTAGCCTGTGCTTTGCTGATGTAAATGCATTGCGTTTGTAACGTCACGCCATACCAGATAATTCATAACGTACAGTCTCGCGTGCGAAGTTGACAAGCATCTGCAGTTAAGCATAGCCTACGAGTACTTTTGAAGTTTAGTCGAAAAAGTAAAACTTTTGGTGAACGACTGAAGTTATCTACTGTCCTTAGCTAACATTTCGTTCTACCGTGGAATTAGCTGGTCAGAAGCACCAATGGATCGGTGTTAAGTGAGGAGAGAGACAGGCTGCCACGACAAAGGTACACCTTCACAGGATACAGGGAAACAAAGTCAACAAAGAAAAGAAAAAACAATGAGGAAAACATCAAATACGGATTTACAGTGGTGATAGCCAGAGCAGGAGAGGAGGTACCAGGAGGTGTGTTTGGTGTGTTCAACATTACTGTCAATTGAAGCTATGAAGCCGTCGAAACTATTGCGGCATATGGAGACGCATTACGTTTCTTGAATGCCAAGCTTATTGAGTACATGCAACAGATGTTGTGTGATTTTCATATAACTTAAGTTCTGGATAAGTTGCCAGACCGAATTTCCAGAGCTTGCTGCAAAAGCAATGACGTGTATTTTGCAAACTTTCAAACTACCTGTGTGAGAGCATTTTTTTTTTGCGTACTTGAAGAATAAGTACAGGGCAAGAGAATGATATGAGACTGTCGCTGTCTACCATTTCGCCACGAATAGACAGGCTGTGTGGACTTCACCATGCCCAGATATTACATTGACAGGTCTCCCCTCTCCCCACACATGCACGAACGAACGCACACACGCACACGCGCAGGCACATCAGTGGGCCGCGGATTACTTTCTAATCAGAATGGTGGTCCCTGGGACAAAACCAGTTGAAAACCCCTGCTCTACCATATAGTGTCCTGCAGTGTCTTCTGCATGTTCTAGGCCTTGTTCCTTTTGAAATCCTACCTCCAGCATCACCTCCATCCCTAAATAACCATGGCTATTTAAATGTTTACATGCTGAAGCCTTATGCAGTATTCATGCAAAAGTACCAGAATAGCATTTTTAACAATGCTTTACTAGTTGGATGGCTAAAAGCATGCGATTGGCTGGGTGGGTCCTTAAGGTGGGATGAGGTGATTGGTTGATTTACGCTGTCTCAGATGTTTTGTCATTGGGTTGCCATAGCACTTGCGTAATGTATTCTGGCTACTGTGGTGACTTAATGGCCTGCTTGTTTTATATTAAGTGCCTTATCCCAGAGGTTGCTTAACAGTAAAACATTTAAGACTTGAGATTGTAAAGAGAATTGGCTCTGGGTAAAAAGAAGGTATAAAAATAAAAGGGATTGGATCTACCCGATTGAGAAGTGGAAGATATGGGTCAAGGCCCAGATGTTCTCAGGCCCCCTGCCCTGACAGAGTGGGAGTGATCCGAAGACTATGTGGTGTATGAATCTGTTGCAGACTTCCGGAGGAGGGATCCAGGTTTGTATTCCTTTTTAAGTGTGTAGGTCATTCTTTCTCAGTGAAGCAATTTCTTGAAGAGAGAAACGCTGGTCAGGCTGACCCATAGGCAACAGACCTTTTTCCCAGCGCCTGTGTTCTCAACCCCTGTTTGCTTGTCAGCGGCAGGCTTGGCATTCCATGTCCTTATTAGATGGGCCTGTTTGGGCTCTCGTAACTGCAGGAATGCAGCACATGGGTAAGAATTTACAAATATCCACAGCCATTTGTATTACTTGTCAAAGGGGGGAGTGGAGTGGGCGTCGAAACAAAAGGTGAATCACATTAAGGCTCGAACATATTACCGTGTCTTTGTTCAAGCAAGAATGCTCAGCGATCACTTCAGTGGAGATGTTTTTTATTTTTTTACCCCCATATCATTGCATAATTTGTCAGCAACTCTTTGTTCCCCTGTCATGTACTTTATCTCCTTGGAGGCTTAGATTCTTGGATGCTTTAATGGCTTGTATAATTCCACCTTAAGCCTGCTTTTGCAAATATGAATGTTCTTAAAATAACCCGACCGACATAGGATTTTTTTTTAAGGGTTTTTAGATCAGCATGCCCTGTCCACAGCCCAAAGGGTTGTTGTTGTTGATGGGAGTAATATTAGTAGTAATATCTCCATTTCCTTTTAAACTCACAGTATCCATCATTACTCCATAACAGCTTACATTAGATTCCCATACGATACAGCCAAGTGGGAAACCGAATCGAAGAAGCACAGTTGAAGTCACATGCTGTGGCTCTCTGTGTGTGTGTGTGTGAACAATCTTTGAAGATTGGTTTTCAGATTGAAAACAGATGCGGGGGTGAGGATGTGTTTTTGTGCTTGCTTGTGTGTGTGTGTATTTGTGTGATAATCTTGCTCGCTTGGGTGTGACATATTGCCATTTTCCTCCCTGCAGTATGAATCATCAGGCATGGGACTGATCAGCAGCCGACTGAGGACCACGCTCAACCGCATCCAGGAGAGCCTCATTGACATGGTGAGCACAGCTGAGCACGACACAACCTGACCCTCTCAACCAGTCCCTCTTTCCTCTGTCTCCCTTCCCTGTCTCTTATCACTTTCTCTCTGTCTCTCTCAGAGCTCTCTCTCTTCAACTGGGTGTACCACTGAGTCTGTGTCTCTCTCTATCTTGTATTTTTCTATTTTACCTGATCCGTTGCTTTGTCTTTTACTCTGTCCCTCATTATCTACCACTCTCTCTTCTAACTGTCTCCCTCACTCTGTTTTTCCATCGCTCCTGTTCCCCCTCACTATATATTTTGTGCTTCTGTCTGCCTCCCTCTGTCCCTTTGCGCTCCTGCTCTGTTAAGAGAAAATGAGCGCACACACACACACACACACACACACACACACACACACCCATCATTCTCATTAGAGGTCATCATCACCGCGCCTAACCCTCCCCACACCCCCCACCTCTCCCCATACGGTGCGGCACCAACAGGTGACTTAATTGGGCGGAGCATACTTAAATAGAGCCATCTTTAATAAATGATGTGTGCTCTCCGCGATGCCGCCCATTAAGGCCCTCAGGGGCCGTGATCTGGCTGACACCACACCTACGCGCACACACACACACACACACACACACACACACACACACACACAGGTGTGTACACTCTCTCACACACACACACACACATACACAGACACACAGGTATGTACACTACCACACACACTCAACACTCAACACACACGCACTCACATTCTTTCTCTCTGTCTATCTGTCTTGCCCGTGTAGACCTACACATACTCACACACATAAAGACGCACATATAGACACACATCTTTCTATCTCTCGATTTGTCTATATATCTGTCTGTCTCACCCACTCCCCACGTACACGTAAGTGCATGCAGACACACACACACACACACACACACACAAAGCACCCATTAGTTCACAGACAAAGCCTGCAGAGCGCATACCCATCCTCTCCCCCTCTCCTCTCAAATGGTTAGAGCCAGGGCTATATGGACCAGGCAGGCAAAATGGAGTCTGACCCTCAGCCCCCAGCCTGTGCGGTTGGCAGCATGCTTTTTGGGAAAGATGAAGAGAAAAGTTGGAGGGCAGCCACAGTAGTGAGGAGAGCAGTGGGTTTTAGTGAAATTCCCTTTTTGTTTTTATCATTTTCTTTCTTTTTTTTTTCTTCTGTTATCTCTCTGGCATGGTTGTGCTGGATAGTAGCTAGGTGGTGATAAAGTAGGGATGAATGGGTGTTTCATCAAAGTGTTCTCTCTGTTCTCTAGCCTTATTGTCCTCTCTCTCTCTCTTTCTCTCTCTCTCCCTGACTCCTTTACTTTCTCTCCTTTTTTCTTTCTACATTTACCTATCTAGTCAGCGACTCAGCGCTGATAATAATATTAATTCTGATTATATTTAACCCTCTCATTCACTTAGATTTAAGCCTGAGCAGCTTAACATACCCCCCTCAGATAAAAGATCTGGGTCGGGACCCATGCCAGAGTCAGCCTGTTAGGCTTGTCATATTTTCCCTTCTGCATTCAGCCTTCCACTCACTCACAAAGGTGCTTGATAAACCCACCGCCAGACAGATGTGATCTCTCAGCACGGCCGGCTGAGCTGACCGCACGGCAGTTCACACACACTCACACGTGTGTGTTTGTGTGTGTGTGTGTGTGTGTGTGTGTGTGTGTGTGTGTCTGTGTCATCCGTTATTCCAGCGCTGACCTCCGGTGCGAGTGGGTGGTCACAGGTGACCGGTTGTCTGGCGAGGGTCTGTCCGTCCGTCCAGTTTGTTTTGGCCTGTCAGGGTGATTTGGCACAGATGGATGAGAATGCTTCAGGAGGGGCATCTGTTTGTTGTGAGTCAGCAAGCGCTCATGTCCTGCAACTGGGTGAATAATTTGGGAAGGTGAAGGGTGCAGGGTCATCGCGGCAATGGGGAGTCTGTCATGATGAAATGATGTAAGATCAGCAGCTCTTAGGTCATGTTGCTTAGCAAAAAGCAAAAAAAAAGTGCTCTGTTTTTTGTCATCCCAAAGCCAAAGGATGTGATGAAACCTCAGCCCGAGCGGCCATCTTGTTTTATTTGTGTCTCTCTCGTTTTTTTTCTGTCTTCTTTTGGACAGAGTTCAGAAAACCAGCAGCCCAGCCAACAGTTTCATTAGAAGACTAGAGCATGGGTCTGCTGGGCTCCTGCCAGGCCAGATCAAATCAGACCCTCCTGCTGCCCACCAGTGTGGTAAAATAAAATCTATTTAAAGAAGCATTATGAAGTGTTGGTCTTATACTAGCGAGCTACCTACCTAAAAACCTGGCAAACACCATCAACAGCTCAGATTGCACTGATAAAAGCTTGTAAACATGCTAACTGGCGTCTTTGTGTCGGTGAGTTAAGGCTTTCTTTCTTATTTTGCGGGGATGTTCTGGCCTAGACCACAGAAGTAGGCTATGTAGCGCTTAGCCCTTGAGGGCTATTGGGAATTACAGGTGTTTTTATCTGTCCTGTCCTGTCCACATGACCATATTCCATCAAAATGTATTTGAAGATGATACAAAAAGTAGCCTAGTTGGTCAAGGAAAAAAGCACGCCTAAAAAGTGGCAAATTGTTGCATATAGTGTTGCTTTAACATCTATCTAAGGTCATACTTTGGATAAATTGATAAATTGGCCCTATGTTTATATTTTTATATTTTATTAATGGTTTGAATACACCAAATGAATGACCTTAGGAAATTTGGGGTCTCAAGGCCAGACCAGTGGAATACCACCGTTGTAGATGTATTTTGAATACCACTGCCTAAGATGTTTTTTGAAAGCGAGTCCTTTGAAGCATGTAGTTGACAGTCTCATTTTATACACCCGAGGGCAAAGCCTGGTGTAGGAGGGGAAGACCTTTGTTGTGAAGTGCTTATAAAGGTAATTACCTGCCACGTTGCCTAAAAGGAGAGGTGAGCCCCATGTGATGTGAACCCCAAACCCCCTCGTCTGCCTTTTAGAATCGAATCGTTAATAAGCTGATTGACTCGTAATGTCACGGAATTGAAGAGAGAAGCGCAGGAATCCATGGGAGGGATGCATTAGTCATTTCTCAGGCATTGCGTCGTAGAGACAGAAAAAACACTGGAACGTCATCACCCACGCCTGCCTGATATCGTGTGCCAGACAGCCTTCTGCACCCAGAGACATGAGAAGAAACTTGTCGGTGTCAGCCGTGCCCCACATCTAGGTGTTGGCTTTATTACATATTCAGTTTACTTCTACTGACATCCTTGGAAGGGGGAAGGTGTCTGATTTGGCTGCCGTGGTAGAAAGTAGTAATTATGAATTATTTACTATTGTATGGATAAGCCTAATCTAAGAAATTGCTTTGGAAGAAATTGTCGGCCTGTTTTAAGCTTTTTCTTTGGCATGTCAGTGCAGACAAACGTCACCTTTTGGGATCTCGTATTTGTGGAGCCGCCTGCTGAGTGATTTGTTGAAGACTGAAGATGGGGAGGGAAAGATGTTCGCCCAGGCACATTTAGAATTTTAAATAGGATGTGAAGTCATTGTGTTAAAGATTGTGTTTGGTGTGCCAAGACTGCTATGGTTTGTCCCCACAGAGGTCAACAGAGGAAAACTAATCACAAGGACTGCAAATCATAGGCAAATCACTCAAAAAATGCAAAGGAGTGATTCAGCACTAACCAGTGTAGACAAATATATAGTGTTAACTATCTTAAAAGAGAGAGAGAAAGTAGAAAATAAGAAAGTTAGGCTCAGAGTCCTTTCACTAGAATGTTGGATCCTTGCTTCCTCGCTTTGAAAGTCAGGTACTATTTTAAGTCTAGGAAGACCCGATTTGTCAGTCATTATAGCACACTGTGGTGACAGCCTGCTCCTTTTCTTACGGAATGGACACTGTAAGCCAACTGTGAAATTGCTGTGTTGAAAGTTTGGCGGGCGTGATAAACAGGCCATCATCGATCGCTTCTCCAGCAGAGCGAACCATGGCCAAACCCTGGGTGCTTCTCCCAGAGTCGAGGCCCAATTTGATAACCAATTCACTCAGTCAACTCTGCACCTGATCGAATGAGTAAATGTTTCATCTGTATGGGTTATATATAGGTTTGGCCATGTTTGTAAGTGAGAGAGTAGGAGTAAGAGAAGGACCAAGAAGCTTTTAGGCTGGTCATTGATGTTTTTTTCTGTCTGCTGGGCATAGCCAGGAGGCCTGTGCCCACGAGCCTGGCAGCTGGCAGCTTAGGGGCCATGTGTGCTGGCGGTTAACCTCAAGCATGTGGTCCGGTTACGGTCTGCCACATTTCGTCTTGGCACTGCCATCCACACAGACTGGGAGAATCTCTCTCTCATACTCTCTCTGTCTCGCTCCCTCTTTCTCTGTTTCTCTTTCTCTGTCTCTCATGTCCTGTCTGTCTCTATCCTCCTGTCTGTCTGTCTTATTAAGTATGTGTCCCACAGGGGTAGGTAACCAGAGGAGCTTGCCTCTCAAATCATCTGTTCTAGTGTTTAAATAATGCCAACCTTCAGGGGGTCGTCTTTGAGAATTTGGGTTGCGTTGTGATCTAATCCGATATAGATTCAATTTGTGCCACGTCCATCTGGCAGATACTGCTTGAAAACAGCTACGTGGGAGGGCAAGCAGTATGGATGGCAGCATTCATATGTTTGCACGCTCTAAAAATAACTCTGTAAATATGCATTAAGAGAGAGACGAGAGTGACACATGGATCCCGGTGATGCACGGCCCTAGGGGTTTGACATTCTGTCATGCGTGTCCTGGGAATGAGCTCGTAGATAGTCTGGCTTTTCCAACCGAATTGTTGCTGCGACTTGCATATCCCGTTGAGATGCTGGAGAGTGCTGGACTTTTTGCCTAAGCATGAAGCAGGGATGACTAAATGGGTCTCACTGTGGCAAAATGCAGTTTGATTTTGGCTGATGTCGATCTCCTTTCACTCTGACATTGTGAATAAAGTCTTTCCATTATGAGCAGACAGAGCTGTTTATTCAATCTTTTCATCCAACAGCGAAGGCATGCAAAATGCATGAAAGGACTCTGTTTGTTCAGGCCTAGATATGAGTTTAACCTTTTACTTCTTACTGTGTGAGTCCAGGTGTGTGTGTGTGTGTGTGTGTGTGTGTGTGTGTGTGTGTGTGTTTGAGTGAAAGCACTCAGAGCAATATGACAAGGATTGGGGAGAGGGCGGGCAGCCCTTAAAGAAGCTCTGATTTGGGTCGTCGTGTCTCACAAATGAAAAATGAAGACTAATTATTTTTCACATAAGTGTAATGAGAAGTGATTTTAGAGTGTTAGTAGAAGACGAGGAAGCTGGAGCTTAGGGATGACTGATGGTAATTGAACCGGCTGTCACGTCCACTTTTCCCTGCAATGAATTCAGCAATCTGGAGGAAACGACAAACCCACACACCCGGTGGTTTGAAGACAGAAGTGTTCCTGTTACTCAACTGGCAGACCCTGACCAGTGTGTGCTAACAACACCAAGGGCGTGAGTTTGATATCCAGGGAACATTCTCACTGATCAAATGTCTACCTTGCCTGTTCTGTAAGTTGCTTTGTACAAAAAAATGAATAAACGTACAATCAAGATGCAACCTCGCACATTAACCGTGGATTGAAGACACTCAACAAAAGCTTGTGCATAAACTATGCATGGCAGAATTTTCTTAAGGATGACAGCCTTGTCTTGTTCATTTGTGGGCATGTTTTTCTACGGTCATTCAGACTAATCTGAAAAGGCAGTGCTCTAAATACTTCATGGGTCAATGCAAGGTTTCGCGGATTATTTTTGAGTCATATGCACGGTGCATTTCATAACGGCAAACTCTTGACATTTTCAGATGAACCCATTATGTCTGTTGACTTATGGGCTCAGCCCCGGTGGTACGACACCAGAGGACATCAAAGACTTACTGATGCGAGTGGCACCCTGTGAATAATGTGACGACAGGACCTTCCAGCAGGACCTCTGTTCTATACCTTGTTCTCTGTTTGATACCTCGTTCTCTGTTTTCTGCCTCGTTTTCTGTTTATTTATCTCGAAAATGTGAATAATGTGACAACAGGACCTTCCAACAGGACCTCTGTTTTATACCTTGTTCTCTGTTTCATACCTCGTTCTCTGTTATACATCCCGAAAATAGAGTGACATCAGGCACTGGCACAGGAGATCCTCAGGTGTTTGCCCAAGGCAACTTCCTTTGCTCTCCCCGCTGACTTTGACTGACACGCCGCTTAATCACTCCCTTATGAGGCTCACTGGCCAAACACCCTCAGAGAAACAGACCTCACATCAAGTCAGCCTGACATGACGAGAAGAGCATAGTTACTGCCAGCACTTTTCCATTAAACTCTGTGTTGGGGTAAGCGTTACTCAAGGTTCCTGGAGCAGTGGTGGACAACTTCAAGGAGGCGATGCCTGAATGTACCTTTGGAAAGAACAACACACTGGGTTTTAATTTTAACCAGGAGACAACATGTGTGAATAAGCTCTGTTCACAATGTGTTTGGACCACAATCATCAACCTAAGTCAACCACCGAAAATAACAGCAAAACAAGAACAGCACATACGAGAACATTTGGTCCGAACAGACCAAGAGTAAAACATCCCTGGAGGTTGTCCATCGGGGGTGTTGAGGTGAGGAAAGGTACTAAACTTGTCAATACTGCAAAGTGAGGGAGATGAAACGAGCCCCAGCTGCATACAATGGGTCTCAAGTGTCTCTTGATATCAAGATGGCTGCTCATCTTTCACACTAGAGGGATGCATTGCAGCCTTATCTCTCATCTCATTAGGCTCCATCTTCTGAGAGGCCGAAGAACACAAGGTCCTTGAGTTTTTCTGTTGACTCTCAATGTTTGTGTCTGTTGGCTCCAGCCTAAAACTCATTGCCTATGTGCACTCTGCTCTGAAGGCTCACTCCCTTATCTCCCTGTACTTTCCCTTTCCCCAAGTGGAGCTCAGATAAGTTTTGTTTCTATGAGAAAACTCCAGAGCTTAATTTCTGGTCATTACGCAGATAAGCTCCTGTTCTTTGATGCTGATGTCGGAACATTAAGTGCCGCCTCTCATACTGCATGTCTGACGAATAGAAAGGAGTAGGTCCTGTATCTTCAAAGGATTTCACTACAATTCTTTTTGAGGGTGAATATATTTCCATGGATACGGTGGAATTTTTTTTGTCCTTTTTTAATAGATTTATTATAAATGGTAGATGAATGGTCGAGAGACAATTTGTATCTCAGCAGCAGTTCTGAAAGAGTGAGGCGGACCTTTTTGCACCCCAGTTCCCAGTAGTTTTTCAAGCCATCGAAGTGTGGAAATGGTACAAAACATTTTATAGGTTATAGGTTTATTAACAGCCTCCACTAACAAATCATTGTTTGGCTTCCTCGATCCCCGTTTTACCTACTGTACTCCCAGAGATTATTTAAAATGCAATCACTCAAGGTCACCTATTTTTAATTACGAGGTCAAACAACTGTCGTAACAATTAGAGTAATGAGACTCGACCCTGTCTTCAGTTTGGGCAACAGTGTCACCTGCTCTTTAGCGGGTTTCAGTTAGCGAAGCAATTAGGAGGCCAGTGGGTTGGCCTCTGGGCTAAATGATGCTGACAGCCCAGACACCACTGTGGGAGCTCCTTGGCAGGATCCAGTCCCCTAGCTCACTGTGGCGGTGGGAGCGACTTTGTGGCAAACACATAGGCCTACACACAGCAAACAAAGACAGGGAGCCAATTTGCGTGACAATGTACGAGCACGCTGCCCCTAATAATGTTCAAAGAACAAACTGTGTTCGAAGAGAGAGAGGAGGACATTGAGTAAAATAGTTCTTTTGAGAGGAGCTGGCAGAGAGGGGGGGGGGGGGGGCGTTAAATAGTGAGGGGGATAGAAAGACGAGTGTGGGATAATTGGGAGAGGAATTTTGGGAAACATTGGGAAGCTGGCTCTGAGGACAGGCACTGCGAAGATGTCCGAAGTTGGACTTGATGCAAGCAAATGGGCCGTGGAAATGGCTTGAGAGAATTTGGCTGGAGTTGCCTCTATGCAGTCCAACGCCTGGCATGTCAGGAAAACAGCAATGTTTGTCAGATGGTTGTTCGGACATTTTCTGTGTGCAAAATGCCTTTTTTTCTGCTCACGTTCCCCGCTGAGCTTGGCTGTTGGTGTCTGAAAGCCTCTCGTGTTAGAAAATAGGTCAAACATCGATGCTCATCAAGATGTTCTAGAGGTTTTGTTCCCTTAACAAGTTTTTTCCCTCATGTCAAAACAACAAGTTGCATTGACAATCTGTAGGCTTGGTGGATTTCTCATAGGAAAGTTCATAGGAGTTTGCTTGATTAGCCTTGCACTCAGATACTTTGCATATTTGAATTACTCTGCAATAATGGGGTTACAATTATGATCTCGCTGGGTTTTAGGTCTCCCCTAATTTTTATGTAATGATTTATTATTAGGATATTCAGTAATAGCAGTAGCCAAAGTTCAGTCATAGCCTGGCTGATTGATAGAGACACGTTGGTTCTGAAAAGAGTTTTGCAAGTGGTGTCACTGCATAGGGAAGTAATTACCCATCCCTTAGAATAGTGCTTTTTGTTGAAATGGTCACCATATGTCCTTTATGCCACAATGTTTATTTGGGAATGCAGGCATCAAAATAATTCAAAAATCATGTATATTCTATTATTTTTGTGCATTGCATCAGGACCCGAACACCTCTTAAAAATCTGAGGGTCACATAATCAAAAGTGCGTTTTACACAGACCATTCTTTTTCTCCACATCTTTGCTTTTGTCCTTTTTCAAGTTCTCCACCACACAATAGATTAAAACAGGCTGTTCTCCGTCCACAGAGAATAAAGCCTTTTTCAAGTACAATTTCTTGCAGGCGTTATCTGATTTCTTTTTTAATAAACTTCAAATGCCCCACTCGGAATGCCACTGCTTTGCTCTCAGTTTATTCATAGTAAAACAAAACAGTAAGGGAAAGAAAAAACTGCCTCAATGTTGCAATGAAACAAAAAAAAAAACATTGCCTCAGATTAGCTATTGATTTTGGAGGACTTGATATGACTTTGTGCTATGAATACGGTCAATATCTGTGAAGAATCCAAAAGAAGCTTTCATTCCTGCTCTCGTCAGACTAGTGCCGTTCTGATGGAGAGTCAGAGGTTCTGTTGGCATGTTATAATGTCCCTGAGACTGCCAGAGAGTACCAACACTGGCACCTAAACACGTCTATCTGAGAACGTCTCCGCTTGTGTGCCATAATGAATTGTGGAGGAGAGTAACATCAGGCCAGCAGGGATATTGTCTGTGAACGGCAGTAGGGTCTTAGGAGGTCATTAGTGTCTGTTGAGATTTAAATCTCAGGAAGGAAAGCCACCACTACAAGTCTTTTTTTAGATATTTGTATGGTTGTTTGTTTTTGTTTGTGTTGTGGTTCTGTTTTGAGCGTGGTGTTGCTATTCAGAAAGAATCCATATTGGATCTCCACTTGGGGCAACCATGATGGGCGGCTGCCTTTTTGGTGTCTCACCCTGCCCTGCCGATCCATCTCCACGAGCCAGCAGGAAGTGTGGCCTTGTCCTTCGCCACTGATGGTGATTGATCGCTCACCCTGTCCTACACATTCTCTCAGCTGTCCTTTGTGAAAAAAATTATATGGCAGGGGGGATGATAGCTGTGACTTTGAAAAATGAATGTTAACAAATGGGGTCCATGCGTTGTGGCATTTTGGATTTCTTTGTTCCGTAAGTGATTTGATACGAGGTGGAACAAAGGCAGAAGCTGTTGCTCACACTAGGACATGTCCTTGGCTCCCAAATGAAAGTTTGAACTCTTGATAGATGCCCAAGGTCTTTATGAAAATAAGCACTAGTTTTCTATAGAGGCTGGACTCTCTGGTTCCTATTAGGCTGGGATCTTTCAAGTGTGTGATTTTCATGGGCTGTTGCTTTTGGTCAATCCAGTCAAGTGGACTCTAAGGTTTCTCGGTTGACATTGTAAATAAAGTCATGATCTCTTGATCTCCAAGGATAGAATTTTGTACAAAAAAAGTACTATGTATCTAAACCTTTTAAGAGGAACTCTTAGCAAAAGTGCAAGCAATATTTTTTTCACCACAATAAAGAAACCCAGAACACTTTTGCAAGATAGATCCTCTGGCATGATGATTGTGCCCGTCGGCCTGGACTTTGGTTTTCCTTCCCCTTGATTTTAAGAGGGCCGCCACATAAATATGGATTGAGGTCTCTGCCTCTCCGTGTTGTCTGTGCACTGATTCACTTAATTGTGGTGTGTGTTTACAGAGTCCCTCGCAAAATCTTCGGAGCTTGTGCCCCTGCCATAGCTGGGCTTGTTTTTATTTTTAGTGGAGAAAATAAATCTTTTGTGTCTCATGCAACGCAAAGCTACCCAACCGCTACACATGGGCTTTTATGTTTATCAACCACTCCCGTTGCCAAAAGTGGTAGTTTTGAGTTTTGTTTCTAACCTCCTTTTTTTGTCTGCCTACATTTGTGGATGTGTGCCACATGGAATTTTTTTTTTCTTTTTCATGTCAGTCACGCCAAAGTTTTCTGCCTCTTGTGGCTTTTACATAATTATGAATGGTGTTTTAAACTGGGAGGGGAGGGGGGTGCATTTCAATTAGAAACAGTAATATATTAGCATATATGGGAATAAGAGGATTATGCCTAACATAAATATTGTCAAAGCACTCGATACTCAGTGTTGAATGTTGACATTCTATGGATGTTTCAGGGAGAAGGTTCAGTAGGCAATAGCAGAATACTAATTTTATTACTTATCACTTTCTACCTGTCTACGAGTTTCCCCGAGGTGACAGGATGTCTTAATGTATTCTTGTTTATCAGTTTGTTCATGTAAGCATTTTCCGCCAATTATTTACCAAGGTGTGAAGTCGATACGCCTTTGACTCGAGGTCAAAAAATATTTCATATGTTGCTGTATGTTAATGTGTTCTATTACATTTGCTAGGATAGTAGCATAATGTTTCTTCAGTCCATTTCCAGCGTTTACTTGTCAGATGAAATGGTGATTGCTGTGAGTCATCTTTTCTCCATTGCAGTCCTCTGAGGACGCTTGTCGATGCAGCTGGGATATGAAAGCTCTGTTTTGATCTTGCAGTATGGTTAAATCCATTTACTGTGATGAGAGAGTTCCTCTGTGAATCCTGCAGTACACGCTCTTTAAGTTATGGCAAATTCTGCTTTTCTTGTTGTTGTTGTTGTCACTCGGAGTGGCGTTATCTCTGCGAACATAAGAATTGTCGACAAATTGTATTTAAAAAAAATCAGCCTTTCACAATCTCAAATACTCCTGCCAACCCTGGACTTACAAATCTATTACACACCCTGCATTTAAAGTCAACGTTTGAGCAAGATAAGCCAAAGCAGAGGCACCGGATGGCTAGTCTTAACTCTGAATGATGCAGGAGGACATCTCTCTTTGCCGAGTCGGCCCGTGCATCCTAACCTTCAGACGCATGCATACAGTCTTTATCATGACAGGAAGCTCCCCATCCTCCATCCTCACACATCCAAAATGCTCACACAGCACTGAGCGACCTCTAAGAACAGTGACCTGAGGCGGTGGTGAGCTGATGACAGTGTTGCGATCTCTCGAGGCGAGGTTAATCTTCCTGTTAATGTGACATAAAGCCCTCTAATCCAATTGCCATCATCTTTTATCTTCCCTGTTTGTTTACGACAAACAGAAGTATGGGGGGGAGATCAATCAGAATTGATCAAACCAAGGTTTGCGCGTGAGATTCTTTAATTATAATGCAAGCCCCTGGAATTAGCCAGTGTGTGATATGATATCATGTTCTGCTGTATGTTATCCATTTAGTGAGCATTGGTGCTATACATATTTAAGGTGCCCTACAGCTTAAGGAAGTTTTTTCAATTTTTTTTTTTTAATGAAGCTGCCTCAAATCGACTATTCATGAAGGCATTACTGGAATGAATTGTGCAACAGTATGTGACATTTGCAGGAGAAACTGGCATTTTTGTTTACTTCCTAAAATTAATTGCAAATGTATTTATTTATTTTTCTATTCTCGATATGCAGAATTGTATCCGACAATCTGACATTTTTTTTGTCAGTGAGAAATGTCCATATACTGACATTTTGGAAGTTGCTTATCACTTCTTTCATCTTTAGTTGAGGACTGATGATGGGGATAGATGACGCTAGTTTCCTGAGTCTGTTCTGCATTACTCGTGACTCACTGCTTTTACTAAAGCTTTCTGAAAAGAACAAAACTCTGTGTTTTTCCTCGGTAGGAAGTTGGAAAGTTTAAAGGCACAGGATGTGCATTCTGATTTAAATGGGGTCGTCCATGTCTCCCCTAGTGCATTAAAAATGCAGCTTTAGCCAGTGAAAGATTTATAGTGTCTTTTATATGTAAAAGAATATCTCCCAGCAGAAACTATCTGCAAGAGACCTGTTGACACTTGTTATAAATGCACCAATGAAATGAATTATTCCGAGGGATGGTTTAGATCATAAACCACTGTGGTAAATCAATATTTGTGTTAGGGAAAATAAGGCTCATTACCAGGTAGCTAAGTAGGAGAGAAGCCTAAATCACTTTTATTTTAGAGTCTACTTAATTCATTGACATATAGGACCACAGTGAAGAAAGAGACTTAATGGATTTTCTGGAAAATGTCCACAAGCCCTGCATCCCGGTCGTGTTTCTGTTGTTCAAAGCAAACTCTGCAGGTTGATTAAGGATTTGGCCAAACCAACGTGCCAGAGTAAGAATGTGAATCTTTATCAACATCGGACCCGTGGGTACCATTACGCCTGTGACTACTTAGTTGGTTGTCGTCTCCTATTGACCTAAATGAAGATCCTACTTAAGGAACCTGCTTTGGTGTCCCGAAGCTGACTAATTCATTGTTTACCACTGAGACCATTAAGGTTATTACTGTACAAGCACACCTACCTCCATGATGACTCATCTAAATGATGGCTTATTATATTTGCCCTCTCCCTTCCATAAATTGCCCTCCACCAGATGCATAATGCATGAAATCCTCCATAGTGCAGCTTGTTAAATTCTTGCAGCGTTTGGTGACTCCGGTGACCTCTTTAGATACATCGTCTCAACCGATCAATAGGCATGAGCCTCGCGATGCCGTTCCTGTGCCTGAGAATATTAGGGATATTTCCGGTAGATTCCGATTTAGTGAGGGATAACGGACAACATGTTGTTTTTCGGTTATCAGAAAATAGTGCACTACGAGATGGCAATGTGGCCATGAGATAAAGCATTTACAGAACTCATCACAAACATGGTAATTGGTAAAGCCGAACCAACCATTTAGCAACCTTTCCTACAAACTAGTCCTGAAGGTCACTTAATCTAAAGCAGTAAAGTGGCCCTGGAGAGTTATCGACCTCGAAGTTATAGTCCACTTTGGTAAACTATAAGGAATAACAAATGAGTGTGATTGTACAGAAAGACCTCAGAGGTTTGTTATCTGCTCTTGCATTTGGTCTTCCCTTCCGATTCCCCTTTGTTTGTTAGCCATTTTCTACTCTTCCCACACTGGAGCTTTCGCACCAGCGGGTTATTCTCACACTCTGCCGGTAAACGTGATAGGGCTGGGTTTCAGCAGAGATTGGGTCGTGCTTGTGGGGGGAGCTAAAGTAATGATATCACATTTGTTCATTACCTGGGAGATCACTATCGATTTTCCCCCCTGCTCTGTGTGTTAGAGGCTTGATGAGGGTCTCTTTGTGGTGTTCTGTTCACAAGCCTTTCCTTGGCTTCGCGTGTATGGTCTGGTGGGAGATTTATTTGATTCATTTTTGTTATTTAAGCAGAAAGCATTAAAATTTCAATTAGAAATGACTGAAATGTGTGATCTAGGGTTGGGCAATATGTGCAAAAAAATGTATCAACTGTATCAAGTATTTTCAACTATATGAATGGTATAGTAGTATTATATTGGTATTAATCATCTAAAGTTCATACAATTAATACTATTTTATCTTTCCTGTAGCAGAATGCAAGAATTATCCAATTTAAAAGTATATATTTAAAAAAAGAAACATTTCTTAAAAAGGATTATTTTTCCCATTAACATTAGAAACATGTAACATAGCTTGAAGAGTTGATGAACAAGTTATGAAAAGTCACAGTAAAACAATAATCATGATGAGGCCCCTTATAAGTAGCTCCATTTCCTGAAATAACATCAAACCGGAAACTAGACCTTTAATGAAAAGTCTTCCAAATAGCCATTAGTTCTCAAAGTTCTCAGCCAGGCTGTTGACATGCACCAGGGCTTATGGAAACATCATTTATGTTATCAGTTAAGTTGTCATGGTGATGGCGCCTCGTATGGCTGCTTCGGTGTGTTGGTGCACACTTCTGTGTTTGTTTTTAATCTTTAATAGTGTTTAATTTAGTTTATTGCGAATCAAACCGGATTATTTTGTTTTATTGTCTTATTGTCACAAACTGTGTTAGTTTTAATTCTGTTTATTACGGATCAACTCTGACTTTTTTTTAGGTTTTTCCATTTTTGTTATTGTGTTGCTATGGCGATGTCACGGATAATTTTTACGAGAGATGAGATCCTTAACATCAGGGACTCAACACCATCGGATTTATGTCCCAACTTTCTCGCCTCTCCCGTGGACTTACAAGACCTACTTATCCAAGGCCCTGGTCTCACAGTGAGACGGAGAAAGAGAGGAAAGCGCGCAGGAGCCCTGGTGCGATTTAGGAAGAGAGGGATGCGGTCGCCTCTACCGAGTATACTCCTCTCCAATGTCCGCTCACTCTGCAACAAAATTGATGAACTACGTCTTCTCATCAGGACTAATAGGGACTTTTCTCTCTCTTCTGTCATGTGTTTTACGGAATCTTGGCTGACTGAATCTACACCGGACTCTGCAGCACAGCTGACCGGCTTTCAGCTGTTATGTGCAGACCGCGATCCAACTCTTTCAGGCAAATCAAAAGGCGGAGGTATTTGTTTGTATATAAACCAGTGCTGGTGCAGTGACGTGAAAGTGATCTTACAATCCTGTTCTCCCTACTTGGAATCTTTTTTTATCACCTGCAAACCGTTTTACTCCCCCCGTGAATTCACTTCTTTTATTCTTGCTGGAGTTTACATCCCACCGCAAGCTGACGTGCGAGAGGCTCAACGTCAACTCACTGATCAGATATTAGGAGTGGAGAGTAGGAGAGAGAATACATATTCTCCGGTTATTGTCATTGGAGATTTTAATAAGGGCAACCTCACTCACGAACTCCCGAAATACAAACAGTTAGTCAAATGCCTGACCAGGGAGGAGAATACTTTGGACCACTGCTACAGCACCATCAGCAGGGCTTATCATGCAGTTTCACACGCTGCTCTGGGGCTATCCGACCATGCTCTTATTCATCTGATCCCAGCTTATAAACAAAAACTTAAAATTTCGAAACCTGCTGTGCGGACTACAAAAAACTGGAACAACAGAGAAGCTGTGGATGAGCTGCCTGGATGACACAGACTGGGACCTTTTTAGAACTTCTTCCAGCAGTCTGGATGTATATACAGATGCTGTGATGTCATACATCAGCTTCTGTGAGGACGTATGTATTCCAACACGCACCAGGGTGAGCTACAACAACAACAAGCCCTGGTTCACTGCAAGACTCAAACAGCTTCGTTTGGAGAAGGAGGAGACTTACAAGAGTGGGGACAAGGATAGGTTCAGACTGGCGAAATACTCTTTTGGCAAGGAGATTAAGGAGGCCAAACGACAGTACTCTAAGAAGCTGGAACATCAATTTGCAGCCAATGACTCCTCGTCAGTCTGGAAAGGCCTTCAGGTGATCACAGGCTGCAAAACTAAATCCCCCCACTCTATGGAAGATCTTAGACTGGCAAATGATCTGAACGACTTCTACTGCAGATTCGACAGACAATGGACTAGTCCTAACCCTGTCCCCACCACAGCTATCACACCTACTCTTCCCAGCCTGGACAGACACCACCCACTCCAACAAAATGGTCCCAGACAGCCCTCTCCCCCCCATCACACCTCTCTCCATTCAGGAGAGGGATGTAAACAAGCTGTTACAAAGACAGAACCCCCGCAAAGCAGCTGGACCAGATGCTGTCTCTCCCTCCACAATAAGGTACTGTGCTGACCAGCTGTCTCCAGTGTTCACGGACATCTTTAACACCTCACTGGCTGAATGTGTGGTACCTGCCTGCTTTAAAACATCCACCATCATCCCCGTTCCGAAAAAGCAGAGGATCACAGGCCTTAATGACTACAGACCAGTCGCCCTGACCTCTGTTGTAATGAAGACCTTTGAGTGCCTCGTGCTGACCTACCTCAAGGCCATCACCAACCATCTCCTTGACCCACTGCAGTTTGCCTACAGAGCCAACAGGTCTGTTGATGACGCAATCAACATGGGACTCCACTACATCCTCCAGCACCTTGATTCCCCCGGCACCTATGCCAGGATCCTGTTTGTTGATTTCAGCTCGGCATTTAACACCATCGCCCCAGCTCTCCTCCAAGACAAGCTAACACAGCTGAACGTGCCTGAGCCCACCTGCAGGTGGATCACTGACTTCCTGTCAGACAGGAAGCAGCGAGTGAGGCTGGGCAAGCTTGTCTCGGAGCCTCGGACCATCAGCACTGGAGCCCCCCAAGGCTGTGTGCTCTCTCCTTTACTTTTCTCCCTCTACACCAACAACTGCACCTCCAGCCACCCCTCTGTCAAACTCATAAAATTTGCGGATGACACCACCCTCATTGGATTAATCTCAAATGGGGATGAGGCCGCCTACAGAAATGAAGTCAACAGCCTGGCTTTCTGGTGCAGCCAGAACCACCTGGAGCTGAACGCTTTAAAAACTGTAGAGATGGTAGCAGATTTCAGGAGGAGCCCAGCCCCAACCATCCCCCTCATCATGTGTGACTCCCCAGTTAACATGGTGGAGTCTTTCAGATTCCTGGGAACAGTCATGGCACAAGACCTAAGGTGGGCGGAGAACATCACCTCCAAAATCAAGAAGGCCCAGCAGAGGATGTTCTTCCTTCGACAGCTAAAAAGATTCAACATGCCGAAGAAAGTGAAGGTGGAATTCTACACAGCCATCATTGAATCCATCCTCACCTCTTCAATAACCATCTGGTTCGCTGCCTATACTGCAAAGGATAAAAGCCGACTGCAGCCGATCATTCGGTCAGCCGAGAAGGTCATCGGCTGCGACCTGCCGTCTCTTCTAGACCTGTTTCACTTAAGGACCAGCAAGAGAGCAGGGAAGATCATCGCTGATCCTTCTCATCCTGGTCACCACCTATTTCTGTGTCTCCCATCCGGCAGAAGGTTCCGGGCTATTAAGACCAAAACCTATTGCCACCTGAACAGTTTTTTCCCCACGGCAGTTGGACTCACAAACAAGCCCCCTGCACCCTACATCACACTCTGGGTTTACGTACTCAGACTAACTTGCCCTTCTATGCCCAATTATTTATTATTATTAATTATTATCTTAAAAAACATTTGTCCATTGTTCATGTTTATGCTTTTTTGATGTTGTGTTATGTCTTATGTCTTATGCACCAACCACACCAAGTCAATTTCCTGTATGTGTGAATATACTTGGCCATTAAAAGAATTCTGATTCTGATTCTGATTCTGATTTAGACTATCTAGAAAATAGAGTTAGGCTACTGTGTAGGGGGGTGTCACCTACTGTTGTTTGCTAGGCATTTTGTTGAGGTGTTATCATATATTACATGTAAGAGCCAAAATGCTGGTCTGTATGTACGTTGTAATGTCTTGTATGTAACATCGGGTGGCGCATGTCCATGACTTGCGTCAGGTATATAGGTAGCACGTACAATGATGGTGGTAGGTGTTTGACCCGGAAGGGCAAAGGGTTTTTGAACGCTTGTGCGCGGCACTCTGTATTGCAATGTGGGAACTGCGATGGAATAATGCTTTTACTGGAATAAATGGACCTCCTTTGGATTACAACGACAACATTTGTCCATAGGCGTTTGTTTACCACAGGGCAAATCAAGTGAGTTTAGCACGCATAACATCCAGCGCGTCGGACAGGCCTCCCCCGGGCTCAGGCACCTCAGTAGTTCAGTATTAGACTGAACTCCTTTAACATTACATCTGTTCCATTTGAAAACCGGATATTGTTCCTAATCAAATTATTAAAACAGATTTCACAATTTGCTGGTTACCCTGCTATCACATTTGGTAATTGAAGGCCAGAGATTACTGATAACTGATATGGAATTCTCTGACAGCTGAAATTCTGGGAAATTTGAATGCTTTATTTCATGCTTCTAAAAAGTATTCCGGTATTGCAAAATTGCAAAACCTTTAAACAGAGTTTTTACATGTGCTAAAGCAGATGTTTGAAATCATGAAGGCTTTGGGTGTGAAGTTTGAATCATAAGCAGCTGTTGGATGCAGTGAATGTAAATGCTGGATGTTTGTGTGTTATTGTGTGTCTTAGTGAGCATCAAAGCCTTCACCTTTCTTCTGACAGCTAGCGGGGATCCGGGGGTGCAGGTGGGGGGGGGGGAGGGGTGGTGCAGAGCAGAGGAGTGATGTAATCCCATTTTCTCCGCCTCTGAGATTTTTCCTGTTTTATTTATTTTTTCATCTTTTCTCCACCTTCATGAGTAGTCATCCCTTGTTCATTAAACACAAAAGAATACCCTTGTAGACACAGAATCTGTTACGAACCCAAGCTCTAAATAGAACCACTGGAAGCTGTGTCAATAAAGCTGTGAATAGAATCGCTCCATCCGTGTTTGTATGTCTCTTCTCTAGGGATATGATTGTGAACTGTGACAGGGTTTGAGTTTGTATATGCATGAGTGTTGCACACAAAAGGACTGCCACACTGTGACATGAAAGAACACAGATTAAGTTGTCTTCAGAAGGTGTTTAACGCATAGCAGTACTAGATGAACAGCCGTTTTGGTGTCAAGCCAAAATCAGGCCCACATACCACACATTTAGATATCTTTACTCCAGTCACCCCAGGTGTTCATATAGGTGGGACCAGCAAAGTACATTAAGACCAGCTTTCCAGTGTGTCAAACTCTGGGTAGATGTGGAATTTTTGGAACCAACCACAGCTGATGTCAGTTCAACATTAACCAGCAGTGTGTGTATGTCCTTAGGAGCCCAGCGGGGAGAGCATGGGTCCCCACGTCCCCCCCGAGGAGCGCCGGGAGAAGGTTCCCAGCCCTCACCTGAGCCAGATGGTGGTGCTGACGTCCAGTGGGACGCTTTACGGCCTTGCCCAGAGGGTGGTGGCCACCGAGTCCCTGTGAGTAACCGCATCCAAAGCCACAGTCTCAGCCACAGCCACAGCCACAGCCACATTAAGTTTTTTGTACTTCAGATTTTTTTGAGCACAGTTTAATTTGTTTATATATTTTGGATTCTCTGCATCCACCCACATTCTCCTCGCACTCCTGTTGTCCTGATTTGGCTCACTACCACTCGTCTCTTCACCATCTCCTGCTTTCCCTGTTCTCCCTCTTCTCCTCTCTTCTTTTCTCTTCTCCTCTCTTCTCCTCTCCTCTCCTCGGTGGTGTCTATCTCTGTCTCTGCCAGTGCCACCACTAGTCTGTTCTCTCTTCCCGTGACTCCATTCCGTCTTGTTCTCTTCTACCAGGTGTGATCCATCTTAGTTTCTGATTCTCTCTTCTCCCCCTTAGATATTTTTTGCCCCCACCTTCTGTATTTCTGTCTTCTCTTTTCTTTACACCTTGCCACTCTTTTTCTCGCTTAAGGAACTCGGATACAAAATCTCATTAAGATCAAAGCACTCCCCCCCTACCATTACCAGTTCCCCCATGAACCTCACATGTAAAAAGATAAAGAGGAATATTCGCTCGTTCCACCAAACAAACCACATGGAGCGCATCCATCTGTCCTGAAAGAAACGGATTGCGAAATAAATAAACATCAAAGGAAAGTCTCTGCAGTGGACCCAAAAGATAGTACCTTGACAGGCGCCGAGCGCTGCCCTTGTTAGGACGAGCAGAGAACATGGACACACTCTCAGCCCTGAGGCGCTTTCCAAAAATGACCCATCTGTATGTGTCTCTTGGCCTTCTTGCCCCAGACAGTGCTGCTCTGCACAGGTGCCCCTGTCCACCCCATCAGCTGTTTTACAGTATCCATTATTTATTCAGATGTATGTTGGATGCCAAGGTGTATTTGAACCATTAATGCACTAACAGAAAGAATAACAAAACCCAGGAAGTTTTCGAATTAATGTTAATTTTGACAGCACTACTCTTTAAGTCACACTTTCCCCCTTTATTAAACACAATCATGTACTGAAACCCTTACGCACACTGACACACACACTTAGACAAACACAAACACTCTGTCTCGGAGTAACAATGTAATATTGCCAAATGTTTGCCTCAGGGACGCTTCGTGCCTGCACAGCAACTGAAAATGGAGGAATTGGCCATCGATAAAGCGATTTGGACCCCCGCCCTCCTTCCTTCCTCTCTCTCTCTTCCAGCCTCAGAGATGCCTTTTTCCCTGTAGCCAGATGGCAGGGCCTCGCTGTCCCAGCAGCAAGATGCCTCAGAGAAGAGGATGAGAGGGACAGAAAAGTTAGTTTTTCTCAAAAGGAGGAGGAGTCGGAGGAAGAGGGCAGAAAAGAGACCATGACTAATGGAAGGCAGGGATGGGAGGGTTCAGACTAGAGCCGAAAATAACTTAATCAAGGCTACTTTCTCTCTTTCTTTTTCTCCCGGAAGAGAGTGGTGTAACTGTAGGGCACGGTGTGCGATATGGCTCTGCCTCGGCTTAATTGCATCGTAAGCCTTAAAACGTTATATACATGGATTAAAGTTTTCCGTCGCTATGACGGATTTCCGTCAACTCGGCTCGCATAAGGCCAAAAATGAGATTGATGCAGATCCGAAGAGAAACAAAAAAGGGGGGGGGGGGGCTGTAACACTGATATGATGCAATCAGCGTCGGAAATACACAAGGGCAAAGGGCAAAACTGCCCCTAAGACATATTATTTTGCCCCTAAAATTACTAGGAGAGGGGCAAAAAATGCCCCCATAATTTTCTGTAATAATAATTTAATGAACGTGTCAAAAACATCGTAGCCTATATCAGGGGGTTTCAAAGTGGGTGCCGCGGCACCCTGGGGTGCCGTGACGCATGCTCAGGGGTGCCGCGGAATGGCCCAATGCTTGATCATTTAATGACAGTTAAAAAAAAAACATAATATCAATTTAAAAAAATAATTTCATTTTAATTATATCAATTCAAAAGTTTTATTTGCAGCATGAACAACAATAGGCTACAGTTTACAGTTGATCAGGGCGTAACGTCAACAACAGATCTTTTGTTGTCTTTGTTGGTTATTCCACATGACAGCAGATGGAGGAGTGCAGGTAGGCGCAATGGATACGTTTTGTAAAGAGAGTGCATCCATCTCCACAGGAACAGACATCGGAATCGAATTCAGCAAAGAGAAAACTGAGGCATTTTAAGGACTCGTACCTCAGGTATGGGTTCACTTGGTGTGGCGAGGTAACGTGCCCCACACCAGTTTGCCTGGTCTGCAGGGTAATGCAACCATGGTGCCTAGCAAGTTGGCAAGGCACCTGGAGACCAAGCACCCGGCACACCAGAAAATAAGATATGGAATATTTTAAAATACTTAAAACACAGAATACCACACAGAGCGAACGTATCTGCGTGCGTGTGTCTGAAAAGGCACAAAAGGCTAGTTTTTTAGTTGCCGAAATGCTTGCTAAATCTAAAAAGCCACACACTTTAGCAGAGTCACTCATTTTACCAGCCATGGTTGAGGTAAGGCTAGGGCCAGATGCTGCAAAAGAAATCTCTCTGATAACACGATCAAACGTCGCATTGATGATATGTCGGAGGACATGGAATCTGTACTGAATGAGAAACTACGCAAAGGCTGTCAATTGAACAGGACCTCCGTGTTGTAGGCTACTGTCCACAATCCCTCCTCGCATTAACAAACTCTGCAGTCAGAGACAGGCACATGTGTTCCATTAAGTTTATAAGTCGTCTGTGGAGACGAGTAGAACTATTTTTTTGTAAACTTTATATTGAAGATTTGTTCCTGATATGTTTGTTACTGCCAGCTAATTTGCCTATTATTACCAATACGTATTTGGGATGTGATAGTTGTGAGAGGGACAGACGTTTTCTGTTTATATAATGCCTATAATAAAAGCATTTATAGGATATTCAACATATCACAAGGTTAAATCAAATGGCATTAAGTACAAATATGACACAAAGGAGGTTGAGAGTAAAAAGAAAAAAATAGGGGTGCCGTGGATGGAGAGAGATATGTTTAGGGGTGTCGTGAGCCAGAAAAGTTTGGGAACCACTGGCCTATATGACCCGGTCAGTTGCCATTTAATGTTTTGATTTACGGCTTGACTGTTTGTTGCGTGAAGAAACAAACGTTCTAACAAAACATATTTGGAGCGCTTCCTAAGCAGACCTGTGACTGCGAGAGTGAGGAGAAATGAGTATCAGCGCAGTCTCTGTCACCATCTCAGGTTCTAAAAGATAAAATTCATACACCCAGCGACTGTCAAAAATGAAAGCTAGATTGGCTTGGGGTGAAGGATGACGACGACGAAGAGAAAAAGACCCGGTTTTGTTTTCAAGGCATGTCGGAATTATGGACAATGAGTTGCCCAAAAAATGATAACTAGTAATAATACTTTTAGAAATTATTTCGTTTGGTTAAGTTAGTTTAATGTTAGTAAGCTAACGTTAACTATCTCTGATAGTGTGTTGGCTACAAAGGCTTGCTTGCAAGCTAGCTAACTAGTCTAATCTGTATTTCCTGTAGGCCTACTATGGTAGGTACATGATTAAAGTCTTTAATTTAAAGGTAACACAAAAATCCATAAATATAATGTGTTATTATAAAAAAAGAAAGAAAAAAAAGTTGTTAGTTGTTTACATTTTTTTTACCTTTAATAAGATTTTATTAGTTGTTATTACTATAACAACTAATAACCACAAAGAAATAAAAATACAAATGAATCCGATTGTCTTATTTACGTTGTCTGTTTGGTTTTTGTTCAAATAATGAAAACACTTTGAATCTGTAGACTAATGCCTAATAGTCTTATTATTGCCATTTGATGACAATTGTTCATATACTGTAAGCCTAAATAAGTGTGTTTATTATTTTCAACAAAGGTTAAATGTTATTTCACAAGTTCTAAAAGTGCCCCCAATTTTGTTGTTAAATGCCCCTGGATTTCAGTAAATCGTTTTGTCATTTATAGCCCATTTACAAGAATGGTGAAGTCTTGCACAAAATATTGGTTTAATGCCCTAGCTTTGAACTAGTAAGTGATAATGGACCACGTCAAGTTCAAATATCGAGGCGGTATGCAGCCACGACCCAAAGTGAGTGCCGATTTTTTGTTTCCAGTCAGATGATTTTATTTTGCTTTAATCCCTGTATATATTTATTTCCCTCCTTCCTCATGTGCCCTCCCCCTCTCTCCGCACAGAGCCATTTGGGCTCGGGCTTTGGTCCATCTCACCCTCTCCACATTTAAAACCAGTGTTTGCATGCTTGGGCCTGAGTCACACAACCCCTGTAACCCCCCTGCAGTGTACAAACAGTGTACTAACAGCAAAATGTACCCTCTGTCCATGGAAACTCATCTGATTGTCACCAACGATGGGTGGTCAATAATGCCCCTGGGGGTTGTGGAGTGGTGAATATTACGGATGCAAGAGATAAAACAAAAAACAAAACAAAAGCCAGATAAACTAGTCCAATTACACTCGGCTGCTACTGTGGTCCATCTCCAGCAGCAAACAAAGACCCCCGCCCCATCCTTCCTTCTTTTTCAGTTCCTCTGTTCCTTTGGCCTAAGTTACATCTTCCGTCTGTTTAAAACACAAGGATAATGTGTCTGCAAGTAAACACATACAAAATGCATCAGCGACAGGCAGTGCATCTCGAGCCAAAGGGTAGTCTCACAGTGGCTGCATGGGCATATCAACGTTCGGACATTCAGATTAAAACTCGTCCGGTGTTGCCCAATGATGACTCCAATTCCCCATTTAAGTCCGCTTTTACTTTGCATAGCGCTGACACTCCCTCCAAAATGTCAGTGAGGGGTGTGTCTGTGTAAGAAGAAGTTAGCAGACAGATGCAGATGCAGAAACGATCACCTCTGTTGCCAAGTTAAAAAATTCTTGATGACTCGTTGGGGCCTTTTGTGCCAGACTCTGTGAAAGGCCTCATTTTCAGTTCTTTCATCAGTGCATTCTGTGACTGGCATATTGGCAGCTCACTGCTTTTGTGAAAAGTGTGATGTAAGTTTAGTACACAAAAACACACACACACACACACAGAAGTATCCAAAACTGACAGCACCGTGATGAAACCCATTCAAAATGGACTTGTCTTCCTCCATTTCTGTCCATGCCCCTATCACTTTCTTCTTTCTCTTTCTCTTTTTCTCTGTGCCTTCCCTTGCCTTTTGGAAGAAATGGGAAATCCGAGACCCATATCGTATGTTTTCAGTAGCCTTAGTAATAGGGGTTGACGGACTATCTGGTCGTTAGATAATCAGGGCTGAAATCTGTATATTTTAATCTAATTTCCCAATAAAAAAATAAAATAAAATAAAAACATTTTAAAAGCAGTGTGTGTACTATCCTTACATATTTCCTTGGTTAAAAAAAGACTGCTATTGGTATGGCTAACATTCTTCTCACTAAATTCCCTCACTGGCTGAGACCGACAATGTTATCTGACCTTGAAAATCAAATATTTTCCTAGACTTGTTGATGGAAACAAGGATGGAATAAAAGGGTTGTTGTGCTCAGACCATGCCATTAGCCAAATTGCACGATCTAATTTTTTATGCTTAAGCTAAAAAACAAGCTTGGAATAGAAAAGAAATAATAACTTGTAATACGCACTAGTTTAATTGGTGCACTTATGCTGTGCATTAGTTTGACACTGCACATTAAAGCAATAGTAATGTATATGTATTCTTTCAAAATAAATTCAAAGATATTTACCGTAATGCACAGCCCTTATGAATCACAGTTATCATTAAAGCAGCGTTGCGGTTGCATTGTATGACAGAACGTCATGGCAAAGCCTAAAATACCTGTTTGCAAAATGTGTCTTAATTTGGCCTCATCATCATCATGGAAGCTGAGTTTTTAAAGTATGTTTGCTAATTTCATCTAATCACAGTCCTTCCACTACTCTCCATTGTTCACATGCATGAGCTAATGGGCCCCTAGAATCTCATAGCTCTTTTTCAGAAAAAGCATAGACACACAGGCTAGTCTTAAGGCTTTAGTTTTAATTCCATTCTTTGTGAAGAAAATGCAGCTGGAGTTATGTATGAATTCACTTTCCTTCTTTCTCAATAATTGTCATTGTTCATCCAATAATTGAATGCTGTTGAAATAGCGATAGCTGTCTTCTGCTTAGCCAAAAGAAGATATTTACGGTACCCACAACATAAATATTTGCCCCCTTCTAGCAGGCCCTGTCTCTCTTGTATATCATATATGTAGGAAGAATTGTAGGCTTACAATTTTAAATGTAGCCTGGCCATGCAAACATTGAAATTAATGTTCTTATCTTCCTTCCTTTCTCTCAAACCTTCTTTAGATGGATTCAAAGCGAAGAGATTAGCAAGTGCATTGCATTCAAATAATTCATTTTGTCAGAGCCTGTTAGTTTTCACACTGTGAAAAAACCCTTCGAGCATTCAGATATCAGTCTGAAATATCAGTTATTGGGCCTCATTTATAAAACGTTGCGTAGGAACCATCCTACATTTTGTCTAAGACATTTCCTGAAATGAGCGTAAGTGAGATCCACAGTAAACAGACGTACACACAAAAAACACGTGTACGCCAATCCTTCGGTTATAAATCACAAATGGTCGTGAAATTGTGCGCAACTGAATCTCCGCCCTCAAAACGCCCCCATTTAATCTAATCAGCATATTATCAATGCACAAACTGAGCGCATCCTCAATGCACAAACTCTCTGTGACAGTGGCAAGCAAGAAAGAAACATGTAAACAGAAGAATTAACACTCTAAGGTCCAAGGCCTTTTAGACTTTTCTAAGTTGTCTGACATGCCTTGATGTTTTTGTACATTTTGCTTAACTAAAAACATTGATGCACAAATGGAATATATGATTCTATTCTAGAAGACCTCAGCAATAATATTAGAAAAGGGTTCAATGTTTCCGTGGTTGTTCTTTTTATGTCTCTAAGACGAAAACTCAAAAATAAAAATATCCCGGACGAGGGATATAGACCTTTTAGTGTTAAAGTGAGGCTGGCATCGACGTTCTGCTGACGGAACAGCAGATGCGGGCCAAAACATCGTTATAAAGCCTGTCTGGTGGCGTAATGGCAAAAGCAAAGTATTTGACATGTAGTAGACACGTCTCCGAAGCACCAGCACCTGCGGTACAAGAGGCACAGGAGTGTGCGAAATATGGATGAGAATACATTGGGAAACCTGTTTTACGCAGGAAATCTTCTTTCACATTTTGCTGGGCACTGTATGGAAATCTAATAAATTGCGGGCATATGGGATAGTATACTGCGAAGAACATCGGGCAAAATTCTGCTTAATGATGACGGGGATTGGTCGACTGGTCCCATCGGAACGTTACTGTAGCCAGGAATCCAAGAACGGACAATACCTGAACGTGTATGGCCTGGTTGCCTCTGGTGCGCCACTCTAGACGAAAGGCCATTTGGGCACAACCAGTGGTGTAGTGGTCCCTGGAGAAGTGGGTAAACTCTTTATTTATTTTTAAGCAGCCCATACAGCACATAATAAACGCCCTGTTTTGAGAAGTGGTTAATCCAATGCTGACTGAAAAATAAGTGGGTATCCGTATACCTGCGTATACCCTGGACTACACCACTGTGCACAACGCTCTCGGCAAGCGATAGCCACCTGCTTATCAGACATACATCATCCTGTGTCAAAAAGTCTGCACGATCACAAAAAAACCCTCTCTCTCTCCTTATTGCGCAGTTGGCAATATCCTCTAACAACGCCAATGCAGCCATATCTCCTACTGAAAACTAAGCCACTTTTAGTCTTTTTATAGGCTATAAGTTTGAGCGAAATGTTTTACACGTGTGAAATTAAAACGGAATACCTATAAGATGTGAATATCATTCATGTGTAAATTATTCTAATAGTTTATTTGATTTTATTGAGCGAAACATTAATTTGGCCTTTCACCATTAGCCCAAATGGTGACGTTGATGAAACTGCGTGTCGGCCGTCGGCGCTCGGAGAGTCCTGAATTCCTGCAGTACTCCAGTATTGCCGCAAGGAAATGTACTTACACGAACTGAAACCAGACGTAGAGATACGTCCTTTTCTACGTCTAAGACGTTTTTTATAAATCTGTACTTAGACGTGGATTTGATCGCACGCACAGTCTAAGATCAGTTCTGTGCGTAAGTACATTTTATAAATGAGGCCCATTGTCTGACTTTTTGTCACAGACGATTATTATCGTATCAGCTCTGAAAAAGATCAGTCGACCCCTATAAGTTAGCATATTATCTGTAGGGCCATGGCCGTTTTCGTCTGCTTAGCCTGTTGACCTGCTTTAGCCTGCTAAATCTATGGCGATTCCTACAGACTCTTGGTATTTGATGTGATGATGTGATGCTGAACCTTATACTTGTTCACCCTGCTGTTCTTGTGTGTTCCTTAGACGTGCAGTCAATGAGGTTTTGGAGCCAAACATAGTTTCGTCACTGCTTGGCCCTTTTTTATCAGTCAGACTGTGGTGCTTCGCCAGCATCTATTTGATTTTTTTTGGTTTGTTTTTGTTGTGCTTCTCTTGAAAGCCTATTGATTTTGTTTTAGTTTTGGTTTTGGTTTTTCTTTCCCTTAATGGCTCATTTTGCCCTCATTTGTATGCCTTGGCTGAGGTTTGGATAGGAATCCGATTTTTTTGCAGCTAACCGCAAGGAAGCTATTAACACCCTACAGAAAGCTGAGCGTTATTGCTTTATTTAGCATGACTTTAGCATGATTTAGCCATGTAAATGGCTGTCTGTGCTTTCAGACGTTTTACAGAAATGGTGTTGCTTTGAAGGAACTCATGTATACATTGATCTCCCAGATCTGTGCGTGAACACACCCCTCTATTGCGTGGACACACCCATGTTTGCGTTAAGTGTCTTGCTAATGTTTTGAAATAAGTTATTAAATTAGCTTTTGGTCATGCGTGGTGGACTTTTGCGTTGCGAGACCCGTTGCCATGAGTGAAATAAGGGCCCAAGGAAAGGAATATTTACTGGCTGTATGTCAACTTGTGTGTCATTCCAGATAATACTCATGGATGTGATGTGTTGTTCTCCCACAGAGTGTTTCTGGCGGAACAGTTTGACTTCCTGCAGTCCCACCTTGATGCCATGATGCCTTTGGCCAAGAAGCCCTTCCTGCAGCAGTTCTATTCACAGGTCAGACAATCCCAAAATGAGCATGCACAAACATACACACGCACACACTCTGTATCTTTCTCTGTCCACCTCTCTCTCCTGCACACACAGACACACACTATGCCTACATTTGTTGTCTCACGCCGTGCTCCTTCCAGTAACCATCAAAGCATTTTCAGCCTTGGTCCCTATTGTGTCCCCAACCCCCCACCCCTCTACTGTTGTACACCTCTGCTGGTGTCAGATTGAATGAGACACTCGATTTAACATTTGTCTTCCCTGCTGACATCATAACCTCTAAATTGTGAAAGAAAAATGTATAAGAATAAAAATAAGTTCCACCTGCAGCTCTGCTGGTGGAGCAGTGTGTTAGGAATGGCTGGAGGGTCATGATGGGACACATCCCTCTTCCGCTTGTGTCTCTCCCTCGTGGCAGACGGTGTCCACAGCCAGCGAGCTGCGCAAGCCCATCTACTGGATCGTGGCGGCCAGGGCCATCGATTACGAGCAGATGCTGCTCCTCATGGCTGGAGTGAAGTGGGACATCAGGGAGATCATGTCCCAGCACAACGTATATGTGGATGTCCTCTTGAAGGTAAGTGTATGTGTGTCTGGTGTTTATAAATCGTGTGTGTGTGTGTGTGTGTGTGTGTGTGTGTGTGTGTGTGTGTGTGTGTGTGTGTGTGTGTGTGTGTGTGTGTGTGTGTGTGTGTGTGTGTCCTGTTGCACACTGTGCATGACATTGTTGTTTCTGATTTTGAAAATCTGCGATAGTGTATTCAGTCCCTCTAGAATTTTTACAATCAAATTCACATTTTATAAAAAAAAAAGAGAAGGTATGGACTCTCTGCATTACTTTGAATTGATTTTATTCAACTCCAACTCGTTTTAGCTGATGATGATAGAGTCCGTATCCAGCCAGTGCTTTGTTGATTAAAATGCTATGGTTTTCACAACCTCATCTCAATGGTTATATGCCATCCCAGCAACTATTGAGGTTATATTTTACCGTTGAAAAGACAGTATCCCATCACCCTGTAAGGGCCCAAGATATACACAGTATGCGGTATGTGAAGTCTTGCAGCTGTAGTCAAACTGGCACACTAAAGAAACCTCCCAAGGACAGTTGTTAACTACTGCTAATGTACTCTGCACGGTAAAAAGCTAGACAGTGCAAGAAGTGATATAAGAATTGAGTGGAGGTAACACGAGGGGCAGACACAGCTATGCACTACGCAGAAGCCTCCTATGACATGGGACTCTGCACAGAGGCTTTGAACACTGACTTAGCCGCTCCAAACTTGGGTTCTCACACCAACAGTGGCTTCCAGCAGATCAATACTACAGGCCCCGGGCCAGAAATATGAATCGTGAAGCTGGCTTGTGTCACAGTTTAACCCAACCTTGAAGCGTGGCCTGGCAGACATCAGCTCTCCTTGGATGTGACGCAGAGAGTGTGACGCAGGGCCCTATATGAAGCTAATGGCGGGAGGCCTGGAGGGTGGTGGAGATTGAACAGCTGCTTAGAACCGAGGGGATGAGCGCAGGTGAAGAGCTGTTTTTCTGGAGGCGGAGTGGGAGAGAAAAAATAAAAAAAACACCTCCAGACCCCAGATTAACTCTGAACACACACACACACACACACACACACACACACACACACACGCACGCACATACACACACACAATTTGACTAACACACAGTTATAATGTTTTTCTCTTTTTGTTCCCTTTTTTCAGAGTCTCATTCTCACAGCTTTCTAACTCCTTTTTCCCTCCATTTCTCATTGTCTCTATCTGTCTGGTTTAATTCCCTCCTTTGCTGTCATTTTTTTCATTCTTTCCAGCTTTGCTCCATCTCTTTCAGTCTTCAATTCCATATCTGTGTTTCTATCTCTTCATTTTCATGCTAGGCTTCTTGTCCCATTATCTCTCTCTTTCTCTCTCTCTCTCTCTATCTCTTCCCTTCAACCCTTCACCCTCCTCCATGCCACTACATCTCTCCATCTCCATCTCTGCCAGACAATGATCTCCCATCAGTGTCCCAGAAGCCTCACCCTAACCCACACCATTCCATCCACTTTTGGAGACAGACACAGCAGGAAAGCCAAGTCACTCACTGTGCCTATTCCCCCCCCCCCCCCTTGCACTGGCTTGATGAGAAACCACCCTTTAAGTAAAATGCCCCATCTTTTATTCATGTGGTTCTCTCCACACCTTTTAGCACCTTTCCCAAACCCCCATCCCCCCTCCTCCGCTTCCTCACCCCTCTGTGAGAGGTGAAAGATCTCTGTCGAAAGCACTCACCTGTCCCTCACCCCTTCCGTAATCGCTTGGCCTTCTGCTTTAGCCTCCTGCGCTTATCAATTATTTGCCAGAATATGAATGATTGGAAATGGCAGACTGAGGAGGGATGTACAGCGGGGAGGCTCGGGGTTCCTGTGGCAAGCCTTTCTCTTTTTACTTCTCTCTTTCAAGAACCCCCCCCCCCCCCCCCCCCCCCCCCACACACACACACACACACGTACAGTTTCTGTCTCATTGCCTTTCTGTCTCTATAATTATCACCTTTCTGCTCTCTCTCTCTTTCTATTTTGATCTCCCCAAAATGATCTCTCTCCGTGTCTCCCTCTCTCCCTCCCCAAATGCAAATCTTTATTTATGCCCCTCCATTCATCCCTCAGCAAAGGGTTTCGTATGGAGACGCACAGAGCGATTTGCATGGCTCGGGCAAGCGCCGAGAGCGTGAGAGTTGCACTGAGCCGCTGTGGGAACAGATGGGATTTTTTCTCTCACCCTTTCCCCTCTCTCGCTCTTTTTTTTCACACTTTTCCTTTTTTTTTATACAATGAAATTATGAGTGAAGCCTATTTGCACACCAAGCCCCGCCGAGTCTCCCCACATATGCATAATCATGTGTCAAGCAAAAGGCTTATTTACATAAGTCCTGAACTGCGCTGTGGTGGTACGTTCTCCTTTTTTTCTCCTCTACCTCTCCCTCCCTCCCTCTCTTTCTCTCTCTCTCTATCTATCTCCTTCTCTCTCTCTCCTCCCTCTGCACCGTGGACCTGGACCCTAATGAAAAAGTAATGCCCTCCTCCTCTGCAGGTTCCTTATTGAGGGAAGCCTCCGAGGTCTACATCTGCTGTGCCTTCCTCATTTAACTGTTGGAATGCTGGCCCTCTCCCAGTTTATCTGTTTTTTTCCACCCCTAATTTTATGATTTTTTTTCTCTTTCTTTAGTCGTCTTTGACTCAGCCTTTTGCCGACAATCTTACATTCAGACTTTAAATGAATTAAATATGTGGTGCAATTAATGCGGGAATAGGTCTGAAACGACTCATCGTTTATTAATAACACTTGACTTTAAAAGGCTATGGAGGGATGGGAGAGTCTGCGACGCTAATGGCTGGAAAAAACCTGCTTGCTCCAACACGGGAGCGATCCCTTGCGAGATAGCAGCTCATCATTTATTTTTCCTTCCTTTTTTAATTTTTTTGGTCATTGGTTAAACTTTTGTTCCGAGCTGTTTGGGAGTATAATTTGTGAGGCACGAACTTGCGGCCCTGTCTGCACGTGCACACATTGCTATTAAAATGCGATATTTGCATTTAGATTGGTTGCGTTTTGGAATGCGAGGCTTGGACAAACAGCTACATGTCTCATACAATGGTGGGTTTGGCACGAGTGCTGGAGCTGCAGTTTAATTGCACAGTCGATCTGATGTTTGGGGGTCTGAAAACTAAGCTTTCCTGCGGTCACTTTCTGGCATGACCAGTCTCTGCATCCTCCATGCTTCAATTCCACCGAGATGAACAGACCTACGTATGTCTGTACCCTATTTATAATCTGTTTCGCTTACTGCATAATTGGAGCAATTAATTCCTGTTTACACATTACAGGAATTCTTCTATTTGCGTCAGTGTGTATGCTTAACTAGGCATGTTTATAAATGCATGGTCACGAGCTTCCATTGGCGTGGATGTAAAAAGCAGCAAAAGATAATTACGTTTAAAGAGAGCATAGCAGAGACTAATTTGTTCCATTTTTAGCGTGTGTGTGTGTGTGTGTGTGTGTGTGTGTGTGTGTGTGTATTCACTCATCCAGAATTGTTTTTGATTTAGCATAAGGTCTGCCTGGGTAGTATAACATTGGGTATAATGATAAGAGTTATCGACACTGTGACCTCATATATTCGCCACATACTTCAGTGAAGAGGTACCACACCGGGGTATTATGGGGTTGGTCCGAAAAGCTACTGTTTGAGCATTTCAATTGGAGTTAGAATGCATATGTTCAATCTGGGTTTAGAACCGAAATAATGACTCTCTGATGTGTATAGGATATATCGGCTAATACATAAAATGACTGTTTAATAAAGGGTTGTCAGACATTGTACAAGTAGTTATTGGCGCACACTCTACCAGACATAATTGTCTCCAGAAAAGATTGCTTCTTCTTTGCACAAAAGTGAGACAGAGAACTCGGCCAGCATACAGCTGAGTCAACACTTCTGTAAGCAGTGTGTGTGTGTGTGTCTGTGTGTGTGTGTGTGTGTGTGTGTGTGTGTGTGTGTGTGTGTTAGGGATACAGCAAGAGTACATCATTTTAGAGATCGAGTAATCGTTTCCTGAATAACTTGAGTACTTGATTACTCTGGGTGGGGGTGAGACTGTCGGGTTATGGGGGTATTATGGGGTTGGTCTCAGCACATAGAACAAAGCATAACATGAATTCAATGTTGTGAATATAACCTTTGGTCTTACCTTACGCAATAGTGAAGTGTGGATGATACGGACAATATTTGGACGTTAGTTACCAACATTCTACAGCAGCCCAAGATAAAAAATTCGGCCAAATTTGGTAAAAAATGAAATTAGTCATATTTGCTTGCGTTTTTCAATAAGATTAATTTGTTAAGCCACGTTAGTGTTGTAGTCTATTATATGGTGGATTCAATGTTTGAACCATCCTTGAGAAATCCGTCCAGAACTCTGCACTTGCTGCACGTTTATCAAAGTGATAGCGAACTGATTTCTGCTGTCACCATCCCTCCTCTGGTTTACCAAGGGCTCTAACCTAAAACTGAGGGTATGGGAGATAGTGTCAAACTTGAGATCCTCGGGAGGGCTTATTACGTGGGGTGGGTAAGAACTTCGTGTGTGTGTGTGTGTGTGTGTGTGTGTGTGTGTGTGTGTGTGTGTGTGTGTGTGTGTGTGTGTGTGTGTGTGTGTGTGTGTGTGTGTGTGTGTGTGTGTGTGTGTGTGTGTGTGTGTGTGTGTGTGTGTGTGTGTTTGCGCGTGTGTGCAAAATAATGCTGTCATGCTGGTGGCCAAAGGTTTCTGGGTGCAGTAATGGTAGTCTCATTATAATATGGAAGGGATGGGTTTTGCGATATCTGTGACACGTCTGTGGTGGGTTTGTGGATCATGGTTAGATGTATAGCGAGGCTTTGTAAAAGGCCTGTGATTTGCTTCCTAGTTCAGGACCTGTGCCTGGGTTTCCTATGATGTATTTTCCCATAATTAGATAATGGCATGAAGCAATGAAAAATGCATATGGTGTAGTATAGATCTCATTATTGGTTGCCCTTTTAAGATTTGAAGAAAACATTTTAGTCCACCATATTTGGTGTTCATCTGGCCCAATGTTTTTGTAATGGAGGGAAGAAATATGGGTGGTGGTTCTTACCACAGCCGGCAGAACAAGTGATGTTAGTGTGAAGGAATATTTCTGTTTTAACACGCTGGGTGTGTGTGTGTGTGTGTGTGTGTTCCTCAGGAATTTGAACAGTTCAACAAGCGGCTGGGCGAGGTGTCTGGGCAGGTGCGGATCCCTCTGCCCGTCTCCAACGTGCTGTGGGAACACTGCATCCGCCTGGCCAACAGGACGCTGGTAGAGGGGTGAGTTGAGCCTGGCACGGGGCATCTTTTACCCCCTCCACACCCTTCCATCTGTTCTCAAACTAGATGTTATTACTTCCTAGTCATAACATCGGGCCGCCGATTTCTCAATGAGGCTCAAGTAGCGTCCCTTGTTATGTCTTGGTATCCCAGACACCTATATCTACCATTCCACCTCATATCCATGGTGAAAAACCTTAACACCTAAACGCCACATGTGTCTCCAGCTAGCTGCAGTCACTAGAGTCACTAGGATTCAGCCCTCAGGGTGCACATGTGTAGAGTCACCTCTCAGTGAGTTGCATTCCATAAAAGCATTAACTTGGTGACATTATGCGGAGGTAGCACAGCGTCAGCAGTGCTTTATCTCCTAGGGAGTGCATATGGCAAGACATGTATGTGCACAACCTTACTGTACATCGTCTAAGAACAATTCTATTCTCTGAATATGTAATGTAATTCCCGTGTGATGATGTAAATGTGTATATTTCCTGTGTGCAACCAACATGTCCATTGCGGCATAGCTTCCAGTGAAGGAAAAGCGATATCATAATCCCAGCATGTGCATATAACAAGCGCTACAGTGGAAAAAAGGACAAGACGCTCCTCAGATATTTGTTTGCCATCAATCATGGGGGGTAGCGCCTGAGCGATTGTTTTGCGGCAAAATTGCCATTCATCATTCAAATTTTTCGTCTGGCGAATGATTTGATTTGTAGGCAGGGAAATTGTACAGGTGTTGGGAAGCCGGTGTGTGTTTTTTTTTTTCTTTTTTGCTGAGGGATCGTCCATCTTTGGTTTTGACAGAGTTCTCCTTTTGTGAAGAGGGTTTGTGCGTGTGCGCGCGCGTGTGTGTGTGTGTGTGTGTGTGTGTGTGTGTGTGTGTGTGTGTGTGTGTGTGCGTGTGAGTGTCTCGCATACGTACGCCTGGCCATCAGCATTCTGAGCTAGAAGCACAATACACAGAGATACACAATAAACACACACACACACACACTCTTAACGCACTTCAATCCACAAGGTTCACAGAAACATATTAACACACTCACATGCACCTCGGCAAACTAAGGTCCACACACATACACACACTCTTAACACACACTTCAATCCACAAGGTGCACACAAACATATTTACACACTCACATGCACCTCGGCACACTAAGGTGGACACACACACACACACACCCCTACACATACACTCTCACGCTCCTCCACACAAGCCTGGATCATGACTCAGACGCTTGGGCTGAAACACTGCCAGGGTACAGAGCAAGAGAAGAAGGCCTTTGCCTTTCAGGGTGCTTCACACTGAATGGCTTCCAAAAGTACTTAGAAAAGACGTGACAGACAGGGGACAAAAAATAATAGGCTCTAACCATGCCTTATATACCAGTACGCACTGTAGTAGACGGACAAGGAGGAGGGGGACAGAGGAACAGAAAAGAGAGAGAGATTTGGAAGGAGAGAGAGGTAGAAAAAAACAGACACATTATCACAAACTGTGCTGAAGTTTCTTCCGGAAATACTGTTTGAGATGGACGTTAAGCCAAGGGGCCGGGTGAGAGCCAAGGGATGGAACGGGACGGGGAGTGTGAGTTTTTTCGTATCTAAAAAGAAAAATGGAGCTATTATTAGCAGACAGTCCCCTGCCAGTGACCAGAGCAGATGATTCATCCCCGCTGCAGTGGAATGAGCCAGGAGGCAGCAGGCAGTTCCACGTGGAGGAGAGGAAAACCATCGTCTCCCCGTCTGCCCCAGAAATGAAACTATTTGACCTCGCTGACGTTTGGAGACGGGAGAACAACGCCATGACGCCAATCAGCAATCAGAGTTAGGAGTCCCCCCAAGATCACAAGTCTATAAAATGCACCGGGGCTGAAAAGGAAAAGGCAGATTAACACAGCTGGAGGGTGATACACAAGTGGATTAATGGATGTTGATGAAAGGAGGAAGAGATTGACTGACATAAGCATCTCCTGGCCCACAGGGCTAGCGTGTGCCTATCTGGTTCAACATACATGACATACACGAGCGTCTCTTGGTCCACAGGGCAAGCGTGTGCCTAGCTGGTTCAACATACATGACCATCTCTTGGTCCACGAGACTAGCGTGTGCCTAGCTGGTTCAACATACATGGCATACTTGACCATCTCTTGGTCCACAGGGCTAGCGTGTGCCTTGCTGGTTCAACATGCGTGTGCCTACCTGGTTCAACATACATGACATACATGAGCGTCTCTTGGCCCACAGGGCTAGCGTGTGCCTTGCTGGTTCAACATAAATTACATACATGACATACATGAGTGTCTCTTGGCCCACAGGGCTAGCGTCTGTACATAACCTCCTCCTTTCACAATGCTGTAGGCTTTTGTAGGCATCCAAAAACAACAATCCAGGAACCAACTGATGCATTAACAGAATGCATTATCTGCATTAATATTCATAGGGTTAAATATAAATAGGGATATATATTCATATCTTAAATATGAATCTACACATCATACCAATGTTAACTGAGTTGCTACCTACTAGTCCTCAATGTTACTTGAGAGGAGTGTTTTTTCAGGAATGTCCCTTTAACTTGGCATTTCTTGAGAGGCATCTATCCGAAATGGTTTGATTTGTTGTTTTCCCCAAAAACGCCCAGTAATGAAAAAAATGCTATGTGTTTACATTCAGAAGCTCTGTGTAACAGTGTCATCGCAGGTGCCATGACAACATCGAGGAGACTGTGGGAGAGAAAGTGGGAGAAAGAGAGAGTTGTGGATTTGCAGGAGAGAGAAGGAGAAAGGGAGAAAGAGAGGTAGAGAGCAGATAATTTAGGAGCTCAGCTGTATCTGTACCTCAGAGAAAGCAATCACACTCCTGTCAGCCAAAAAGCAAACAGGGGTGTCAACAGCACTCCAGCTGAATGGCTGTCCATGTGTGGAATTGTGTGCTCACTTGCTTGTGAGTTTGTGGGCATGCATGCGTTAGAGTGCATTAGTGTGCATCTGTGTATGTGTGTTTGCGAGAGTGTGTGTGAAAGTATGCGTGTGTGTGAAAGAGAGAGTGTGTGTGTGTGTGTGTGTGTGCGCATGTGTGAAAGAGAGTGTGTGTGTGTGTTTATGAGTATGCGTGTGTAAGAGAGCGAGAGAGAGAGAGAGAGAGAGAGTGTGTGTGTGTGTGTGTGTGTGTGTTTGTTTTGTTGGTGTGCGGGTGTGCATGCAGCATCCGTGCCTGCATACCCTCTGGAGTGGCTGCTGGCACTGGTTGTCAGTCCCAGGAACTCTCAATGTGACAGAGCTGTTTATATGTAAACAAGCCACTTGCCTGGGAGCCAAAGCCATATGCCTGGAATCCATGACACCTAGAAAAACACTGCTGCAGGAAAAAGACTACTTAGTCCCCCCTTAATCCCAGTTCACTTTCACTGACACATCTAGCCCATGCCTTTACATAAAACATGTTCAGTGCAAACACAGTGAGGAGGTATATTTAGTGTGCTCTCTGGCAGAAAAGCCCATGATATAGGCACCATTAGTGCTGTCGTTTGAGAAAGAGTTGGCCATAGAACCGTGCTAGAATCCAATCTAGAGCCAAATCTTCAAGCTTTATTGACTCTTCAGTCTGTCTACGTGGAAGAGCAAGTAAAAGATTGAATAGGACTCCACACTTAGGGCAGTCAGTTTATTACCAGAGTTTTGCTGTGGAATTGTTTAGAGTTAAAATAAACAAACAGATGCTTCTCATAAAAAAAGAGTTTTTTGTGTTGAGGCAAAAAGGCTTCATAGACGCTTCAACCCTCCTAAGAGTCTCCTCTGAGGGAATGTTAGGACTACATACGTGTCATGTTAACGAGATTGAAATTGGTTAGGTCAGTGAAAACCATTAGCCCCCCCTACCACCCCCACACACACAAAACATATAGTTATGCAAACACATAGTTACATTTTGCATACATTAAACCTGTCTATATTTTCCCCATGGAGATGAGAAGTTGGTCAATGATGAAGGTGCCGACCAGCTAAATATTGAAACATGCTAAAACATTTGTAGCCTTATACCTGAGTATGCAGACGTAGTGAGGTGCATTGTGCAAACACAGCATTCTCTTGCTCGCACTGCACAGCAGTTTGTCTTTGATGTCTTAGTTTGACGTGTTCTTATGATTCTATGCTATTGAGTGTTGGAAATCCCTGAGATTTAGTGAGATCCGTCGAGATTTAATGGCACGTATGCGAGACGTGAGAGGGTGAAATCTGTGAGTCTCACGGATAAAACGTGAAACCTGACAGGCATGTGAGATGTGACTAATCACTATAAGTGGTATTTTGTTTCCATTCCCAACTAAGGAGGCCCCTGGATCAGCTGGTCCACTTGACACAAGTCATAGGTCTTTGTGCTCAGGGACACGTGTCCATCATGTGTCTTCATTTTTAACTGACCTCTGTGTGAGAAATGTCTGCTTAAGGACTACATGTAAATGTAGTTTTTGCCTCCACGGTTTCGGCGCCCAGTAGGCCTAGCTGCATAGGTTTTAGCTGATGGAGATTAGCCTTGTGGTTCATTCTGTCACTTTCTCCACACTTCAGTCCATTTTTATGATTTCTGTTCATACGGCAGGGGCTCACTAAATTCCACACAGGGTGCCATCCTTCCCCCGTCTCCGTAAATCTTGTCGTTAAACGATGTAACAGATCTGAGGCCGAGAAGGCGTTGGAAGAGTTTCTCGTTTACCAGTGCATTTTTACAAGGTGAATTTGACAGTCTGGGAGTGACAGTTTCTCTCTTAACTCGTTATTCATTCAACGGCACAACTGACGAGGCGGGAGCTGTCATGGAATCTGCAGCCCAAAGCAGATGAGTTATTCTGCCTGGCAAAGCCCATAATGTAAATGTATTCACCTTTTTGACTGACGTGTGTTGTGAAAATAAACATTTGGAGTTGTGTGTGCCGGTTTGTCTGCGGTTGTGCTTGGTGGGGAATGGGACCTTGAAGTCATGCAAAGTATTCCTTGAAGGAGAGAGCCTATCTAAACAACCCCCTCCTCTCTTCTTCTTCCTATCCTCCACTCGTCTCTTTTCCTCTCTTCTCCTCATCTCTCCTCACCTCTCCGCTCCGCTCTGTCTGCCAGCTATGCTAATGTGAAGAAGTGCAGCAACGAGGGACGCGCCCTCATGCAGCTGGACTTCCAGCAGTTCCTCACCAAGCTGGAGCGCCTCACCGACCTGCGGCCCATCCCTGACAAGGAGTTCGTGGAGACCTACATCAAGGCCTACTACCTGACGGAGAACGACATGGAGCAGTTCATCAAGAACCACCGGGTGAGAGGCCACACAGGCCTGCCCATGGCCTGCTAGCCGCACTCAGAGCTATTTTGATTCTAATAACAAGTACTTGTGGAGTTAGCGCCTTAGGTTTGCTGAAGCGTTGTATCTCATTATGGAGATTAACAAAGTCAAGTACAAAGAGTTAATGAAGTTGACCGAGTTGGAGCAACTTCTGTAGAAGTGGGCCTAAAAGTGTTCTTTTTAATTCTCTCTTTGTCTCTCTCTGTGCATGTGTTTGTGTGTTTTTGTGTGTGTGTGGGTCATATTGTCTCTCACCAGGAGTACTCCATGAAGCAGTTGGCCAACCTGGTGAATGTGTGCCTGGGCTCTCACATCAACAAGAAGGCCCGGCAGAAACTCCTGGCTGCCATTGATGACATTGACAGACCCAAGAGATAGACCCCTTCTCCTTGAGCCCTCGCCCCAAATAAGTGCTCTCTGTCTCACACACTCACACACTCACACACACACACACACACACACACACATACACACATAGTCTCACACACACACACACACACACACACACACATAGTCACACACACACACACACACACACACACACACACACATAGTCACACACACACACACACACACACACACACACACATTGACACAAACATATTAACACACACACATTAACACACCCACACACATACTTACCAATACAGACAGACATACACACAAGTACGTAAACACCATCGTGTGTGCAAATACCAACCACAGCTCCAGCCGTCCTGCATGACTTTGCAGTCATCATAGACAAACTCATCTCGAACTGAACTCACCTTGAGCTTTTTTGCCTGTTTTGTACAAGTTTTACGTGAATGTTGCCGACTCCTGTCTTGGTCTGTGAAAGACACAGTCAAGGACACGGTGTTTTGATATCAAGTCAATGGACTTTCCCGATGGTGCAATGAAGAAACAGCCTGTGCACTGGTTAATGGCTTCTATTTACTCCAAAAGTGCGAATCAATGAGTGTATGGGACAGATACTGGACGAATGCTTTGGACAGATTGCTTTTAGTCCTTCTTGCTCTCTCCCCCCCTCCGCTCTTTCTGTTATTGTGTCCGCAGAGGGGGTGAAGAGTGAAGCGGACGTGTAACCTTACTGAAGGGACAAGTTCACAATGCCACAAGCCGGAAGCAAGTGCTTGGCTATCTGCTCCAAGTTTTTTTGTTTTGTTTTGTTTTCAAAGCACCACATGCTCCCAGAACACTTTGGTTTTGTCTTTTTCTGTGATGGATTACTTATTGTGTTGCCCCCTTGTACACTCACATCAGCACTTCTTCCCAGAGCACCTGTGAGCAAACCCACGGACCACATGTTGCGCAGTCACTTACCGTAGACTAGTAAGGTTGATGTTTATGTATAGTATACACTTAAGTTTGCCCAATGATTATTTTGAAATCCTATGTAATCTGATATTATATTGAACAAGCAACTGTTGACTTATTATGTGAATGTCATGTAAAAAAAAAAAAAAAATGTTTTTAATAAGCATAATTGCATATTTCCTTGTATGATGATTGAAGATAGAAAAAGGATAGTTGAAAATGTATTTTCCGACTCAGGCAAACAGTTGCATTCCACTCTGATGGTGTGTTGATTGGGAAGAATATAGCTTTTACTGTGTATGTGAATGTGTGGACGTTCCTGTTTATTTATTTCCACTACTGTAAGCTCAAATCCGAACACGTGGGAGGGTGGATCTGAGCCTAATTAAAGTAGCCTGTCCTTGGCGTTATCCTGTACTTGTCATATTTAAGGCAAAAAAAGAGACTTTTTTTGTTTGTTTGTTTTAAATGGTCAAATTTTAGAAATCATTAACTGTAGGATGCATTGATTGGAATCCCTAAATAAACACACTAACTAAAACTGAGACCCAGTTGAAGGTTTTGTTTAGGTCACCCAACCGGAGCAGAGGAAGGAGGGTTCTGTGGTTCATGTTCCAGATTGCCACTCTTATCTGAAATGTTCACTCTTTTTATCCCCAATCTTCATTCCATGGATTTAAGGCAGAAAGTATTAAATCTGTACTTGTATGCCTTCTGTAATATAATATGACACATGTTTTATTGTTTATTGTAGTAAAGTGCTGCTGTGTAGGATGTTGTAGTGTCCGGTAGAGTAGGGTCGTGTATAACAACAGCTTCAGAAAGGCCATCGGTTTATTCCTCTTGTAGGTCACAGGATGTTATGAATTTCCTCATGGAACGGTGAGCAGCATGCCAGGGTTAGATGCAAGGGCACCAGCAGACACGGAAGGGCACTGCGACCTGGCTGCCTTTTACAGCAGCCACAAGGCAGCTAATGAAGCTTTGTCCCTGATCCACCACGTGTGTCTACCGCACTCCACACATCTCAGGGCTGGTGTATGTCCAAGGTCTGGTCAGTTGTTATAATGTGAAAGCACACACACACACACACACAAGAGACCACCACAGTTTCTCTTCCTCCACTTTTGTTTCGATCTCTGCCTCTCATTTGCTGTCAGATTTGATATCCGGTTTTTCCCTGGGCCTCTCTGGAAGCGGATCTTTACGGAGTGACACATCACCCTCCAGGTGGACGTTTCACGCACTCAGCACTAAGGCCCTAATCCCCGTGTGATAGCATCCGCCGGACCAATTAATTAGCCCCCTGTGCTTCCTGGAGACCCACTCTTTTAATTCCCTGTCAGAAGAAAAAATGAGAGAAGGTATTGATTTGCCGATGAGTCACTAACAGGGCTAATGGTACTGAGGAGGAGTGTGTGAGAGTGAGAGAGAGAGAGAGAGAGAGTGTGTGCTGCATGTGTGTGAAAGAAAGAAAGGGTATTGAGGCTCAGGGTGTGTGTTCTCACTTAATGATTCAGCTGAGGTGCGGTTTGACTTGAATGTCTCGAGCTAAGCATAATCTTTCCAGCAGGCTCACACACTCACACACACACTCCAATGAGTAAATCAACAAGCGGAGGGCACTGCACTAACCGGTGCACACAAACAGTTTCATTAGCTCGGCAAATACCCCCCAACCCCCCCCCCCCACACACACATACACACACACACACACACACACACCCTCCTTACCCCCGCCCAGCACATCTCCCGCCAAACGTCTCAGCCAAGGCATGGGTTGCCTTATTAAAACCTCACAGCTCTCTTGCAGTGTGGCCCTCAGCAGTAGGGAGCCTTTACCCAGCCTGTATCTCATTAAACTGGATAGCATCTTAAGGCAGAATGTTTGTCCATTTGTGATTTACAACGTTTAAAGGAAGTTAAATGTTTTAGATTGCAGTACAGTACAGTAGCTCTTAATGTCAAAATTAATCAGTCATGTTTATAGGTTATGTCATAGCAATTACAGTGGAATTTATTATGTCAATGTTTTTCAAGTAATCAATCCAAAAACCCACAAAATAATCAAACAAAAATCAAATAACAAATAAATGCTACTACTGTATTCAAAGTATTCTGCCCGATTTTACCATATTTGCCGTTTATAAGATATGGTCCAAAATATGGACAGTACTGTAATCCCTAACCATCCTCTCACCAATCAACTACCAGTTAACACTTGCTGTGTTCAGGTGTCCTCCACCTATATAATGAGCAATTTAAGTCAAAAAGTGTAATTTCCGCTTGTTTTTAATTCCTCTATCTAAAACACTGGGAGAATATTTCTTGGTAACTTAAAGCTCTGTGTGTCTGTAAGGCATAGCTCACCCCAGGCCCAGAGGACCTGGACTATTCATAGAGACAGACCTCTCTGTGCCGTATCCCATTCGTCATTCATTTTGCAAGCTCCCAACTAATCTAATCTCCGATCAGCACTCACTCGGTGTCTGAGTGCCAGGGAGCCGGTCGGCCCGAGCGTAAGGTCTCATCCATCAAGGGAAGAGCGGGCAGTGACCTGCTCACACACACACACACACATGCATGCACACACATGCCCACGATAGGTCTGAGACCAGGTTGTGCCCAGATCACACACGTCCAACATCAGCTCCGGACCAGTTTGTGACTTACTCACACACACCTTCTGTGAGTCTGGGGCCAAGCCGCGATCTGTTCACACTCTCCCTGTGACAGACTGAGACCAGGCCATGACTATCTTGCACCCTGGGACCAGGTCACAACCAGCTGGTACTCTCTGCATGCCACACTGACACCAGGCCAGTGCCCCGTCCACTCCAGCCTCCAGATTCCAGCTATCAGTCTCCCTGGGAAGAGCACCATGTTCTCATTAACCTTTGCTCTTTTTTTTATCTCGTTTGACTCTCGCTGAATGTTCACCTGACACTATAAACCTTTTATAAGACCCCCTCTTCCTCTTTTATCATCTCTCTCTCCCTCCCTTCCTTTCTCTCTCTACATACTTGTGTATCAACAGCTTTTCGTTGCATGCATCGCTCTGCCCCACGCATCCTACGTACCCCCCTTCATTGACTATTCCGTCTGTTCTTTTTGAAAAAAAAAACGAATCTCCATTCCCCTTTGCATCGGGCTGCTGTTCATGCTAATGCCTGGGGCCTGTAAAAGTCTATAAGGCCATGAGTCCTGGCTGGATTAAGAAAGACGTTCCATCTGGATTACTAACTGGCTGTATCAGAGGAGCAGCTGTGAGAGGATGAGAGCACACAGAGGCCCTGCCCTTTCACCCTCCATAATAATGTGTGAAGAGCAGGGAAAAGCCCAAAGGTGGGTCATTACTGGAGCTGCTGCTGCTGTTAATCTGCTGTCAATCATTGACCGTAGATCGGGGCAGTCGGCGGGAGCAGAAGATTAGAGCACGCTGATGAGGCAAGGGTCCTGTGAGTTAGCTGTAGAGAGTAGGGATGGAGGAAGGAAGAGAGGGAGGTAGAGAGAAAGAAAGAAGGCGAGAGCACAGAGCCCCAGGACAGGGCTGCAGGTGTGCCGTGAGCCACCTGCACACTGATGTGGGGCCCTGGCTGGGATGAGCTGTCATTTTAAGAAAGGTTATCTGTCAGTTCATTTACTCCATCTTCAGCACTCACTCGCTCTGTCCTTTTCTCGCGCTTTTTTCCCCTCTTTCCTCTCTTCACCCTTTTTCTTTTTGGCTTTTTGCCCTCTTCTTCCCAACTTCTTTAGGATCTTTCTTTCATTGTCTCATGGTGTACTTTCTCAAAGTCTACGTTTTCCTTTAACTTTTCCCCCTCATCTCTCACTCTGATGTGGTTATATCCTGATGCACCTCGTAATGAAATTGGACTTCAGTTGACCTAGATGGGACAGTGTTGGGGAGACAGAACCGGAATTGTCAGCCTTTAGGGGACATTCATCAGGAAGACCCCCATGTCTTATTGATTGGTTGTGTTCAAGGACACAAGAGACATGTTGCCAGTAGAGATGAAGAGTTGTGCCACGACAGCGTGTTGATAGACCCATTGAGGGGAAAAGCAGATGACTATAAACAATTAGCTGCTCAAACACTCCACTGAACTGAGATGAAACGACCTGGGAGAACAATTAAACCGATTTTGTTCTTTTTTTAATGAAACTGATTTTAACACCACTGAGATCTGTGCCTCAGTGCGGATGTATTTCCAGGCATTTCCCTGAAATCCTTCAGACAGTGCTTCTTTTTCCCTTGAATGTGTAGGCATTATTAGGTTAACATATTATATTCTCTTTCTTTCTCTCTCTCTCTCTCTTTCTCTCTCTCTCTGTCTCTCTCTCTCTCTCTCTCTCTCTCTCTCTCTGTCTCTCCCTCTGTCCTGAGAGCGTAACATGTGTGATCAAATCTCTGGAGTGTGCACCACCAAGTTTAGCTTGTTAAATATTAGTCCATGTCGAACGCCATCGTTTCACAGACTTTCCTGTGCTTGGATTTATGAGTGCACAAAGAGGCAATTAAGTTACCCGTTTATGAATAACTGCATATTAAACATTGCTCCAGTGACACTCTTAATGACTGCTTTGGTGCTATAAACTTTTATGATGCTGAAGTATGGTTTTGAAGCGTAAGTCCTCGTTCAGCAGCTCTCCAGTGAAACTGCATGTATTTTATGAAAAGAAAATGGTACAACGTTTGATTTACAACAAAAATGGACCCGTGGCTGGATGCTTATTTGTTGTTTGTCTCGACAAAGACAAAGTGTTTCAGACTGGGAGGTTTGTTTGGTTTGTCTTTGTCATGTCAATTTAGTGTACTGCCATGCTGGCTTAATTAGGTTAAGACATACAAGGCCCTTGCACATGATCATTAAATCAGACCATGTTCAACCTTCCAACAACCCCCTCATCCAAAAAGTATTCCACCCGAACTTCTTTGGATTCCCCCTGAGGACGTCTGGGCTTTTTGACGGATGAGTCTGCTGAGGGAGCCGAGAGCAACATGCCAATAGAATTTCCTCAGTCGAGGGTGTTTCTGCCGAGGTAATGACCGCTGTTCAAAGCGAGCATGCAGGTGACCTTCAGCAGGGGCTTAACAGTGCGAGAGAAAGATTGTGTCATGGCCGACAAGGTGGGCCAGAAACACACACACGGCAAGCCTTTTCTGTTTCACAGCTGGCCGCCGAGAGAGAGAGAGGCCCAGACACTGTGAGCCCTCTTTGTTATCACACACACACACACACACACACCATGTAGTTCCAAATCATACTCTGCTGTGAGGAAAACTGAACTCAAATCCACAGGCCAGTTATCAGAAGGAGAAGACACTTACTGAAGCTAGCCAGGTGGGCTGAAGAATGACCCTGCCATATCTGTGTGTGTGTATAAATGATGGGGTAAGCTTCATCTGCAGATGGCTGGAAGTGTTCCCTGCCTGTTAAGTGTTTACACTGTGCTCTCCACCAACTGACCACTGATAGCACTGACCTTTTTACATGCCTGAACACCAGTAGCTTGATTATGATTTCCGGTAATTTCTAGGAGAGGAGATAAACTGCTTTTAATGCCCGTGAGCTGCACTCTCTCTCTCCTCCGTGGTGGGGAGCATTAAATTACTGCGCATAATTGAAAAGGCAGGGGCCATAAGTGCAGAGGAACCACCACTGCAACATGCAGGGAAAACACAAGCCTTGCCAACCACACATTTGTGCATTTTCTTTGCCAGGGATCCCTTAATTTTCTGCTTATTTTCTCTGGCTATATATCATGGTCTTGTTTTTTAAAGAGCAGAAACTCTGAATGAGTGTTATGTAGTTGTTTTGGCTGAATACTTAGTTAAAAGGTTATATAATATAATGAAGCACACTATTATAATTGGTTAGATTCAATCTGTAGAGTTACATAATATATTATACATCATCTCATGATCGTTGAAAGATCCATAAAACCTTAAAAACTTTTTTGTGTCTGTTTTGATGTCGAATTGCAAGCACTAAAGCGGCGGGAATATCATGTTCTCTCTGCTGAGATGGTGAGATTCACATGACAGTCGTGACCTCTGACCTGGCATAGAGAGGCAGAGCAGGATGAGGTTCTTCCAAATCCGTTATGGGGTCATGTGTGTTATTGCCCAAGGCCCTCGTTTCTAGAGTGATGGATACGAGGCAGTTAAAGCTTTTACGCGGATGAGCTAAGGGTCCATTGATGTTGTGCTGTATGTTCTCTGTAACCCCATCTTTTTGGGGGGGAAAGTCCAGATTATGCAGTGCAATCCCGTACATCAGTTTTATATTGCCTAACAAATCAGAGCAATCACAGGAGTATTTTTTCCCAAAAACTTCAGTCCCCACAAGACGAGGCCATGAATTATCCCTCCGATTCCTCTGCGTTTAGTTTCTCCGTTTCGTTCTCCGGGAACGAAACCTCCAGTGTGCTCCTTGGTCTCTGCTGCGTGCCACGCCAGGTTGTCAGAGGTCTTTGCATTTGTCTGCTGTCACCGATTTGTCTAGTGTCTCTGCACACTCGCTGTGTGATTTGCTGCCTGGTGGGCCATGACTACTGCAGACAGGTCACCCAACAGAAAATGGAGTTTGAGGTGGACAGAAGCAATTAGGGATGCCACACTGGTGCAAGACTGCCTTGTCACACTGGCTTGTCACTGTGTGTGTGTGTGTGTGTGTGTGTGTGTGTGTGTGTGTGTGTGTGTGTGTGTGTGTGTGTGTGTGTGTGTGTGTGTGTGTGTGTGTGTGAGAGAGAGAGAGAGAGAGAGAGGAAGAAAGTCTATGTGACCGAGTGTGTGTCCGCATACGAGAATACACTTGTTTATGTGAGTGAGTGACTGTGTGTCTATGTAAATGTGTATGAGTATAACACAACTGATTCTTCATAATAGGTTTCTTTCATAGGATTATAGTAATTTTTGCTCTTCCTTCAATGGTTGTAGGGCAGTTAGGCCTGAATAGCCAAAGGGCGATCCCTAATGCAGGTATAGTATTTTTTTCCTTCTCTAAGCCAGCAAGGCACTTCTCTCAACTTCTTTTGTGCCAATTGCTTTTGGAGCACAACCATGTTTCGCCCCCAAAGCATTCGGTGAGCCCAGACATTTATCTGAGCTTACTAACAGCCGGTCAGGGAACTTGACTTGGAGGAACATCTCCTTCCAGTAAATCTTCTCCGTCAGCACAGCAACTTGCCGTTTTCTCATTAGTGTCACAGATAAAAGGTAATTGCATCTCCTCAACACTTAAATGGTGACGTCTCCAAGCAAGTGGGATCTATGGGGAGCTCTGTTGCTGTGATTTAGTCAAGAACGAAGGGGGGGGAAAAACAATCAATAAATCTGACTTTAAAAAAAGCCTTTGAGAGGAGAGATCAAACAAATGATGATGCAAATGAATCAGCTACTAATGAATTAGAGGTTTTTCCTGAACAGCTTTTGGAAAACATGTTTTTTTTCTTAGAAGTTTCTTACTTCTTTTGTGCGGCGAGCCTCATCGAGATATCCCGTTTGAGCGATGAGCTGTGTTTGTTTGATTGATGGAGGTTGCATTTGGTGAGTAATCATCCTGCGTCTATGTTCCAGAGGCCAGCACCGATGTTTTCTTGACATTTTCATGACACTGGAGGTGAGGCTAGCCTTGTAATGTTGCTCAAAAATGCTAAATCGAGTTTATGACCATGTTGAAGTTCTGTCCATTCCGGAACGCCCCCTTTCGCTTCGCTCTGGGCTTCGTAACCTTCGGTCGTGGTGAAATGTCAGCCGAGTTGAATTCTGCCGAGGCCCGTTTGTGAAATGACGTCATTAGGATGGCTACAGTCTCAAAGCAGCTGCAGTTTAAAAAAAAAAAAAAAAAACACCATCATGCCCCTGTGCTAAGGCCCCTCGTAGATGGCAAACACTTTGACAAGCAATAGTGAAGTGGATGATTTCCACTGTTTGCTATTCAACAGCAGAATGAGTGACTGGTGATGAACTGTGGGAGACACACTGAATCAACCCGAGTTAATCTGACACTCATTAATCAATCACTTTAGTGTTCCCAAGTTACATTTTAGGAGTTTCAACCAATCAACGTGATTGGAATTTTGGCTAGGACAATCCAAATGACTCGGTAGGAGTACTGGCACCACACTGGAGAAGTTCATCATCAACTTCTGGCAACCAAGTAGATCTCCTTACACTTCTCGGTGTTCCATCTTTTCCCCCTTGTTGTTCCTAAATCACTGCTCTGAGCAGTGAAGCCCTCTCCACTGAGCCCTGCACTGTATCTGTTCTCTGTGTGAGATATTCCATCTTTGACATTCTCCTCTGTCCCCCCCTCTGAAGGCCCATCGCTGGTCGACAGCATGTGTCTTAAGAAGCACCCGGGCGGAACTAATGCACGTCATGTTTACATTTCACACAAACATATTCCACCATTCACCCCTTTTTTCTTTCTTCCTCTCTTTCTTCCCCTCTTTTTCTCTTTCTCCTCCTTCTTAATGCCAAGCTGTGCTGTGCTGTCCCACTGTCACACCATTCATCATGTGGATTAATGCGTGATCCCTCACACAGGCTGCAAACTACATATCTCCCGCAAGCCTGAGAGGAATGCTACTTCTTCCTTTAATGTCGGTGCTCAGTCATGGATTTGTTGACACGTTCAAAGCACTATCTCTCTCTCTCTCTCTTTCTACTCTCTCTTTCTTTCTTGACAGGCTTGTGTGAAGAGGCATCTGTTTGTTAGGGGGCTGGTGAGGGGGTGGATGGTACTGTTTTCACTTGACTTCAACACTACAGTGGAAAGATCACACAATCCCCTCCTCAAAATGGGAAATGCCTCCTGAAGTCCAGAGGAAGGCCCGGCTTGGAGGAGACGCACAGTAATTGATGTGTGTGGCCCATGTCCCTCTTTACCAAAAGCCCCAGGCTTTGATCTCACAGATGTCTGCTGCCTACCCGTCTATCCCCACCCCCCACCTCTACCTCTACCCCTCCCAAACCCATTATTTCCAACCTGAAGAGTATCTCTGTCTGAACTGAGCCTTGTTGAAAATGTTCTGCTTCCTCACTGTTTCAGAAAAGTGGATTGTCGACATAGACCCCACCCCAGGACTTGGGCTGCTGCTCGTAATAAAGGGTTTCTCCCATTTTTATATATACCCTTGGGGTGAGAAGAGGAAACACATTATGGCCTTCCCCGCTGTGTCGGAACAACCTTGTAAAACTGTTTTACTACGGTGAAAACTCAGGGAGATGGAACATTTCAACAGCAGCTAGGCTTTCTCCAGCCAATGTGTGCACTGCTGAACACCATGGTAAACTCTTCTGAGTCCCATCTCCTATACACAGGCCCCACTGCTGAACACCACGGCTAACCCTTCTGATCCCATCTCCTACACACAGGGACCATGTTTGAAACCCTGTAATTACAGGTGCTTTCCCACTGCTGGAACTCAAGGCACTTACCAGGTGGTGCAGACGTTTACAGGAACCTTCCAGGCTTTCTATTTCTATTGTGGTGCAGGTGCAGGTGCAGGTGCAGGTGCAGGTGGCAGTGCGCTTCAATCACAACGTCAATTCCGAGTATAACAAAATAATGATATCCAGTGGCAGCAACCACATTAGACCGTTAAACCAGAATTTTTCTAAATAACTTAAGGATTACCTCAAAGCCAAGTTGACCATTAGTTTTGGTTGCTAACCCTTGTTTAAATGGCTGCATGGCAGCTGTAATTACTTGTTAAATGAATATATCAGCACTATATAAAGCCTATATTTCAGCTGACGTTTTGCTTGTGTTCATTCAGTGTCTGTAACCTCAACAAGCTTACTGTGTATGCTACCATTTATTTTGCCCTGTTCACCACGTAACCTCTGGTAAATCTTGCTGGTTTTAAAAATGGCGCTTGTTGTTGTCTTCACCTCGTCTTCCTTATGAGTGGCGTTTAAACAATACACGTCAACCATCACTGCAAGTGCCACCCAGCAGTCTCAGGGGCGCACAGAAGTGCCTACCCTTATTTCTTCCAAGAAAATGTCCTGAAAAGAGGTCCTACAGGGCTGTTCCTGCACTGGAAATGCACACAAAGGTGCCGGCCCCCCAAAACCAAGTTATTGCAGTTGAAGAGCGCCATATATAATGCATTTAAGACACTTCAGCAGAACCCTTCTCTTCCATTTTCCTCCGATCTCCCTGTCTGTGTATGGCAATATAATGGTGTTTGTGAAAGCAGAGAAACACTGAACAGTAACTTGATCTGTCAAGTTCTGTGTTGATTATTAAAATCAAGGGCAATTACGCTTACAACTCGAACTCAACGACTACACTCATTAAGCCCTAGGCAAGCAATTATGCAAAGTTTATTCTCAAAATGAATTCAACTTTTCATCAAATACCCAGTACACACAATGTGTTATTGTCACTAGGCATCTTGGGCCATATTATAAGCTGTTGATTTACAACTTGTACCATGGGGTATTGTGACTTCAATAATTCTACAATTTCTTTCCCCAGCAGAAGGCAGAGATGACGTGTTTCTGTGAGAGGACTCTCTTCGGGGCCATGTTTTGGAGACCTTTTGATAAAAGGCAATTTGCCTTGCAAATGTGGTAATGGCATAATGTTATTAGGAGGACCCTCAGCTGCCTGAAGAGGGAAGAGTCATCATGTATGCTAATTACTGCGCCGTCTTCTCCTCATATGGTGAGTGTGTGTGTGGGGGATTGAAAAACAGGTTTTGAAGAATGCCAGCAAAGAATTACTGCAAATGGCCTAATGCAAGAACTAGTGCTGTCAGTTTAACGCGTTATTAACGGCGTTAACGCAAACCGATTTTAACGTTGTGAATTGTTTTATCGCGCGATTAAGGCGTTGTTAAAAAACATTCTTTTTGGCCTCGCAAACTGTGTAGTAGGCTAACGTTACGTTTGAGTGAATGGTGAGCCCGATACGGCGAAATGGATGATAAAAAGCTTCTGAATAGAAGGTTTACCTTTAAAAGTTGTATTGTGCAAAAGAAGCGAGCTTCACTGTTGTCTGAAAATGTCAAAAGGCAGCTGGCTGAAAGCACAGAAGAAGTAGGCTTAACTTTTATTGGTAACCTAACTGTTACGGTTCATTGTTTTTGAAATAAGAGGTCTGACTTCTATGTTCACAGCAAACTTGAAAAAAAAAAAAAATATTAAGCCATGGTTTAACTGCACTATAGGCTGAGTCCTTGTTTATCTGAAATGTGTGTGTAATGTGTGTATGTTTAATTTGGACAAAAATGCGATTAATCGCAATTCAATATTTTAATCGTTTGACAGCACTAGCAAGAACATCATTGTCTGTCCTTGTTTTAGTTCAGAACAAATGGAAGGTTCAGTGGCTAAATATTTATCCAGTGAGTGAGTTGTGCTGAGAGACTCCTTGAGTGGCTCCTGTCTTGTGCCATGTTTCAAAGCGTTTGAATCAAGTAACTCGTTCACCGACGTCCAGACCATGAAGTGGCTCTTCAGGACAGGTCTCTGTTTCAGTTGATTAACGATGAGCAACACATCCAAGCAGACTTGTGAGGGATGCTAATTTGACAAAACAGTTGCTACACTAAGTGCTTTTGTGTCTGATGGTTGTTTGTGAATTTGGCATTTCATAGACTGGCCCCGCTGAGGGAGTTCTGCCCTCAATACAAACACAAGATCTCATATCAGCACTCAGTATGAGTCACTAGACTTTTGAAGCGCTACACTTTATTATGCTAATCTGGGTCAAATTATGTTTGTCGTGTGTCCTTTTTTGTGTTTGTGTTTGTTTGCACTTCTGTATCGAATTACCTGTGACCGTGGATGTTTGGCGGTTTATTGCGTTGTGTTTATTCTGAAGAGCACCTGTGTACCTGTAATTAAATGTACAAAACCATTTCATAGACTTAGTTAGACCGGCATGTTTTGGGGACAAAAGGAGTAAGGTATTGCAGATAAATTAGACGGGTTCATTAATTTAATGTAAAACTGGTAGGTTGGATAGTTTCACTAGTTTTCACTGTAATGTGTGTGTTGATATGTTGGTGAAATTCCACAAAAATATCAAAGCATACATTAGATAATTTAACAGATGAGTAATTTCTTGAATACTAAACCATTAAAACCTTTTGATCATCTTTACTTGATGTTTTAGTATTTGCATCTCAAAACGCACAAGAGTAAACACAAAATCATCAAATGGAAATGATCAAAAAGACTTTCAACAGCATATCTTCGGTTCAGTCAGATCCTGCATTCAAGCTACCTGAATTAAACACTAATTGGAGAAATATGACTTAAATATGTTAATGTGTAAGTAGGGACTTTTCCATTCAACACACCCTTCAGCATCAATCCCGAGCTACTAATAATGAGTTTTTAAGTGCTCCTCAATTAACATCCTATTTCTATGATGTGCTATTTTATGTGTGAAAGATCAGCAGACAGACCTATCTTATAAATATTTCTGATTGCATTAGCTTTACATAGACATGGTTCAGTCTGTGTATTTTAAAAAGAACAACACAGCCACCTTAGAAAAGGTTGCACCCAAAAAGGGAAAACAATGAAGGAACAGGCAAAATATTTTTTGGGAAAATTATGCTTTAAATATTTTCACAGTGTCATTGTGGAACAAATATTTTTACACAGAACTGTCGACTGACAACCTAATCATGTACATGTACATACACAGCTGCCTACCTTTTTTTTTTAAACGTATTTTACTGTCATGGGCCACGAAGAAACAAAAATTCCACAGTGAGTGGTCAGAATTCAGTACTTTAATTGGAAACTAAAAAGGATGAGAAGAGATAATCAAAGACACTGTTTCTTGATGCGATTGTCAAATGTCACCATGTTCCTGGTCACAAAAGCAAAAAAAGGTTAAACAAAGGTATCTATGCAGGAATCTACTATTTAATAAAATATATCTTCTTGTTCATGAGAATGAAAGAAAGAATTTGAAAAGAAATACACATAGAGAGACAGACAAACCCAAAGCAGGGGGAAAGCAAGGGAATGAAATAAAGGACATTTGTAATAGTGTTATAAGACAAGCTATTTGATAAAGAGACCGCGGAGAGATGATGAGGTGTAAGTTTGCCGTAAGCGGTAGCACTGGGCATGGCACTGGTTAAAGCCTTAGCTCTCCTCACTTTCCTTCGGGGTAGCAGCTGGCGCTGTGGAATGCCGCGCACACAGAAGAGCTAGGCGTTTGTCGGTAACTGAGGAACAGAGCATGTTTGTCTGTCCAGCACCTGCACGCAGTGAAGCTAAATAAGAATGACAACCGCACCAGAAATATCTTGGGCTACCGTTACTGTTCCTATTTACTCCTTTATAGAGTGCTAAACTTTTAGTAGAATGCAGACCATGAAATGCCTTAAAGACTACTTGGCAGATATGATTTGACAGTTTAAAAGTGTATGGCATAACGATGCTCTCACTTGGTGCGTTGTTAAGTGTCCACCAAGATGTGATACAAGATGCTCTCTGCACCATAAAGATCTGATGGCTTCACTGCTTCCCCCCCCAACCCTAAAACTGATCAGCCATATATCGGCCAAATTTTACTCTCCTGCCATCAAGTCCACTGTTGTTGTTTGTTTGTCTTTTGAACAGTGTGTTAATTTAGTCCAGCCCTTGTGTTGTGAGTGAGTTGGCCTTGGTGGTAGCCTTTTGTTCAAATTTTGCTTTGACTGGCCCAAGTCGCCACATCTGTTTTCCAGGTGAGTAGAAGCACGCTGGCATTTTGAAATGAGACATTCAGTATCAAAGAGATGCCAATAGAGATCTTTATAACCAGGCATTCGAAGGACACACACAAAAAATATTCAGCAGTGCTTCAAAATGGATACCAAAAGCTGTTTCCAACTAGAAATGAGGACAAGTTAAAGTTGAACGATCATACATTTGTTTTCAAATGAAACATTATTGTCGGGCTCTACCTCATAAACAAGGACCGTTTGATAATCACTGATGAACACTATGAGTGAAATGGAAAATGACATTCTCCACGGCAACTCCATCTTAAACATGTAGGGATACAAGTTTAAAATTAACATCAAAGACAGGAAAAGATTAACATAGACAAGGTGTCACTGATGTTTTACCTTAAGTCTACAAGTATTTTAACATAAAGAAGAAATCTGAGCCACGTTTCACAAAGCAATAGATTTACATCATCATCAAAAGAAACAGGAAGAAAAAATACATCATCTACTCTCTGTGTAGTTTCCTTCATATACATATTTCATATATTTATAGGTTTCTTTAAATGCTCAGCGTTCATACTATTTAAATAGTACTCATCATTCATTTTGATAAAAAATATTTTTAAAGAAGCTTTTCACACCAAAATGAGCCCTTTAAACAAAAATAAAATGATGCTCTTGTTTTGAAACATGCCTATAATTCTCACCTTTTGCCCAACACCTGCTGCAGCTGGAAATCAAATCTTGATATCATACTAACTATCTCAACATAAAGATGGCAAAATCGCCAGAGGGTAGTTGTTTATAATTTAACCACTTAGAACCCAGCTTAAATTTGACCATATTTTGGAGCGACTGCATGTTGTTTTTGAAAATACAATAAATAAATTGTAAAAACAAAAGTGAACGGAGGTGTAGATACTGATCAGTGTGGTCACAACAAAGACATCTGTGGTCTTCAGGAGTAGTTCTCAAAGGGATAAAGTCACAGCCTGTGTACTCTACACACAGGGTTTCCATGTCAGATAGCGACAGAGAAAATGTCTTTGCAGTGAATGGCCCCTTGAAGTGCTTGTGCAATTGATGAGCTTAAGGACAAGACTGAAACAAAAGTTCAGTGCCAACATTTTGAGAAATGAGTACAAAGTTAAGCATGACACACTGTTATGAAATTGAGTCACCTACATCAACTCTCAATTATTATTATTTCTTTTTTTCTTTTTCTTTTTTGTCTTCTCTCTTAAAAATTCACTATTCTCCATCTGCCATGTGATGTCACTAGTAATAAACTCACAGCTCATTCATTCCATCTGGTTTAGTGCAAAACACATTGATTTTTTGACCTTCATCTGTGTCATACCCTTCATCTGATATCTGAGTCATATGACAAGATAACTGCCACCACTCTCGAACTACAGGCTTCGATTAAACACACCTTTAGAATATTATCAACAGAGTGACATAGAAATGTTTACGCATTACATCCTTCAAAATGAGCATTCATAAGGATACAAAAAAGCCAGACAATTTGATGAAATAATAATAAAAAATAAATCACATTACAAATGAAGGAACAAACAAAGACAAACAAATGACTGTACTGCAATGTGAAGTTGTATGCTTAGAAACATACAACTTTGGGGGCTACACAATACAATGGTTTTGATTGTTATAACCCTCTTATAGATTCTTAACTTTCATATATAATGGTTTTGCACTACACAGCTCTATGTTTCAGAACACACACTCTCTTTCTCTCGCTGTATATGACTTCTTTCCCTCCACAAGCAATTTGTTTCAGACCAAAACACTGAAAGCACAGCTGCACTAACATTACAATCAGAGGCCTCACAAGACGGACAAGCTATTTCGAGGTTGCAAAATAGCAGTCGAGGACAATTTCCCAGAAGCCCCTCAGCAGACACATGTTGGGTGAAACTGGTGAGAATATGCGCAAGATTCCAGAGCTTAGGCACGGGGAAACACTTTCAACTGCTCACCCAGCAGAGGAGTGTGTGTGTATATGTGTGTGTGTACGTGTCTGTGTGTGTGTTTTTGCGTTGTGAGTTTGTGTTTGTGAGAAACGCATTTAGTCTTGGATCTGTGAGTGGTCCATTAGTGAACTCTCTTCATGATCCAATAGCCACCACAGCATTTGGTTTGGGCACCACTGGGTCGCGTCAAGTACCGGCTGGCCAGGGGCCTAAGTCTGAGTCTGGATCCCGCCAAGAAACAGGTGTCCATCAAACACAGCTCTTCTGTTTTTTTTAAATGTTCCTGTTTGTTTGTTTGTTTGTTTGTTTTATTTGTTTGCATGCTTTGATGAAGCAGTAGCAGCAGCAGCACGGTAAGGACCAACCAAAACGAACACACACCATTTGGGTTTCTCTCAGGAGAGGCATCACTGCCCATACACACATGAACAAACACCATTGCTGTTTTGTTTCCTTACTTCACAATGTAAAAGTCGTTCCACCATTGCAATCAGGCCTTACTCCTTGACCCACTCCTGACATTGGGATGAAGGGACACCAAAGAGAGTGGGTGCTGGTGGGTGGAGGTCCAGTTTGATGTGTTTGATATCACCACAGACCTTTCTTTCCAAAGAAACATCTCCTGATTCCATCTCCCGTCCCTTTCCCCCCCACAGCCTCTGCAGGCCATTCCGTGAATCAGCGCCCCCTAGTGTTCAGCAGCCCACCTCCCTACCAACCCCCCCATCAGGCATAGGTGTCTCCCAGCTTGAGGGCCACCAGCTCGCTGTCCTCAGTGGGCCTGCCATTGAGCTCTTCTCCAACTCCACCAGCACCTCCGCAGTCGTGGTGGTACATGAAGCCAGGCACCTCTGTGATGGAGGTGGCTGTATAGGAGGTGGACCGCATGGAGCAGTGCTCTTTCTTTTGCTGGCCCCACTGCATCTTGTACTGCATCCACTGCCTCTTCACTGCCGCCTGGACCTACAGACAGAAACATGGAGGTACAGTTGGGTTTATACCAGAGACCTTTTGATGGAGACGACCAATCACAGAGGGAAAATTAATGGGGGAGTCTTATACATGTACAGTTACATGCTGAATCTGTAACTGTGAGTCGTGCCCTGTAGAGAGCCAATCACATTATCAGAAAAGGCATAACTGATGTTTCGCCTCACCTGAACATTCTGTTTATTTCCACCGTCACTATAGCAATAGCCACAACATTTGGGTAGCACAGTCGCCTTCAGCCTGGTTTTAGCGACTACTGAAAAGTAGTTTTTGCCGTTTATATCAGATTTAAACAGTGATTCCAGTGATTCGGTTTGACCATTTTATGTGGACTTATGGTCTCTCCCCATTCATTTAGATGGGAGCCTGATCTCTCCCCATTCATTTAGATGGGAGCCTGATCTTGTTTGCCAGAAATAGCTGCCCAGAGGCATTACCACGATTGCTGCCGGTTGGTGACACTTGCCTATAAGGACTTTGGTTATATAGCCTAAGATCAGCTGGCAAAGAAACCAACACACACTCAAGGTCAAGGACCTATATGCGAAGGGTTTTGCATTCATCAGGATATAATGCTATACATAATGTTGCATACAGGTAGGACCATGTGTATTTGTGTGTGTGTATTTTCCTGAAATTCAATTCGAATGACCCCAGCCAAACTACTGACTTGGGCTCTGCTCTGCACTGCAGATAAGAGAGCTAAGTGTTGAATATTTAAAGGGCTCAGGGAGGAAGACTCCCCCATGTTGCTGTACCAAAATACATTGTACAGCACAGCATTTAGCAACAAACAACTGACTAAATGTGTGAATTTCTGAACACCCATAAAACACTAAGATAAAGGTAAAACGCACACACACACACACACACACACACACACACACACACACACACACACACACACACACACACACACACACACACTCGTCACTGTTCTTTGAAAAGCGCAAATACGTTTTGCTTGATCAAGCACTTCAACACAGTTCTGTCAGGCATGAAGGCAACCGGTCAAAACAGCCAGTTTCATGCATGTGGTTGTCAAGCTCTGTGTGGACATGCTAGGATAGGACAGGCTGTTTTAGCTCTGAGTTCTCATCTTGAGCGCACAGGTGCCATGTCTGACTAAGCCACGATTTAATTTATTTCTCAAGACTCCCCTCTGAGACCATTAGTCATGTATTTGGTTGCTTTGATACATTCATCTTCGAAAGACTTTGATCAAGAACATTTCTATACTTTCTACATCTTTGATTTATCACTCATTCTGTTACAACCCACTTGTGCAGTCAGGCTTTGGTTAAATGTAAAGGGGTAAAATTTGTTAAAAACAAAATGCTTCGAATAATGACTGCTTTCAACTAAGTATGTCTGTGATATTGCACCTAAAAATATATGACAAACATTGACAACAAATTTCAGTTTTTCACTGGGCCTTAACATCTCAAACCATGTCATCAACCAAAAGACTGACCTATAACCAGAACAGAACTATAAACAATAAACACTATTCCGAAGTTTTCACACATGAATCAGAGTTTGTACAAGGCACAAATACTAAACACAAAAACCTTCATATATCTCTGGATGCACCATGTGCTTGTTTAGTAAGCATTAGCATTCAATATCATTAGCTTGAGTCATAACAGGTCGAACCCAACTAACACAATACCCTGGGTGGAAACACAAGGGGCCCTATTTAGACGATCAGAAACGCAAGTAGGACAGCGCCAAACGCAAGTACCTGTGTGGGCGGCTCTATGGTGCATTTGCTATTATAACGGCAGAAAAAACACACTTTCGTCCGGCGCAAATGTCAAATGGGTTGGTCCAAAGGAGGTTACTCAGCCATAGGTGTGGTTTGGGCGTAATATGCAATAAACCAATCAGAGTGTCATCTCACATTCCCTTTAAGAGCGAGGAGCGCATATTCCATAGCGGCTTGTTATTATAATGGCGGAATTACCTGGAGGAAGACCGGAAAAGTTCACAGCCGAGGAGACCGACGTGAGATTTACACCAATTTTTTGGCAAGCCATATATAATTACAAGGAAAATAAAGTATTTACCACATGAGGAAATCATTGTGATATCCATATCCAAGATATTTAAAAAATAGGCATACATCTAGCGTACACATTGACCCAAATGATTCAGGTTAATTGAAGCTGCGTGACATTTGATTTATTGTATGGCTTTGTAAAAAGCCGGGAGATAGATATATATGGGGATGCGAGAAACCCTCCAAAAGTCAGCAAAGTCAAGCAAGCATGGGAAGATATTGCCGTGATAGTTTCTGCTACGGGGCACCCGAAAACGGCTACACAATGCCGAAAACGCTATAATGACGTCCGGAGATGTGGGAAATCCAAGCAGGTAACACACGTTCTCGTGGCCTCACAGGAGGTGGATCTGCCTCGACCCAGGACCTGACGGCAGCAGAGGACATCGCCACGTCATCCCTCACGCCTGAGAGCGTGCAGGGATTTGGGGGCATGGAAATCGGCACCCAACCCAGTGCACCAGCTGACCAAACCCAAGGTACATAAATAAAGTCCACATACACAGAGATGAGTTTACAAGATTTATAATAATACTGGCATGAAATAAATGCAACAAAGCCATACAATAAATAAAATGTCACGCAGCTTCAATTAACCTGAATCATTTGGGTCAATGTGTACGCTAGATATATGCCTATTTTTAAAATATCTTGGATATGGATATCACAATGATTTCCTCATGTGGTATATACTTTATTTTCCTTATAGTTTTATATGGCTTGCCAAAAAATTGGTGTAAATCTCTCGTGTAGACGACAGAAGTAAAGTGTAGCCTATAGGTCCTATACTGTGCGGCCAAGCACGCGCCCTTAAAATAGCGTCTAAATACGCGCCACAGACTCTACACAATGCGCCTCTGACATTAGACTAGTTTTTTTTTGGTCTACGGTGCACTGTCGTTTTGAAACTGCAAGATACCACAAGGGAAGACTTGCGCCTGAGAAACGCCTTCTCTGTTCCGCCCCGCCCATGTCGGCGCAAGTTCATTTCGACGCGCGCCTCTGGAGGGAAAATCCCGCTCTGCGCCGGGTGCAAGATAGGAATGATACATGCGTCGGTGACAATGACAATTGTGCTGGGTGCAAGATAGGGCCCTAAGAGTTCACACACCAATCAGAAACTCAGTATAGATAAAAAAAAAGGGCAATGAGGCAGTTCACTTGTTTTGGAACTCAATGAACCAATGGATTTACAAAAACCTCTCTTTATGTACAAAGTGTTGGTTAATATTGGTAACTGTTGACTGTATTTTTACAGTGCATTTATTTTTTCATTGACTTTCACTGAATACATGGTTTTGAGAGAAGACTTTGGTTTTGACACGTTTAAGGTTGAAACCTTGTGAAGATGAGTGTCTCGGCAAAAATTTAAAAAAGTTGCATTTCAAACTGGCATCACAGCCAAGTTCAAACCATTGGTCTCTCCCAATTTATTTTAAACTGAACAGATCCAAATGTGTGGATAAATTCAAGACAAAGCCAATAGCCAATAGCCAACTACAAACACCGGGTAAATGAGGGCCAGCAAAGGGGAACCAGACAAACAAACATTTTTGCTGAAAAAACAACAAAAACAAAACAGCATAAGTCAAAGCACGCCTTGATTCCCAAGAAGCTGGAACTGTTTTCGTAGACGCGTCCAAATTGTTTACCAGGCTGCATTGACGCTGATGAGGGGCGACTTTTCATTTATGAGCTAATAACTGACCCACTTCTCTGAATGTGCCCGAAAATAATCCCCATGTATAAAACATAATTTCTCAATGGATCCTTACTGAAAAAGCTGTTTAATTCTGCACGCACCTCTCGCCGAGCCAGAAACCTCATGCTGAGGACCCTAAATTTACTTTTATTTGTTTTTTAGCGGTCCCCGCATTACCCTTAATGTCCCAGGCGAGTCAAGAGGAACACAAAGGGAGACTGTCTGGTCTTTGTTTTGTCTGGGTAAATAATTTGTGACCGGCACTGGCTGTACACAAGCACACTAGCAGAACTGGCACAGGTATAAAAAAGAGGGGTGGGGGATTAAAATGTGGGGTTTGAGTGGACTCACACTGTGCCCCCCTCCTTTTTTATAGACACAGGCACCTTTTAACAACAGGGGTCTATGTGAGAGATGCGTTGGTGTTGCATGCTGGCTGCCTCGCGTTTTGTGTGCTCTGGGTGTGGCTGTGCTTTTGCGGCCTTCACAGCCCAAGCGCCTTGAGGTGAAAAAGCTTTGACTTGACACAGCTTAGCAGCCTACTTCAGACCTGAATAAGTGTGCAATAAGATGAACTGAAAAACACAAGTCTTTTTGTGGACTGACCAATATGATTTATGGAAATCTGAAGTCCAGTATTAGCACCAAATCTAAATTGTCACGGCATAGATTACATCAATAAATGGTTTCCTTGTATTCTACACAACTGTCAAGCAAATAGTAATGGTCTGATGGTAAATTCACAACTATTTCCTTGGCAATAGGTATGATCACACCCAGAAATGGCCCTTAAAATCATGAGAACACATGAAAACAAAAGGTGTTAACCCCCCCCTCCCCCCCGAGCCTATGTGTGTGAGTTGGATTGTGTGTGTATAAGAGAATACATTGAATACATGGATGTGAATACATTTGAGTGATTTGAGAAATGATTGTCAGTGTGTGATCATGTGATGGTGGGTGTGATTTGACAGCATGTGAACAGACATGTGTGTTAATTGTGTACTTGTGTGTGTGTATGTGTGTGTGTGTGTGTGTGTGTGTGTTTGTGTGTGTGTGTGACCATGCGTGCTTGTGAGTGCATGTGAGTGTGTGTGTGTGTGTGTGTGTGTGTGTGTGTGTGTGTGTGTGTGTGTGTGTATGTGTGTACCAGCACGTCCCTCTGAGATGTATGGAAATGTATGGTCCATCTGCGTCTATGAGTCACCCCCCGATCCCCACCCCCTGGTCGCTGAAGTTAAACCAAGTGAACCTCGGTGCTCGTTTGCCACAACATGATGTCACCATGGATTTGAGCCTTCCCCATAACAACCGATGACACAGGTATGCCAGCCGGGACAAGACCTGACCCGGAAAAAGCTGACTGAATGCTTGACTGACCACTGGCTTCATGCATCAGCAGGGATCTGGTTCAGCGAGGATTTTCGCCATGTGAGACTTGGAGCACGGCATCCACCCACACACACACACACACACACACACACACACACACACACACACACACACACACACACACACACACACACACACACACACACACGTGCACGCAAGCAATACGGTTGAGCAAACTTACACGTAGTCGGTTAGCGTCTGCGTCTCTAAACTGCATCAAGCTTATGTTGTGTTGTGTGTTGACATATTGTATGTTGTGTTATTCACTTCAGCATATACAATCTGCACTGTCAGTTTGCTATATATAGAGCCACAAAGACTGTGTTAGTACACTGCATCGAGCCCATATTGTACCGTGTGTTCACATCGGCTGTGTTATTCACTTTAGTATGCATGGAGTTGCTCCTTGGGGAAATATAGTTTATGTGATATTTTATTTACTAGATCTTTATGAGTCTGCCATAGGCAAACAGTCATGCTTACCTCTCCATTGAAAAAGCAGAATATTGTTGCCACCAGCAATCCCTGGGTAGAGAATAAAGCAGAAGTGTGATTACTAAGATGAGGGTTTGCTTAAGCAGGTCTTGGGTGTTTCAAAATGGCAATCTGAGAAGAAAATGATTTTCCCTGATACACAATCACAGAACTAACTAGTGAAGAATGCTGCAGAACTTTCTTTTTCATCAGCAATAGCAAGAGAGGGTACAGTGCTGCTGTAGCCTTAGCTGTTTGACAGTTATTCATGGTTAGGGCAAACGCATTCGGCTGACCAGTTACAAAACAAAAGTTTACTGTACAGCTGTCAATGACCTCTCCTCTGAACATGTTATGCTTACAATAAAATCTTTGGAAAGCTGCCTTCTCAGTCTCTCTCACTACCTCTTAGTCTGTCTGCTTTTTTCATTTATTCCTTCTCTATCCCTGTATTTCTTAACAGTGACTGTTTTCATTCTCTCTCTCTCTATCTCTCTCTCTCTCTCTCTCACCTGGTAGTGCATGAATATGTTCATGACGACGTCGTAGATTTCGCCGGCCAGCCGGCTCTGCAGTCGCCACGGGAGGATGACAAACTGGATCCCCAGCAGCGGCACCAGGATGAGGAAGGCCCGCACCGCCTTCATGTACATGTTGGATTCGGCCCGGTGAGTGTCCCTCAGCTTGGTCACCAGAACCCGCACAATGTTCAGCAAAAAGAACAGATTCACCTGGGGTAGGGGAGAAAAAGAGGAAAACCAAGAAAATTAAGAGGAAGAGGAAGAAGAAAAAGCAAAAAGAGAAAGAAAATGAATAATAAGAACAACATGAAAAGAAGAAGAAGAAGAAAAAGAAGATATATGACTGTCTTTACAAAGCCCATTTACGTCTGTGAGACCCCATTTGAACAGGGATATTCGCCAACTATAAAAAACACACCTGCATCTGAAAATGATTTATGAGGGTGCAAACAGTACTCTAAGAGGAATCCATAAAAGCTGGATAAGTCATTAAATGCCTTCTTTTCCCTTCCACACAAACTTCAGGTCAAAGCCATTAAAGATGCCACAAAAAGAATAATATGCTGGTACTACCAGTGAGCAGTTTCACACTCATACTAGAGGAGCCATTTCAGACAATGGATTTACCTCAGCATTTGAAGCGAATGGAAGATAACGCACAAGAGGTCTAACTCACCACCAGTGCTGCCATAATAGGGCCGTGCACCACGTAAAGCAGATGGGTGTCTGCACTCAGCCAGCAGCTAGATGGTAAGGAGTGAAAACAAACATAGACACAACAAACAAACATAGACACAAACAAACAAACTTGATTAACAATGAATCATGCCTTGGCTCTCTCTACTCTGTGCTGTTAATGTCTTGCCTTAAAGTTAAATTATACTGTATTCTATTATTATTATTATTATATATTTATTTTGTCTAGTATAGTGGTAGTTGTGTATGCATATCGAAATAAATATATATACTCTATATGTTATTCAGTGTTATGTCTTTTTACCAATCTCATTGGGTTCAGCTTGTATTTACTTTTTAAAAGACAAAACTTGGGGGGGGGGGGGGGGGGGGGGACTCACTTGTCATCGAAGTATTGCTTCCTGGCAACAGCATGGATGACTGTGGGGACTAATGGGAATCCTACATTGGGAAAGAGAGAAGGAGGAGGGGTGGGAGACAGAGAGAGGGGAGACAGAGAAAGAGAAAGAGAAAGAGAGAGGAGCAAAGAGAAGAGTGAAGGACAGAGATCTTGTTAGTGTGACACTCAGAGCATCAATGTCACAATGACCGGTAAAATCACGAGCCGCCACCACCACAATGTCAAAACAGCGGGCGCACTGCCCAGGTACAAACTAAATTTGCAGCAGCAAGGTATGCACGGCGCAGTACAACAAAGTTCAGCAAAATTGTACTGTGTGAGTTACTGTGGCACAAGTAGCGTTGCTGAACCGCAAAAAGTCAGCCCACTGGAATAAAAATCCAGTTTCAAACAATCCGTGTTAGGATGTTGGGCTGTTCTTTTTTGCTCCACTGCCGCGCTCCAACAACCCGGCAGCACTCCATTGATGAAGAGAGTAATTAATCATCAGTGGGGCGGACACCATTTATGCTAGCTCTTTTATTTGTAGCACCAGCCATAAACAGATGAGAATGGGCGTCTCGGTTTTAAAAGCCAATGAGGCTTGGCGGTCCAGCAGACTGTTCGCAGATGTACCATGGCTGCCCTTCGCTCATCCTCCTCCCTGCCTCCCTCCCTACCGCTCTCTGTCCCGTCGGAGCTGTGACTGATACTGCCTGAGGTTATCGCGCCATCTTGAATTCCAGCTCACCACTGGTGGCTGATACTGCCCATTTATCTGAAGGGCAGTGGCAGTGGCCAGTCTGGCCACCCTTGGCACATCTCACTTGCAAACACAGCGGAAGTCAGCTAACATTTATTAGTGGGTTTCCCTGTGGCCTAAATGGATAGTGAAGCTGAGGCACGTACAATAAACAGCCATGGAATAAATACTGAGGCAGAGGCGTGAAGTATGACCTCCAAGGGTGGCCCTTGGATATCGAATCGCTATGGTGACCGTGTGGTATGTGTGTCTCCAAGCTGATTTAGCAGCTATATCCTCATTTGTTTGCTTTCCTTTGCTGTCCGTTGTGTATTTGATCTGTATGTATGCATGTGTGTGTGTGTGTGTGTGTGTGTGTGTGTGTGTGTGTGTGTGTGTGTGTTTGTGTGTGTGTGTTTGTGTGTTTGTGTGTGTGTGTGTGTGTGTGAGAACACATGGTGCGGAGCAGTCTTCTGAGCAGTAAATTAGACAAAGCAGGAGGCTTGCAGATGCAGGGTCAGAGGAGAGGGCCCGTCGGATGACTTAAGTTGCAACAGCGAGCTTCACACATGCTCATGATTATATTGGATACGTGAGACAACACTCACAGCGGGATTTTATGGGGATGCTAAATCAAAGCAGAGCTCACTTAAAGAGAAAAAATGGCAGGGTAGAGATGGGAAGGGAGTCACCCATAGAAATGTGTTGGAAAAACTGTCACTGTGTGTATTTGTGTGCGTGTGTGTGTGTGTGTGTTTATTTGTGTGTGTGTGTGTGTGTGTGTGTGTGTGTGTGTATGTGTGTGTGTGTGTGTGTGTGTGTGTGTGTGTGTGTGTATGTGTGTGTGTGTGTGTGTGTGTGTGTGTGTGTGTGTGTGTGTGTGTGTGTGTGCCTCACCCCATCCTAGGAGGTAGTACCAGTGCAGGTGTTGCTCCTCTGCGAACACAGCCACCACGATGAGTGTGTGTAGGTATACACCTTCGCACAGCATCCAGAAGTATGTGCAACCCAGCATGTACAAGTGCAAAATCTGCAGCACCTTGCAGCCCACCTACAGAGAGAGAGAGAGAGAGCGAGAGAGAGAGAGAGAGAGAGAGAGAGAGAGAGAGTTAGGAAGAAAGGAAAACAGGTCAGAATCAGTGGAAGTGTTTTGAATCTTCTGCAAAAGTGCACAGAATTTAGTTTGGTGTGCTGTCAGCTTCTGCTTTAACATAGTGATCCCAATATGTTGCGAGATACATATTTCAATATCATGATAGGATTTATGGGGCTTTTTAAGAGTCATGATTAAATATAATTGTGAGGTCCAAATCTCCAAACCCAATTTATAACAATGTCATCCAGATTTACAACTACCCATCTTCATTAACCTGTAATCACAGCTGTGCCATCCTTAAATAAACTATGTACAGATTCCTGAGAAGGTTTATCACATTTTCACCTGAGACTGAAATTACAGGATGTGTTTTAACAGTTAAGCAGTTTATTGACCTTTAGTTTAAGCACCAGTATTTGTCTACCTATTTAAATGTTCATGGTAACACCAGCGCTGTGATAGGGTTCAATTGTTTTTTCGTGGTCACTGAATTTAATAAATAGTCTGCAATAGTCTTCTATCATAACCCCCCCCCAGTCATTTTAAGCCTCATCACTGCAGTAAATATTGGCATCTGGACTTCCGAGATGTTGCTATAAAACTGTCTTTAAAAGCATTTAAAACCGAGAAATTTCACAGTCTCTACAAGGTATTTCTCCCGTGTTGCGACTCATGTGATCTGCAAGGCCGAGCCTGGCGCTGTTCCCCCTTGGGAGGCTGTGTGGAGATTTAATGAGTGGTTGCTGTGAAGGGTATTAGTCCAGAGTCCCTGAGGCCAGGTTACTGTGCTCCCCCCTGTGCTCCATCAGTCATTCAGCAAACTGTTCCGCCATATGGTTAATAAGCAAGTCATTAACGTGTTTCCCCCATTTAGCTTGCTTGTTTGTTTATTTACCACTAGAAAATGCATTCAGTTCTCTTCGTTCATTAACTATCTCTTTATGCTATCTCAGACAAAAATGAAAATTCCAACATCAGCTGTGTAACCCTTGTAACCAGAGCTGTGAATCAGACTCATTATTCTTCGGAATCTTATATGCAGGTGTCTCTTATAGCTACAATTAGAGTTAAATAGTTATTAGTTTAACATGTTCTCCAAAATGAAGGTGTTCTTATTTAGACTGTCAGGAATGTGTTCTCTGATCCCGTGACTGACATCTGGAAAAGGGCACTTGACGAAGGAAAGACACTTGAGGCAGTGGTCTTGGGAACTCAAAGAGCTCAAATGATCTTGTCTTGTCTTTGTTTCCCCGTCATGCCAGTTGACCCAGGCCCTGAGTGAGTGAATGTGTAAGAAATGGAGTTAGAATGTTTTACCAGGATAAGAAAACATCAAGACAAATACATCTGACCATTGACTTTTTTGAAAGGGGAAATTGTTTGAATTGGTTTTAATTGACATAGAGGAAAAGTTCTCGGAAACCAGACTTTGTCTTTCTGCTTCCTGCTGGCTACATGCTATCTGCCTGCTCTCTGCTTGCTTCTGGCTTTTAGTTCTTTTTCATCTTTCATTTCTTAAGTGTAGACCCAAACAGCAGACGTTGACCTCTCGACGTTGAGAGGCACAGAATTATATAAAACCAGACATTTTTATCAACAGCCATTTGTCCACCAGCCATCAAAACGACAGGACCCATGCACAGCACTCAAGACTGCTGTAAAGGGTCTGCATTATATTCACAATTTCCATCTATTGTGTGGGTGCGGAGATTTCTTCAGGGCTGATGGTGCCCATGTAAGCAAGACTGGAGGGAAAGCACTGAAGGACAAACTTCTCCTTGCTCTTTGCCACTGATCTGGTTCAACACTACACAGGTGCACCCACAGCCTCCTCCGCCTGCCTCTGACCATGATGAAGGATCACCAAACACCTCCTCACAGGTAGAGACATAGCATATAGATGGCATAGAGCCGCCACAATATCCAGCACTGGTGTCACAGGCTGAGTGTCTGGCAATGGACAAGAGATATGATGACCTACATTATCTGTTAAGGACACCAACAGAATCACAGCAGTAATCTCTGTCATCCCCCACCCTCTCTTGCTCAACATTCTCCCACCCACATATGGATTTCACAGAGAAGATGGAGGAACTGGTGTGTCCTAGGACTAAACTCTCTCTGTCTACCTCAGCCAGCCCATGAGTTCTACCCCCAAAAATGCAGGGCACCCCCTCTCTCCAGTTCCTCGCTCGGTAGGCCGGTAATGTTCTTTATTCCTGTGTTAATTAGAAATAGAAGGAATTGAGTACATTCAGCTTATGAGGTAAATTGGTCTGATCTGTTACCTGTATCATGACAACCTCCGACAGACCCAGGGGCTCATATTATCTCCACAAAACTAGTTCTACTTAACATCAGATCTCTAGCCAACAAATAATCCTGACAATATAATATCCTACAATTGAGATGTTCTGTTTATTACTGAGACATGGTTAGCAGAAGGCAGCAGTGCTACTGTTCCCACAGGCACCAGTCAAATTCAGTTCATTGTCCGTTAGTCTCTTGCAGCATGACAAAGAGCCTATGCACACCAAGCCACACTTTGGATCTGGTTATCTCTGAAGGTCTCTACATTTCTTCTGTTATGGATAAATCCTTGGCCCTTTCTGACTTTCCTTGTGTCTTCTTTGATTTACTTATCACTCCAGAGGTTCAAATAAGCACAGTTTCAGTTCAGAGAAGACACATAAACAAGAGTACTAGCGCTTAGTTTATGGAAGCCATAGCTTACTGCAGGAGTGCAAAGACAGTTGATATACTCCTGGGTAACTTTAACTTGAAAATATCAATTGCCACGGATATTGATGCACCAGCAGTGGTGGACAGTAACGAAGTAAATGTAATTCGTTCCTGTACTTAAGTAACATATCTATGTATCTGTACTTTACTCAAGTATTTCTATTTGGTGAGACTTTATACTTTCACTCCACTACATTTCAAAGTGAAAATTCGTACTTTTTACTCCATTACATTTAGTAAAGCCTCTCGTTCCTTTTTCCCAAAGCGAATCAAATAATGAAAGGTCAGAGTGAGTTCACAATCACACCAATCAGGGATTAGCGCTATTTGCTCTGAAGTCCTTTCGGTTTTGTCAGTTTGGTTCGTTCGTTGAGCGTGAGCTACGTTGAATTCTGCTGCATTTTGAGGCTGTTTTATGCTCAAGCTTAGCCTACGTAACGCTAAATGATGGAAGAAACATACACAATCAACGTAGTTTCTGCTCAGGCTCACATTTAAAAATGCTTGCCTTTTATAAGGGCACAAGATGTCGCAAACTTTTATCATGCAGTTCTTGACAAACTCCCTCGGTAAAGGTATCACTACATACTTCTTTACAGTCTTCGATGCAGACCGGTATGCTCTGTCATTTTGTGCAACTTCTGCAAAAACTAGATCCTAGGTCAAGTGTTTTGTTTTTGTACCTAGGGTTGTGTAGGGAGTATCACTGCTAACAGTCTTCAGCACAAACTAGCATAACTAGGTCAAGTGCTGTTTTTGTACCTAAGGTTGTGTAGGGAATATCACTGCTAACACTAGTCTCCATCACAAACTATTACAACACCACATTCTCTGATTTTGTGGAACTAGTTCCTGTAATGGTATTTATCATACTTTGAAACATAAATCAGGAATTATGAGTTTAAGGGTAACACAGACCGACAGATGTGATATAGTAAAGGAGCTTATGTTTAACTTCACATTTTTGTATAATTAAATGTGCAACTAAGTTACCAATAAATGTCAAATTAAATAATTGTTCTGTTGTATTTCATAACCACTTTGTCTTACCTAATGGCAAAAGATAGCTTTCAATGTTTTGTGATTATACTCTTTTAAATAGACAGTAGTATATTCCTCTTATATCAGTTGATTGACCCGAGCTTTGATGTGAAAATGATAAAAGGCCATTAGAACCATAATTAATTAAGGTACTTTTACTTTTAATACTTAAGTATATTTGAAGGCAAATACTTTTATACTTCTACTTAAGTGGACATTTAAAGTGCATACTTCTACTTTTACTGGAGTAATATTTTACACCAGGTATCTATACAAGTACATACATAGTTAGTGTACTTCGTCCACCACTGTGCACCAGTAAAAGTCAGGAAAACTTTGAGCGAACAGAAAGCACCGTGGAGAAACACCATAATGGTAAGAGCCCTGAAAATAGTAAGAAGGAAAGCTGAATATAAGTGGAGAAAAACTAAACTTTAAATCCACTTTGACCTCTACAAACAAAGCCTCTATTAGACTGATCATCACCACCACACAGTCAAACAATGAAACTATGCTGTTGCCATGACCACCTTGAAATAATTTGATTATTTTGTCACAATTTAATACAACTGACCAAAAAGATGTTGAGGAAACAGTTTGGCATCTTAAATCATCAACATCATGTCTCGGCACACTGTTGCCTGACTTCTTAAACTATTTAAGTATTTTTCAAACTATTAACCCTGTAGCAATTGCGCTGCAGCAAATAGTTACTAGCTCACTGCTATCAGGCATTTCCCCAAGTCACTAAGAACAGCTGACATTCAGCCACTCCTAAAAAAGAGAACTCTGAATGCCTCTGTGTTAAACAATTGTAGACCTGTCGCAAACCTTCCTTTTAAAGCTAAGATCCTTGGGAAAGATGCGTTTAATCACCTTTGCAATTTCCTGGACATAAGTGGTAATTTTGACAAATTTGAATCAGGCTTTCAGCCTCACCACTGTATGGAAACAACTCTTATATAAGCAGCAGGATAATTGGGCTTTTGCTCTGTGGTTCTGTATCTGGTGTTCTGAAAGAGATAAATACACAATCGGGACTACTTCCACTCTGTTTTATATTATATTTATGTATTTTCAAGATTTGTTTCAGCTAATTTAGCTTTCTTTTATATTGTATGTACTTTGCACTTTCTTTTAATTTAAAAAAGATATATTTTTTATCTTTTTTTTTCAATCTTAAGACCCTCTCCAGTGTAAATCAAGTTTGTCACCTTGTGAGCATGTTCATATGGTGTTTTTAACCTTGTGAGCATGTTCATATGGTGTTTTTAACCTTGTAAGCATGTCCATATGGTGTTTTTAACCTTGTGAGCATGTTCATATGGTGTTTTTAACCTTGTGAGCATGTTCATATGGTGTTTTTAACCTTGTAAGCATGTCCATATGGTGTTTTTAACCTTGTGAACATGTCCATATGGTGTTTTTAACCTTGTGAACATGTCCATATGGTACTTTTAACCTTGTGAGCATGTCCATATGGTGTTTTTAACCTTGTGAGCATGTTCATATGGTGTTTTTAACCTTGTGAGCATGTTCATATGGTGTTTTTAACCTTGTGAGCATGTTCATATGGTGTTTTTAACCTTGTGAGCATGTCCATATGGTGTTTTTAACCTTGTGAGCATGTTCATATGGTGTTTTTAACCTTGTGAGCATGTTCATATGGTGTTTTTAACCTTGTGAGCATGTCCATATGGTGTTTTTAACCTTGTGAGCATGTTCATAAGGGGTTTTTAACCTTGTGAGCATGTCCATATGGTGTTTTTAACCTTGTGAGCATGTCCATATGGTGTTTTTAACCTTGTGAGCATGTTCATAAGGGGTTTTTAACCTTGTGAGCATGTCCATATGGTGTTTTCTAAATGATACACAACATAACATTGGCGAAATAAGCAGTCAACGCCATGGATGAGTATTTCCACCTTGGAACTGCAGTGTACCAAAGAACTCAGACAGCATTTGTTTGAAATGTCACAAACCTAAGGAGCCAATACCATAAATTTGCCTGTCAGGAAGTGCGGATAATGTCAGTGTACATTTAGTATGATATTACTTATGATGAACTAGATAGCCTTCTTCAGAGACTTTCTAAAGTGTAAAATGTTTTCTCCCTAACTGCACATCTGGATGTTTATCATTTTAACCTAGCTAAGTCCGAGATGGCGATCGGGACCAAGTTTATATTACGTCAGCAACAGATTATTAGCTGTTTGATAACGTAGTTATCAAGCCGAAGGCAGATCGATGGAGGCTGGGCTAATTTGCATATTCATCGGTCTGCGAATACTAAATGAGGTAAAAGTGTAGAACTACATCGAAGCCATTTAAGGGCATGAAGGGATAACTTTCATTATAAAAATGTATGAATGTGTAATTTTGAGGAACAGTGATGAGTTTTGGGGGGTTTAATTATCACCATGAGAGAGACTTCTAGTATTGTGTCTTTGTTTTACCGTTGGTTGTTCTTTTGGCTTTGAGTTATTTAAAGCACACTGATTGCCCCAAAATTGAATCTCGAGAAGAAAAGTTTATTTATATAGCACGTTTCATACACAGAGAGAGACTTCTAGTATTGTGTCTTTGTTTTACCGTTGGTTGTTCTTTTGGCTTTGAGTTATTTAAAGCACATCGAGAAGTCTCTCTCTGTGTATGAAGTGTGCTATATAAATAAACTTTTCTTCTCGAGATTCAATTTTGGGGCAGACCCTGTGAAGAGCGGTCCACAGTAGGTATTGACATTATATACTGTGGCCCTGCACACACATCTATCCCTATTGACCTCTGGGAGTTGTGTTTTATTTTCCATTTGCAAAGGGATCTTGCATCCACATGACACACACTGTCGGGAAAAAGAGGGGACTTACAGTTGTAAATTGAAGAGGACCTTAAGAGGAACAAGGGCTGGGATGAGGGGGTCGCCCCCTAGTAATAGAGCCTCCCCTAGGTATGGTTGAATCACATCGCACTATAGGCCTTTTATGAAGAGGCGAAGCGAAGAGGGTTCCATTATATGTTCCTCTCTCTGAGTGCTATTGCTCTGATATTGATGTTGATCTTTGCAATCACTTATTGTTGCTGTTATTGACACATTTATAATGAACCAATCATATTACCAATTATTTTATTAGGTGATTGTACATGTTTTATTGCAGAATGGTGGAACTTATTTCATATGTTATCCAAGTGTAATCATCATAGTTTTATTTTTTGATAAGTCACAACTTGTGGAATGTAGGACTGTCAAAGCATTGTTTTGCCCTTTCCTGTGAGTAAGCGTTAGGGTTTGAGGTTAAATTCCTTTATTTGAGCAACTCAGTTAAGTCATTTTTTGTTCAATGCTCTGATCTTGGTGATTTAGTGTTAAAGTCATTATGACTTTAAAAGCGGCACTCATCATCCATATGTATCTTATATTCATGTCTCTTATGGCTAGAATTAAAGCAAATTACACAAACTAATCTAACATGATCCCCAAAATGTCTTCTGATCCTGTGTCTCACATCTGTTTAGTGCCTAACTGTCTGCCTGCAAGGTAGACCAGTAATTGAAGAGTTCTTTTACCTCTTTGCAAAGATATGTTTTTCATATTTTTATGTCTTAGCCCAGATACGTCTGTCTCTTCTACAGAAAACCGAGATATCTAAGACGTCAAAGATACTTTCTCGAGGATACAAATGTTGTCTTCAGCTTAACAATTCCAAAACCGTAGCTATGTTTTTTTTCCCTAAAACCCTAAAAAGTCTCACACTGAACCCAAAGTGTTTATTTCTGATCAAAGAATCAAGATTAAATATCTTGGTATCTTGATTGATAATCAAATTACTTATAATATATGAACAAATTTAAAATTCACCTTGGCCAACTTTAGGCATCTTAGAAATCACATGTCCATGAGGCTGCTAAAATGTTTATGTTCTAGCAGATTTTATCTCACATTAACTACTGCTTACCCACCTGGTCTAATGCCAACTCCACTACTACCAGTCATGTCTCTTTACAATCAGGCTCTCAAACTACTTGACAAAAAACCTAAATCACACCATCACTGTTCAGTCCTCCATAAGTACAGACTTTTAAGTTGGGACAACCTGATCACATTTAAGAACTGCTGTTTAATGTAAAAAATTCGGTTTAACCTGACCCCCCCACCACTATGCAGCCTAGTCAAGTTTAGAACAGCAGCAACCAGTGCTACTCGAGGTGCAGCAAGAGGAGACTGTGATATTCCTTTAAAAAAAGTGTATTTGGACAGTCGGTTTTCTCAGTTAGGTCAGCCCAGGAATGGAACCATCTCCCACAGAACATTAGAGAATAAACCTCATTCAACAGCTTTAAAAGAAATCTTAAAACATGGTTAATAAATAACCAAAAATCTGATCATTAGTGGGTAAGCAGTAGAGCTTGAATATTGGGATCAGAGGTTCCGCTAGAGAAAAATGTTGCCGGTCAAAATGACTGGCAGAGTTTTAATTTGCCGGACATTTTAATGATAAGCCGGCCAAATATCTATTTCTGCTTCTAAATTAGCCTATTGAAGAAAACTGACGGCATGCGTAGCTTAAATAATAATATAATCAGGTAGTTTAGAATGCAACATGTTTATTTGCCTAAGTTTACAATGGGGGAAAAAAAACATTAATGTCTGATGCGCGTCGATAAGTGTCCGTTAATCGCAACCTGCTGTGGCGTTAAGTTGAGCGCGGCAACATGGTCATTGCTCTGACTATGTTCATTCTAAAATTATTTGACCCTCTTGTGAATCCTTTGCGTCGCCTTTTTCGCAGTGCTAACAGAACATTTCACTGTGACTATCAATTACTTGTCACTCCATAACGCTAAACGCCCGACATTTCGGCCTTTTCTCTGGTGAAGCTGTTCGAACATCTAGGGCTTCAGGTAGTCATTGTTTGGAAAGTTCACTTTCTACATGAACTAGTTCAGTTCATAATTTCAAATTCAAAAGTTCACAGCTCCAAAATATTAACTTGTTCAGTTCGTTTTTTCAATATGCTGCGAGCTATAATTTTTCCAAATCTCTATCTGTCTGCAATACCGCTCTCGGATCCTACACAACTTCGGCGCGCTCACGCACGGGCATAGACAGTAAAATGAAATGAAACGCGTTCAGATGCAACACTGCAGGTATTACAGGTTCACCCTCGTCAGACGGTTTACCCTCATCAGTTGCGTTTGGCCTCTGAAAAAAAGCTTTAGTCTGCTTGGACATGTTCACTCCTTGTTTGTTACCGACGGTTTGCGCTTTATTTAAAATGCAGCATATGCGTGTTGTTTAATAACTGCAGATTAGCCTGTTCCTTTAAGACATAATAAGGGCAGTGCACGTTTGCTTTATAGGCCTTAATATTAGGATTGTTGCCAAATTCAGATTGTGTTTGTGAGACGTGATTTTTAAGAAATTCCAATCAGACAATTTGACCGGTGAGCTCTAATATTTTCGGACATTTCAATTTTTTTTCTGACAATGTCCGGTGATTACCGGACAACGGAAACGCTGATTGGGATTTTATTTTATTTTATTTTTTTTCGTCAATGTTATGTTTGATATATACGTTTATTCCTTTTTTTTTAGGTTGTTTAGCCTTTTTCACTCTGCCAATGGAAACTAGCCTTTTGGCTATAATTGGGTGCATTTACATTTTAATTTTTATTAATGTACACTGTCCCTCTCGAACAAATAAACAAACTGAAACTGAAACTGAAAACTGATTCTTAAACTTTTCTTCTTAGAATTAGAGAAGTCATTCCTCCCCCTATCTGAATGCGCTCAGTTGAACCAATAAAGGCCTGACGTTTCCTGATTGAACACCATTTTTCTGACTTTGGTTCCAAGTCTGTGGTAGCAAAATTACCATCACCACCTATAAACACTTTCCCACTAAAGCACATACAAATCCTCTAGCAAAATGTAATTCATTAGAAGAAACTACCCTTATTCATCTCAAATATATGAAAGCAGCACAACCATATAAGATGCAATGCTTTCCAAATTCTTTAATGTACCACGGAAGAAATATGGCCAATATTGCTTCCACTGGCATGAGGGTGTGTAGATGACAGAATCTGCACACATCAATCACACTCCCTAGTTCGTCCTGGACTTGACTGTAGTCTCAGAGACATGTTCCTGGTGACCAGCAGGAGCTGAATCGCATTGAGAGAGAGAGAGAGTGAGAGGAAGAGAGAAAGAGAGAGAGGGAGGGAAAGAGAGAAAGAGAGAGAGGGGGGGGGGGGGGGGGGGGGAGAGAGATAGAGTGGTCTGATGGGCAGACCAGATACATAGCCATGAATCTCATTGCACAGAAAGGGATCCAAGCTTCCACATGGAGAGAAGGCACATGCTTCCTAACATATCAAGCGCAGAATACGAAACCAACAACACTCATAAAACTATTGATCCAGCTGAAATGGCTAGATGAGTAATTCTTCAGTTTGACTACTATTAAAAGCTAAGATTAACGAGGGGGATTCTGCATGTCATGTATTTTCCTAATCAGGTTTAGATTTGTCTAAATATTAGGTTAGGTAATACAAATTTAATGAAATACTGATTCAATTGTGACCATTGTCCTTTTGTACTAGCTAGCTCTTGGAATCCATTTCAGGCATCCAGAAGCAATTTGTTCTGTGTAGCTTGGCCATATTGTAAAACAAAAAAAAGCACACACACACAGGATACATTGGCAGGGGCCATTTCCAGCGTTCGTGCTGATACATCTCTATTTGGATTATTTTCCACCCCAGTCATTCCTTTCTGTTCTTCTTGCGGAAAAATGGGATGACAGATCTGAGCAAAGACAGGGGTCCCACTGTGCCAGAGGGATTAGACGTGACGTGAGAAACGTGACAGTATCAGCCTGCGAGGCAAAAGTAATAGCTGATCAGATCCAACTGGGATTTTTTGTTATTCAGATGGCTACTGAATAGCACAACAAGCAATCTAATTATAAACAGAGATGCTCAAGCAGAGCTGGCACGCACAAGATATCCCTTATTTGTGTGCTTCACTTTGTTCATTTTTTTTTTTTAGACTAGAGAATGAATTCAAATAATTGTGAATAAGGTGTGCTGTTGTTAAATGCATGGTAAGCAGAATCTCACAGCGACGTGCACAAAGACAGATAGCTCCAAGTAAAAAATACACAAAGATAAGAGCACTAACCATATTGGGACCATTTCGGAATTGGAATTCCAGGCCATAAATTTATTTCAACAGTAAGGCCTATTTAGACAGGAACGAAGATCTGCTTTGGGAAACATCAGGACAAACTGAGATATGTGCATTCCATTGTGACAGATTTGTACTTCCATGTCAGACTGTGAATCAAAAGATTGTTTTCTCCTCCTTCAGAAGCATATGGTACTGGGACTAAAATATGTCCATTGTCCTCCAAACCTTTGGAAACTAGTTTTAAAATAATATAAGTGTAGTTCACTGCCATATCTTAGCCTTAAATGCATTACACTTGAATATACCAAATCAAACTTATGTCAGCTGTGATGGTCCGGGACTGCATTAAAGTTAAATAAGGTTTTCTACAGAAACTTTGGTCACCACACCTAAAATACATTTACTGAATGATTACCAATTAAGAGACAATTAAAAATGCCACATCACTTGAGTATACCAGGAGACATAGCAACAGTTTGTGCTGGACATAAGACTTCTTTGACCCTTTTATTGCAGGTTTAGTGTTTCTCTGGTTTCTGCAGCTTTCCCTGGATTTTGAAGCATGTAATTCTGTGATTTTTTTTCGTGGGGAAGGGTTTTTGACACGACATACAGCCGAAAGTGATAATAAAATCCAATTTCACAATGGGACAATTCTACATTGGACCTTGAGCTGGTGAGCCAATTTGTAGGCTAATGTGGATAGCCTAATGTAGATAGCCTAAATACCAAACACATTAGAATAAAAAACCTTCATTATACAAACCAGTAATTATTTTTTATTTTATAAAATAACCTGACTGTAAAAGTAGACTACCTAGAGTATGGGAGACGACCGGAAGTTTGTAGTTTTTAGTGTTAGCATTTTAATATGGAAAAATTAATGGGTTTTCATTATAGTTATCACAACATTTTCTTACAGTAAAGTTATTTCATAAAAGTTGGCTAATCCTACTCGGTAACTGTTATCTCTGAATAAGTTAGCAAAGAGGTAAAAAGCAGATATAAAACTTTATTTTGCAGTCGGGCTGTTTCCCCGTAAATGTTGCAGACAGCTTCCGAGAGAATCAATGAATCATTTTTAACAAGCTGTCATAGAGCAGGTAAAAAACTAAAGTTATGCCACTGCTACATGTCGAGAGCCTGGTTATAGCACACTGTTTGACACAAATTAAAAGTTATGTAAAACTACTACGCATTTGGAAAACAACCCAACAAAATAACGCAATAGCTCTATCTCAGCCAGTATTGTAAAGTGCACAATTTTCGTATTTGTTCCATTCCAATTATTTTCTGCTACTGTCAGTTCAGTTTGGTATTACCGATTTGGGCCAAATCAGCATACCGTCTTGTAAACACATCATCTGGGCTTTCTGATGATTGGTGTAAAACGAATCTGGGCCAAATCAAGAAGTCGGCAAAAATACTGCAAAGCTGAAACCTCCGTCTGGCATGGATCTGGGCCTCGTTTCCCGATAACGACGTATCTTAACGGCCTACGTGGATTTTCGCGACATCGTAGACTAAGTAACACTTTCTATTTACGTGCGTTTCCCAACCATCAACTTAAAGTCAGGTGCACGAGCGCAACGTGCACGAGTTCTTAAGTAGCTCTTAGGAGCTGTTTACGTCAGGTTAACCTGTTTACGTTAATTGCTGTGAAATTAGCTAGCCTATGCGTGCATGGAACGTGCAATGTGCACTGAATTCGGGGCGGGGATAGTAACGCCATCTCCAGCAGAGTAGCCTATTTAAACTGTGTTCCCATTGTAAGGACATTTATTACGATCTGTCTGAGAGTGGGCTGTCAAAGCTAGCATCATCGAAGTCATACAGTACATTAGGCTACATACATTCAATAAAATGAACCTACATTTGAGTCCAACTGCATGACCATTCTTACCCTACACTTACCCTTACAATAAAGAAGTGATCCTATTTCAACCATAACTTCATTTTAAATAATGTCTTTCTTTATGACATTTAGTTTATAGTTTAGACAGCAATGTTGACATCTACAGTATATTCAACTGCATCCACTACATAATCTCAAACTTTATTTGTTGGTAACTCTCCAAAAAGGCTACCATTAACACATTTCTTAATGAAAAGGAAACATGCATCACAATAATACTTCAGTGTAACCTGTACCTATGTGGAGTGCAAATATGTCTTGCCATTACACTACCCAACAGCTCTACGTCTGCTAACACTACAGAATGCATAATTCCTACGGGCACTGCACTAGTTTTGTATAGCCTAATCTTTATTTTCAAATACTCAATATTCTTTATTTCTATTTTGATGGGAATAGGCAGGTGAAACAATGACATTCTCATGATGTGCTATACACAGAAACATCGTTTGGATTTCTTCTACAATAGGCCGAACGACACCCCTGGATAAGGTGTCGAGGGGGTTGAAGCGTACGTCATGCGTGACTGTATGAGCTATGAAACTAGCGATTTAAAAAAAGTTTCAATGAAGAACATGGTTGCAAATATACATGTATACAACCATCTAGCTAGAAAGCTACCATATAAGCCAATGGAGTGGTGGCATAAGCGCTAATTGTGCCATAAAACTACTGTTTGAAAGCTTCAGTTAAGACCTACATACTCTCCATTGGTCGCGTAGCACATTTCAGATCAAACCGAGTCATTACAAACATATGAAAAGTTGTGTAGATAGCTTTATTAATGTAAAATATTCCTCGCTTCAAGTAGCCATGTTTTTTTTTTTAATTCCCCTTTCTTCCGAACGACGGTCGAACGACGCCCCTGGTGGATTAAATCGCTAAATGTGAAGTTACTACTGGTCCTGACCACACGTAGAATTCTTCTCAACGAAAGATACACTTAAGCTAAGTGCCGCGTCGGGAAACCCGTCTGCAACGTAGGATTCCTCTTACGAACGATTTCAAGTGCTTTTTAGGCTAAGTGCGCGTTCGGGAAACGAGGCCCTGGCCCACAGTCAGAAAAAGTTCTAAAGGACGGATCTAACGTTGTTCCAGGCGGATCTGGCCCAAAGGTCATTGTTATCTGTGTTCCTATGAGCTCCCTCATGGCTACAGTGCAGCAACACCAGGAAACGCAATAATCTGTAAAACTATTCGAAACAAAAGTGCAGGCAAAACTGTGTAGTAATAGCGCAAATTTGTTCCGTTGACTGAAGTTTGAATAGTAACAGTTAAATGGGCAGTCCATTCTAGAAACACCTAGCTAGACAATAACTGTATAATAATGCATGTACTCTATTTAGTTTGATAGGTGTTTGGTTAAGAGTTTGCATTAATGTTTTGGCTGCTATGGTTATTTCCTACGCTGTCTATTTAATAACCTGTTTTTAATGCATAAACAGCAAATATTGCATATAGCTAATATGGTTTTTCAATTCTCACAATGTGCAAAGCTTAAGCATAACCTAGGATGTAGCCAGGTCGGGTTTGTGCGGTATCTGTCTGCTTCAATTAACTTTCAGCTATGATGTGGTTTGTCTCAGCACATAAAGCAAAGCAGAACCTTTATGATATGATGAGTAGAAAGCTCTTGGTCTTATCTTACCAATAGTCAAGTATAGATGATATTTTAAGGTTAGTTACCAACATTCTACAGTAGCCCAAGATAGACAACTCAGTCAACAAAGTGGGTTTTTTCAATTGTGTTCTTCAAAAGTATTTTTATTGTGTTAAGGCCTACACATAGCGACTGTCTTTTGTGTATTGAGTGATACCCGGTCATTACTAAACTGACCCGATCTGTCTGCACAAAACCTTTATCACACATTCACAAACTTTTGAGAAGTTCACACATTCAGATACGTGCATACTTTTTTTCACATGCACACAAACGTTGCAACTGCAGGTTGTGAAATTATTTGTGGCCCCACCTAAGCTACTGTAGGAGGACACTGTGTTCAGTGACAGGGTCCAACCACTGTAACTAATCTTTGGGCTTCAGTGGGTTTGGAAAAATACATCAAGTGAATAAAAAAGACTGACTCTTAAGATGCCTAAAATATGCAAAGCTGTCGTAGCTGCTAATGTTTTCTCTTTTTTTGTTGAATCCAAAGTTTAAGTTCTTTTCTATTCTGGAGATTGACTTAATTGTTTCATTTAATACAATTATTCTTCCTAGTTGTGTTCCTTATCTTTTTTATATATAATTATTTGTATTATTGCATACAAGAGGCAATACAGGTATCAGCATACTTTGTAATGTTTTATAGTTTATACACCTCCCTATGATTTTAACAACACTCATATTCGCACATTCATACGTGGAGCACAGACACTCACCCGCCCCCATACACCCTCCCACCACTCACACACACAGACAAACCCTCCCCCCTCTCAACACACACACACACACACACACACACACCCACACACACACACACACACACACACACTTGGTTCCCAGCTCTCAGCCACCACACCCATTCCCTATTGCTTGGCTTTACAAGGCTTCATATCAAGTCCTGCCACACCTTATTGAATTGTTGCCTTCTGTTCCGGTCTTCGAACATTGATCTTTATCTTTATATACTTAAATAGTATTTCATTAGACCCTTCCATTGCTGTAATGATGGGGCCTCGGAACCCTTCCAATCCTTCAGAATTAACTTTTTATACACCAAAGAGGCAAATATGACCATCCATCCAATGGGATATTAAAGTGTGTCTGTATTTTGGACAGTTGTGTTCCTTATCAATGCAATCAAAAGAGGCTGTCAATAGAAAACTGTGCAAAATTTGTAAAGTGTTTCCTAACTTTTGGATTGCAGGGGGAAAACAGGGGGAAAACAGAACCTTCGACTCCTACAGAAAGAGACCATGTGTATGGGCAAAGAGTGTGTGGACTCTTCCAAAATCTACAGGAACTCCACAAGGCTGAATTACTGACGAGTCTGCCAGCATCATTAAGTTAACCTAAATCCAAGCAAAGTGACTAGACTGTCACAATGCCGATTCAGATGTGTATGTTATCACAACATTGTCATTATGTTATTCAGTGTTATTACAAGCATTATATGTCTCATGATATAACAGTTCTATCTGGCCTCGTGCCTATAGCCAAATCGCAGTCATGGGGATATCCTTTAGCCCACTCTCACTTGTGTCATATTTCTTAATCTCACAAGAACAAAAAAGTGTTACTCCAAACAAATTGTAAGATAAGTGTACCCTGGGAAACCCGAGGACATTTTCTATTGTATACTCCGCCTAATAGTTAGAAAAAGAAGTGTAAGTAATTGTAACTTATACAAGGGTTTAATTTCTAGAAAAGAGGGCAACTCACAGGATTTTGGTGCACCACTTTGGGATTGTTGACCACGCAGATGAGATAGATAATGGTGATGGAGGAGTTGAGCACGTAGGAAAAAAAGAGGTTCTTGTGAAGTGTAATCCTCTGACAGCTCAGACTCCTGAAAAAGACAGATAGACAGATAGATAGAGAGAGAGAGAGAGAGAGAGAGAGAGAGAGAGAGAGAGAGATGTCATGATAGTGCTGCCTGCCATGTGTCAGATGTCTCAAGGTACATGCTTAATGAGCAATTTTTGGGATAACTGCCAGACATCCTTTTCACTGCAGGGAAGAAACGCGTTAGAACAAAATGTCTTTCTTGAACTAATTAAAGAAAAAATCTGCAAGACAATATGAGAATATCATTGGTCAGCGTGCAAACTGTGTTACTCTTTCAGATATTTATCGATCGCACTGTGTGGTGCAAGAAAAGCTCATCCTTATTGAAAATAAATCCTCAACGACAGATGACCTCACCACAGCGGATAATCAAAATGTTTTGTGTCACATTAGGGTAATTGATAGATTTCCGTCTGACATTGAAAACCTGTTTATTTATCGCATCACTTTTTATCCAGAGACTTGCATCGACTTGAGAGGCTTTGGTGAAGTAAACAGAACGATAAATAACAAAATGGACAGAGTGAGTCTGGCTCGTATCAGCATAATGACATTATCAGATGCAAACGTCTTGGAGTATTGAGGAAAGAGATGAAGCGTTAAACAATATCCCTAAACCTGATTTATAAAGATGAAGGAACAATTCTTAAGCGAGAAGAGTTTTCTCTCAAAGAAAAAACACAACTCAAACATATATTCTTAGTAGGTTAGAGGGTCGTGGAGACAAAGAATGAATTGGAGATTGTGTTGAAAGAAAATAAATCTTTTACATGGAGACTGCATTAAACAGAGGCATATACAGTGCTTCTATCATCAAAACTCAAGATTGTGTTTAATACATAATACATATACATAATAGTGGTGGGAATCTCTTGGCACCTCACGATTCGATTCGATTCCGATTCATAGGTCAACGATTCAATTCTAAACCGATTATCTATTCTAAACCGATTATCGATTATCAATTCTAAACCGATAAAACAATTATCGATGCACTCGATTTTTAAAACATTTCAGTTTGCTACTCAGAGTCTTAAATCACTTCCTACTTTGTGTTTGAATGAAAATCAACAGATGGATTACCTTCTCTATTTTTTTATTAGAGAAAAAGCTTTTCCTTGTCACAACTATGACTTTCTATGAACAATGCAATAATCGATGCAACTTGCATTTCAACACAAAATCAATGTGTTTAAAAAAAATTATAATAATTTAAAAATCGATTATAAACTTTTCTGAATTGAGACAGAATCGTTCTAAAGAGAATCGAGACAAATTGAAGAATCAATTCTCCCCCACCCCTTATACATAAATGCCATATATATGCATATGTAGCTACACATCATTGAATGGTTATATCTTGAAACCTATTGAGGACTGAAAGTGCCAAAATTCAATAAATAAATACACCATCAATAATTATTTAAATGTGTCATTAATTAATTTAAATTGGAATTAAATAAATAAATGTTTCAATAAATGTGTCATTAATTAATTCAAATTGGAATTAAATACATAAATGTTTCAATAAATGTGTCATTAATTTATTAAATACCAATTCATTTTATGTAAAAAAAACACATTTAATTATTTCACTATTTAATTAATTATGTCATGGTCCTGTGTTGCAGCGCATCAATAATTTATTTTATCTGTCAAACTCACCCATCAAAGTCAGTGGGCGGGGCTAACGCTGATTTAGTCTGATCCATTGCTTTAGTCTGAAGTGCCTGGAGAGAGACATTTTTCCACCGGTTCCAGCACCAAAACTTAACGTTATGGAATCTTGTGACATGTTACTTTGGATAAAATTGTGAGTTATTCACGAGTGGTCTTCTTCCAGCGAGAACGCAAATTCATTTCGATAAAACTTAAATTTTGTTTAACTTTTTAATACCATGTAGTACCATACGACCTAAAGTTAAAGTTCTGTTTACTTGATCACTTTAGACTACAGTTTTTGAGATGCTCCATGGACCAGCTCAGCAGTAGTTAATTCCTCTGAAATAAACCTTTCAGCATATTCACACCTATTTGCCTTGAGAAGTTTCTTGAGAACTCTTAGAATTTTCCACGACATATAAAAGTTCTGTTTACTTGGCCATGGCTTTCTATATTTTCTCACGTAGATCAGACGAGTGGCAATGCAGTTCATGACGGGAGTTGACTAGCTACTTAACAACTGTAGCAGTAACCTACAGCAGCTAGTGCTAGTTACTACACGAACGTGCTTAGTCAAGAGCTTCTTTTTTTTCAAGTGGCAAGTCTTCTACAGTACACACAATACAAAACCAGCACTACATCACGGTCTCAGTTAATGATGCAACTACGGGTTTTCTACGAGCAGGCAATGCAGCTCATGATGGGAGTTGACTAGCATAGTACCTCACGACAGCTAGCAGCTACAAGAACTTGCTTAGTCAACTGTTAATATCAAGTGTAATATCACACAAAAACAACAAGCCAGATTGAAAGAGATAATGTATACAAAGCAGACAAACCAACACATTTTGATGGATGAAAGCCCTCTTTATTATTTGTAATGTGTTTGTTATTAGGTCTGTTTTCCTTTTGAACCCTGTCCTTTTGAATCCAACTCTCCTCGTATTTCCCCATACATTTTAGCTTTCCTTACTGACTTTTCAATTTTGTTTTGCATTTCTGTTGATGGCTAAATTGCTTTCGAGGTATTTAATCCATGGTCCACTACTGGATCGATTTTCCGTTTTCTTCATCTCGCACGCTCTGGATTTTTAGCGTTTAAGAAAAAGTTTTGTTTGACACAGCGTTTAGGAATGAGGCCCGGTCAATCCAAATATCTTGAATCGGTAAGCCTTGACTTGATGTGCAGGGTAACCAATCAGGTTTTAGGAATCCGCCCACTGACTTTGATGGGTGAGTTTGACAGATAAAATAAATTATTGATGCGCTGCAACACAGGACCATGACATAATTAATTAAATAGTGAAATAATTAAATGTGTTTTTTGACATAAAATGAATTTGTATTTAATTAATTAATGACACATTTAATGAAACATTTATGTATGTATTTCCTATTTGAATTAATTAATGACACATTTAATAAAACATGTATGTATTTAATTCCCATTTTAATTAATTAATGACACATTTAAATAATTATTGATGGTGTATTTATTTATTGAATTTTGGCACTTTCAGTCCTCCATAGAAACCAGCCCTGTGTTTGAACAAATGTAAATCATAACCTCAACTCAGTTCTCTAACTAATGTTTTTGATTGTGAGTCTTTCAGAGTATCACAGACTACTAAGCAACCAAAGGGAGTGATTTTCTTTAGGAAACACACTCCCCTCCTTAATCTTTAAGAAGAAGCCGCGGAAAAAATGTACCACTTTAGAGACCACTTTAAAGACCACTTTAAAATTATCCGTTTTTCTGGTTTTTCTATCTATTGGTGTATGTTTGAGTACATTTATCATTTTTGTTTTATTCTATTACAACTGACAAGAAAAATTACAATTTGTCAAAATAACAAAAAAGATGCAGTGTTTCCAGATATCGAATAATGCAAAGAAAACAAGCTCATATTCATTTTTAAACAACACAATACTAATGTTTTAAATTAGGAAGAGTTCAGAAATCAATATTTGGTGGAATAACCTTGATTTACAATCACAGCTTTCATGTGTCTTGGCATGCATGGTGACGTTATGCTACTCCTGGCGCAAAAATTCAAGCAGCTCGGCTTTGTTTGATGGCTTGTTGTGACCATCCATCTTCCTCCTGATCACATTTCAGAGGTTTTTAATGGCATTCAGGTCTGGGAATTGGGCTGGCCATGACAGGGTCCTGATGTGGTGGTCCTTCATCCTCCCCTTCACTGGCCTGGCTGTGTGGCATGGAGCATTGTCCTGCTGGAAAACCACTCCTCAGAGTTGGGGGACATTGTCAGAGCAAAAGGAAGCAAGTTTTTCTTCCAGGACAACGTTGTACTTTTAGAATTGGTAGAAATGTTGTCAGTAGCTTATAGAATAAAAATAAATGTTCATTTTACTTTAACTCATACCAATACATAGTAAAACCAGAGAAACTGATCATTTTGAAGTGGTCTCTTAATTTTTTCCGCGGCTGTATATAGCCAGTGAGATAAGGTCTGCCAAATAATGTGTTATTTTGACCACACCCTAATAAATACACTCTGAAGCAGACACCTCTTTGGGGAGAGATTAGTCAATTCTGAAACAGAGGCAGTGTTTTTCCAGGGCAGGCAGAAATATTTTTAAACAGAATCTTCTGGCCATGTTTAAGTGGTGCCATAAATAAGACAGAAACTTGCAGCTGTATACGGTCATACCTCTGTAAACTTCACATCTGGAGACAATTAGATCTAACATTTAAACCCAGGGCAATTTAGGAGACTGGGCCTTCAATATCAGGCCATTGTCCATAAAAGTATGCGCCTCTGAGACCAAAATGGTTGCCCAGCAATGTGTTCTGATATTATAAGCAGGACTTGTTTTCTGCGCACCTCTGCATTTTGGGCTTAACACTCTAAGGTCCAAGGCCTTTTAGACTTTTCTAAGTTGTCTGACATGCCTTGATGTTTTGTACATTTTGCTTAACTAAAAACATTGATGCACAAATGGAATATATGATTCTATTCTAGAAGACCTCAGCAATAATATTAGAAAAGGGTTCAATGTTTCCGTGGTTGTTCTTTTTATGTCTCTAAGACGAAAACTCAAAAATAAAAATATCCCGGACGAGGGATATAAACCAGCGGAAAATTGTGTCTGACAAATGGAGTGAGTATATTGTTACACATCTTTTGGATTATGCAGCTGCTGGGCTGTGCAAAGGTACATCTGTACCTTGCCTTTGAGCTATATATTTATGAGCTGCTATAAAATGGTGGCTGATCCGTGCTGAGATTCAGAAGACTTAGGGTCTGGCCCACGAACACACCTGTTACTCAATCCACCAACCTTTAGTACAAGGGGAATGTTACCAAGGTGAAATATCAGAACACAGTGCAAGAGAAGTGTGGACTTAAAACAGTGTTTTGTTTTGAACATTTTAAAGACATGACCAAGTATGCATGTGATGCCACACATGCATACATGGCAATCCCCCCCAACCCCCCCCCCCCCCCCCCCCTTTTCGGCTCATTCTGAAGTGCAGACTAGAGCAAGACTTTTGATGAATCTGAATGCAATTTGCAAGCCCCTCATTAGCTTTGATGTGACTGACCTTCAGAAAAAAATTATCTGCAGCTGATATTTACGGCCCAATACCTCCACTTCCAATTCCCCTTTTCCGCAATTAGATAAATCCATCAGATAAATATGTTTATAGTGATCAAAGGGCGGGAAGTACTAGTTGTTTAGCAGAACAGGTTTTTCAACATCCCGTTTCCTCCAGTCATTAGACAATACCATGAAATACCTTAAGCCTTCAGAAATATGCCTGAGGCAGGATGCTGATGGCTTTTTGAAGGCAGAACTAAGCTGGCGAGAAATAGAGGAAACAGAAACCTGTCACCCACTTTCACCAGACCAGCAGTGACCAATTTAATTCTCACGGACAGTTCCAGAGAGCCAGAGGAACTGGTTGAAGTATACAGAACATGCTGTTTGAAACATTCAGGAGAACAGGAGAAACCAGCTTAAAAAAATACACACATAATGAATACACAAAACATACAATCTTCTTCATCTCCTTTATGTCTATGCATTGCAATGAAAAAAAAAAGCCCTCAATGCCATTAGAAAGCTTATCTAATATTTCCGGGGACACTGTAGACATTCTACATGCATGCACGCTAAGTCATTTAGAAGAAGACGAGAAATGGAAATCATTGAGGCTGCGCAGAAATAATCACCAGTCGTAGCCATAACTTGACAAAAAGAAAATGCACTCTGCCTTGCCATGGAGATTTCATTTCCACAGGTGTGTGTGTGTCGCCACTGGCGCCTCAAAGAAAACGTCTATCCATCTTTTCAATCCAATTTCAATTGAGTTTGGGTGATGAATGACAATAGTTAATGCATTGTGGTAAATCAAGCTGCCGCAACGCTGGCAGGCTGAGGCCGAGAGCTTTTGCACTTTGAATAAAATCATTCACCATTCACCCCCCACACACACACCCTTCATCAGCCATTGCCTCTGAAATAGCACAAATCAACCATCGGTTGCGTGAGGGCAAGAGAGAGATGTCATCATGATGATAACATCAAGTCACCAGCCGGAGCGATGCAAGTTGCATGAGACAAGCCGGGCCACCATCACTTTTTAATGACCTCTGATTTGAACAAACTCAAATACAAAAGAAGGCGAGGTAGAAACCACGTGTGTAGCCTGCAGGACGACGCTTTCCTTTGCATAATTCAAGCACAACTGTGGGCGAAGCGTTCAGTGTTCCTGGGAAATTAAACATAAATATTTACCTGAAGTAGAAAAATATGGCCAGGGAGATCAGGTGGGACACCAGGGAAAGACAATGGCCCACGATTGCCATGTAATAGAGAATGTGAGCATTCTGAAAAACAAAGAAATATAACTAAGTAGAAATAGAGGATGGATTATCATAATTTTAGCCGGTGGCAGACCCTTTTTAAATAAGTACTTGCACATAAAGACAACAGGATCTGCACACTGTGGCAGGATTTTTTTTTAGCAGGTGCAACTATTACAAAAATTCTCTTCAAAAGAAGAAGAGAATCGTCCAATAGTGCTGTAGATTGATAATGGAAGTATTTGCACAGAACGTAACATCACAAAGAGCTCCTCTTTCATTTTAGCCTTATACATTCAGGAATCTGGCTTTAGGTCATTTTCACATAGCCTCATTTTCACATACTCAGTCTGGCCCAACCCCGTTGACAATCGTCTCCAGGACTCAAAATCCTGTAGGACCAATCAGCGAACAGTTCAGAGCTGTGACGCAAAACTCGCCTTGGAGGAAAAGACACGAAAAGCTATCGGAAAAGTTGTCTCAACTCTCGAGAACATCAGAAAATTAAAAGGAGAACAAGAGTATTTTCTTGTAAGTTTTATGATTGGAAAGGACGTCGTAGCTCTTCTCCCAACTGGCTTTGGGAAGAGTTTAATCTACCGAATGCTTACTAAACGTTGCTGATTGGTTAAGGGAACTCCAATGATTTTAAACCCCAAGCTAAGCACCCGCTCATCTCGGAAACGAAAATGCATAGCGTTTTGCCAGACTGAAAGACGGAATGAAATGGAGTCACAGGCTGGTAATGGCCAGGCTAATTTTCACATGGATCTGTGTTAAAATGTATCTCTGCAGGTAAAAAGCAAGTAAGGACAAGCCCAGTGAAATCTGCATGAGAGGCACTTAAGAGGCTAAAAGGTTTTTCGGCTCAAACAAACGTAATTAGTGGCAGGTGTGTGGCATCAGTGCATCAGGGTCGACCAACAAAGTTAGCTGCAAATTACCCTCGTGAGCCACTTACCTGGTAACCAAAACGATATGTAACCATGTCACAGGGTTGTCCAGGTGATTTTAGTCTGATTAGACATGCATGCATCCAATTAGCTGTGTGTGTTGCAGCAATTGAGTCCATTGTCTGAACATGAATATAAAACCGTGCTGATGGAAAGATAATATTGTAGTAATTGATAGTTTAGAAGCAAACTGGCTGCCTTAACAGCTGTGCATACCTAGCTGTTTGCCACATGTTATTACAAATTATTTTATTTTATTACTGCAAATGATTTATCTACTTAATTAGGAATAGTAGTCACATCTGTGTTGTAAGGGGATTTGTAGTTCCAAAACACAAGCTCACAATCCACTTCTTTGCTTAATTTAAAGGGAAACTATTGACTCCCTGCTTCTCCAGGTAAAGATGATGGTGAATTTAGTTTTGGCAGATCAAAATCAGATGAGACAAATCTTAGCTTGTACACTGTTGGCAGGATATTGCTGAAGTCAGGAAAGGTCATCCATAGAGATAGTGTAGGATTTAAAAATTGGGACCTCTTAGTGGTGATGGAACAGTGCCCTACTGCCGTTGAAACTGGGAGAAAGCATACTACAGTTGTCACCAGGGCCTCAAACTGGGAGAAAGCATACTACAGTTGTCATCAGGGCCTCAACTGTTTCAGGGAATGAAAACAAAAAAACAGATATGGACCATAGTTTCTAAAAACAAAGACACTATCGCTATTAGTTGTTCTGTAAATTATTGTGCCTGTATTACAGTGTAACTACAAGTGTAGGAACATGCACGTGTAATAAGCATGTTATAGAAATCTACAAATGTGGTATTGCACTTTGCTACAAAAAAAGGTACACTGTTCTTAATAGTGTAACGACACTGTAAAACGGGAACTGTAATTCAATTGCTACATATTCCATTAGCCACAGGTATCTTCAAAAGCAACCTCAACATAAAATCTCAACTATGTTTAGTTACCATCACACTACTTCCACGTTCCCACCATCACCCAGGGCCAGCTTTTCCAAAAGCCTTAGTTGTCCGTAGAATCCCTTTCACAAATCATCTTACATGTTCAGAGCGCTTTAAAATTCCAACATTAAATCCCCGTCCTTTTCCCCACCTTTTTCTTAAGCTAACTATATAAACTATAGACACATAATTGGAAAGTCATGAAATAAGATATTGGCAGTGTCGTTAGTGATTCCATTTGTCTAAACTTGTCTTTTTTTCCTTTTTCCTCAAGAGGTTGGGAAACGAAGTTCCCTCAGAGGAAAAAAACGAAAGAATGAATAACAGAGTAAAATATTAAAAAAATGTAATTACGAAAGACACCGGTGGAGTAGAGTAAGGCCTGTATTCATTTTCTTATTTCCTCATAATCTTCCTTGACCTTTTCCTAATTTTTTCAAATTCCTTCTTCAAGGATACCCAAAAGTGTTCTTGCTTGGGCAGCATGCCACTCACTGTAGGCCACTTGCAGGTGGCATAGAGCAGGCTTATGATGGACGGCTTGAGGAGGCCTAAAATGTTGACAGGTCATGCAACAAACAAATTGAATACGGTGTCGTATTAACATTTTTTAACCATTAGCATTATTTGTGTGTGTGTCATATGCCTCCTCAGCAGCGACGGCGCTACACCGGGGCTAAGGGGTGCTATAGCCCCGGCAAAAAAATGTGTAGCCCCAGTTAAGCCCCTCTAGCATTTAAGCACTGTTTTGCAAATGTCGAGGATGATTTGAGAAATGTACCAAGGCGACTGAGAAAAACTATAAAGGTTCATACGTAACGTATGCATTCTGTTCCAATACAATCCATGCTTGCGTGTTTGTACTGCGCCTGTACCCCGTTTGCCCTGTGCTGTGTGTGTGAGAGAGAGAGAGGGGACAAGAGGGGGGAGTAGGCCGTAAGGTGAACACTGTTTTCGTTTCAACCCGTTCCACTGTCTGGCATCTACACAATCTTTAGCTCATAAAAAAGAACGAGTCCTGCTAACCTACCAAAAAAAAGTTCGTTGCTGAAGTTCCAGTCGATTGTCGATACGTCTTTGTTTTATGCAGAACTATAGTCTTCAGAGCGTAATACGATTCTGGATGTCCAGAAGATCCAGAAGATCATGGACTCATTTGCACTTAACCACAGCAACAGACGCATTGTCCTAGCCTACTGTAAAACAACTCTGGTGATTTTTTTTTGTTTGTTTTTAATCATTCAAACAAGCTGTTCGCACTTCTCGTTGCGGCTGCACTTGTAGCCTATGTTATGAGTTTTACTATTAATGTAATGTAAGTTATGATGTTGTGATCCGAGACAATATTGTCAATGCATAGTTGTTTGTTTTCATTTATTATGCATATGGAATAAATACTTGTTGCATGTTGGATGTATTGTCTGGTTATGGGCAGGCGCATGGTCGCTGTCCGGAGCTGAACCTTTGCACGCACGTGAAACATTTCCGCCATTGCCGCTTGTATTACATTCTCGTGCTGTGTATCATAGCTGCTTTTATTGGAAAAAAAAACAAGAACCTCTTAATAAAGTAAGTGACGTCATGAAAATAAATAATTTTCTTAGCTACCCCACGTATCGGTCAAGCCCCCCCTTAGCACCGGGAGAGAAAAAATCCTGCCGCCGTGCATGCTCCTCAGAGTTTATACTAGGGCTATCAAGCGATTAAAAACATGTATCTAATTAATTGCAGGCTTTGTGACTAATTAATCTAAATGAATTGCTTATATCACTTTGCCCTGAGAAGATTTTTTTTAACTGTCAGATTTGAAGTGACAAAGTAAACAAGCCTTGGCAGTTTGAAGTTCACCACACATTAATGGCAAACAACAGATACAATTAACTTTAAAGAATTAAACAAACTACTCTTGTCTTTTCTAAAACTAGTGCTCTGACTTACTAAGGTAATGTAATACTACATCAACAACTAAAGCACTGATTAAATCTTGCTAGGTTGCGAACAAAACATGCGCTTTATAACTTTGCTTTTCCTCTGTCAAATGCAGTGGTGTTTTCAAATTATTTAGGTAAATAACAGTTTGTTCGTACAGTTATGGTTAGAAATTGTTTACACATTTTCAAATGGTTTTGTACAAGCGTTTCTTTCTCATTCCCCATTCCTCTCGATCTCAAAAACAAGGTTATGTATACAAATAATTCCAAGATGAGGCTGTATACCTGCTATCCAACTACTATTACGGCCTAAAACATAGATGCTATCTCAATACAATCTATGGCCACAACGCAGACGGACCACTCTATCCATCCAATATGGCCACTGTTGAGTGGTGCACAGTGACGGAAGGAGTCAAGGGGCGTTATGGAGTGCACTTAATCAACTTCATTTGTCTATAATGAATTAATTGACAACCCTAGTTTATGCTTACGTTACGCTGGATATGCAGATGTTAAAGTTTATTCGCCTTTAAGTCAATTAGCATGAAGGTTCAATGAAGTTCGAAAGGCAGCAGTGATGTTACCTGATATCATCAAATTAGTAGCTATTTCAGCACTGTTAACGTGAACAGTGTCCATTAGGTACTACTTAAGAGAAAGGCACACACATTCATGTAATAAAATTACGAACACCCGACCCATTATATAGATATCCTGAAAATGCATCGTTTATCCATAAAATATTCAAACATTTCTACATCACATCATGGATGCACAGTAAGTCATAGGTAGAACTCAATCAATATTGAATTGATTCCTGTGTCTGAATCTCTTAAAGATAAAAATCATCTGTCAGTCACACACAGACTGTCACTAATCCTCTGCCACAACGATGTGGTGCGATCTCAGCTCTATCTCTTGTGTCAGCTCTCCGTCTTGTTTCCTCTTTCCCCTTCTCCCTTCTCTCCCCCAAACCCCTGGGGCCATGCATCTTTTCCCATTACCATGTCTTTTTACAGACGCTCTGAGGAACACAAAGTTATTTGCCTCTGTCGCTGTACTTTATTTTAGAGGTTGTTCTTTGTTCTATGACAAAAAATGGAGGGGCGAGAAATATTGTTGTGCCTTACCCTCAGTTTGCTGGCTGTGTAGAATTGGCACAGCGTGTAGTTGGACCAGGTTCTGTTCGTGTCAGGGTGTCGGAACCAATTCCCTGTCTCGTCGCAATATTTGGTAACCCTTTCTGCATAATCAAGGAAAATAAAGGAGGATTTTACATTGAATTATTGTTTTTCTTTGGGAACAGTTTAACTTTTTCAAAATAGCAGTGTTATACCTCCTAGTATAACAGGCATAGATTGATCAGGGTCAGAATTACCTGCATTAATGTTAAATGTTTCCTATATTTATAATAGTAATAACCAAAGTAAGAGACAACAGCACTCCAAATATCCTAACCATGTGATTAATTAGAAACAAACAAACTAGATTGGATAAAATATCAAACCAACACAGGAACCTGTGGGGTCAAAGTCCGGAAAGTGGTCGGGGCAGTTCTGAGTGCCGAAGGATCCTGCTGGAGTGTCATCCCAGCACATCCACCCATCCCAGGTCCGGTTGCAGTACAGTCCTAAACCACCACCAAAGTATGCAACCGTCAAGCACCATACATGCCTACAAGTGCTATTGGGAAATGAAACTGGAGACACTGAAGTTGTTGCTGTGTGTCCTGTGAGCATGGGTCTGATACCTGATTTATTGTACGGGAGGTCCCTGTCCATCTTCTGAAAGCATTTGTATTGGGCGTCCATGATTTTCTTCCTTTCTTCCCCAACAGTTGTGCCGGGCTCCGGTGAACCAAGGGTGGATATCCTCTGTTGCAGTTTACAGCCCAATGAAAGCAAGACAACCATATGAAGACTGACCACATTCAGGCAAGTCTGAAACCGAATAATCTAAGACATCCATGAAAACTGGCAAAAAGTACCTGCTGAACTTTGAGCTGGTCTTTTGGATGGGCGAGACAATAAGTCCAGGTTTTGTTGTCGGAGGGACTCTGGAGCCAATAACCAGATTCATCACAGTATTTTGTAACTTTTTCTGCACAAAAGGACATGATAATAATATAAGTATATGATATTATAATATGAAATCCACATAATAGAGAAATAAACCCATCATTGTAAAAAGATGAAAAAACAAAGTGTCCTGGGCCTCGTTTCCCGATAACGACGTATCTTAACGGCCTACGTGGATTTTGGCGACATCGTAGACTCAATAACACTTTCTACTTACGAGCATTTCCCGAACATCATCTTAAAGTCAGGTGCACGAGCGCAACGTGCACGAGTTCTTAAGCATCTCTTAGGAGCTGTTTACGTCACGTTAACCTGTTTACGTTAATTGCTGTGAAATTAGCTAGCCTATGCGTGCATCGAACGTTCACTGTGCACTGAATTTGGGGCGGGGATAGTAACGCCATCTCCAGCAGAGTATTTAAACTGTGTTCCCATTGTAAGGACATGTATTACGATCTGTCTGAGAGTGGGCTGTCAAAGCTAGCATCATCGAAGTCATACAGTACAGTAGGCTACATACATTCAATAAAATTAACCTACATTTGAGTCCAACTGCATGACCATTCTTACCCTACACTTACCCTTACAATAAAGAAGTGATCCTATTTCAACCATAACTTCATTTAAATAATTTCTTTCTTTATGACATTTAGTTTATAGTTTAGACAGCAACGTTGACATCTATATTCAACTGCATCCACTACATAATCTCAAACTTTATTTGTTGGTAACTCTCCAAAAAGGCTACCATTAACACATTTTTTAATGAAAAGGAAACATGCATCACAATAATACTTCAGTGTAACCTGTACCTATGTGGAGTGCAAATATGTCTTGCCATTACACTACCCAACAGCTCTACGTCTGCTAACACTACAGAATGCATAATTCCTACGGGCACTGCACTAGTTTTGTATAGCCTAATCTTTATTTTCAAATACTCAATATTCTTTATTTCTATTTTGATGGGAATAGGGAGGTGAAACAATGACATTCTCATGATGTGCTATACACAGAAACATCGTTTGGATTTCTTCTATAATAGGCCGAACGATGCCCCTGGTGGATTGCATCGCTAAGTGTGAAGTTACTACTGGATTGCATCGCTAAGTGTGAAGTTACTACTGGTCCTGACCACACGTAGAATTCTTCTCAACGAAAGATAAACTTAAGCTAAGTGCCGCGTCGGGAAACCGGTCTGCAACGTAGGATTCCTCTTACGAACGACTTCAAGTCCTTTTTAGGCTAAGTGCGCGTTCGGGAAACGAGGCCCTGTATGGTTCTTGTTGTCATTCATTCTTATAGCTGGCTGCCTTATCTAAAATGGTCTTACAGTATCATATGACAAAACTCTAATTGTGATTCTATATTTTAAAACGAAAAACCTGACGTTTGAGCTAATTTTACAAAACCAAAAAAAAAAAAAAAAAACATTTTTCTTTGTGCACAGATTGTGGACGAAGTGTGGGGAGAAAGTAAAAGATCGACGAAGACAGATAGAGAGAGAGAGAGAGAGAGAGAGAGAGAGAGAGAGAGAGAGAGAGAGAGAGAGAGAGAGAGAAAGAGACAGAGAGAGAGAGAGAGAGAGAGAGAGAGGGAGGGAGGGAGGGAGGGAGGGATCAATAGAGAGGGTTGAGTTAAGGATGTTCCCCTTTTCATACTTCTCCCTCATGCAGCTGTTCACCCTCTGCCTTCAGCTAATAAATTGTTTCGAGTTGCCAAATAAAGTCGAGCTGAGCTTTGCCAGAAGCTCAGAGAGCGCAGAGAGAAAGGCCAAAAATCGCCTCTTTTTCACTTAGAGGCTCCTTTCATCATGTGCATATCATCCATGGTGTCCTTTGGTAACCATACTCATATTTTAATGGATAAGGTGCGAGACGGAGTCGCTGAGGAAACAAACATGTGGAAGTAATCACACTAGTGAAGAAGCCTGGATCACAGACTTCTTCACGCATTTTTACTGTGTAACGTAGCCTTCTAGTCCTTCTGTTGGGGTGACTGCTCAGTTGTTTTGCTTTATTTGGTCAGGCAGGTAGCCCTGGTGTGACGAGAGGGGCTTACTTGAGCTCTCGAAACCGGGGTAGTCGGGGCAGTTGAGCGTGGCATAGTCGCCTGCGGGGGTCTCATCCCAGCACAGCCAGCCATCCCAGGTTCGATAACAGTAAAGTCCTGAGTCCGTTAAAACACAGAGTATCATGACAGAGAGAGAGAGAGAGTGAGAGAGAGAGAGAGAGAGAAAGAGAGTCAAGCTCACATTGTTTTACTATTAGACAAACCAAACCTTAAAAAAAACTGCTCCACAGCAAAGAGAGCAACAATTTACTTGCAGAGGAGACGACGTCTGGAAAAGGTCACTTGACCTTTGGCTCAAAAGGAACCAGTTACAATGGCTCATGCTGCTCCTTCCTGTGATTTGTATAAAATAATTTTCCACTGTGCAGTGCTTTATCACTGAATGGCTACGATAACAGCGAGATTTTTTTCTACACTGATGTCAGCTGAGAGGGGGCACAGGTATGTGCGGCGGCAGGCACCTAACACCGTGTAAAATAAAAGCAGCAGGACCAACATTGCACTCGCATCGCTTTTCCCCCTGTCAAAATGTTATGAAAAACTCAACACTCCTCTTAATTACACACACACACACACACACACACACACACACACACACCAACGCAAACATCCAGGTGCTGTTTTCTCGCGGACTGTGAATCATACCGGTTCTGTTGCGTGGCGTCACCTGGCCCATCTTCTCCAGGCACCTTTGCAGCCCGTCCGACATGGTTTGCCGCTCGCTCTCCATGGCAGCCAGTGCGCGCTGGAGAGACAACTCCGGCAGCAGCGTGGCTTCCGGCTTGGTCTCGTTCGCTCCTGTGACCGTCGCGCCCTGCAGAGACAGCCATTTTGATGCAACCTCAATTGATCAGTGAGGGGCTACATGCGGGAGAGGATGTTTACTGTCTAGCAGCCAGATGTGAGCCGTGTTGCGTGGGGCGTGCGGGCTGGCAAATGCGTCCTGTGAGTTTAACGGACACAAAAGGCCTCCCTCTGCACACGCCCCAGTTTCCGGATGTCCATGAGCGATTCCTCAGATCGGTGGTGTGTGAACGCCACACTCCACCGCCTGCACGCAGGGGCTTCCGAACTCTGTGTCTCTCTGTGAATTTGATTTGTTTGTGATTTTTACACTGGAAGTGGTCCTAAGTCATCACTCAAAGATGGCGAGAGGAGAGCCTCATCACTCTCTCACCGATTCACCCCAGCATTGTATAGGGTTTTTCAAGAAGCTTAACAAGAAGACTTGGCCGCTGAATAGCAGTGAGATAGATTGTAAGAAGGAAATGGAGAGAGAGAGAGAGGGAGAGATAGAGAGAGATAGAGTGGGAGAAAGATAGATAATGTTCCTTTAGAGCACTAAATAAATCAAGATTGAAATAAGTGTTGCTAGTATGGCTCATCTCTCTAATGACTCGGTGGGGAATTATAATATCTCACCCTTTTACTCCCTTTCCTCCCTTTCTCTCTCTCTCTCTTCTTCTTTCTTTTTCAGAACCTTTATCTTTACACGATAATGCCTCCTTCATTAATATTAATGCAGTCACATATCGTGAACCCAGCACCCGCCTCTTCTTTTCTCTTCAGAGTCTTACTATCCCCCTCTCACTCTCATTATTCTCACATGTATCATTGTCATCCTCCTCTAGTGCACTTCTTCACATCACACTCTTCATCAGCACATGGCACAGAGTTCTTCCTTGGTAACTCATGGCAACAAGAGGCATTTAGGAGACAGGGGTGGACGCAACCGTCAGAGCGGGAGGTTATTTGGAATGATGACGTCCCTTGTAGCAGTTTAGCAGCCGTACATATGATGTCACTCCAAACATTGAAGTAAATGACGTCATACATACGACCACCAGGCCACCACCCATATCGGCTTGGTTTTGGCTTTGTTTGTTTGTTTGTTTGTTTGTTTATTTGTTTCTTTTTCTCTTCGATTAGAGCTCTGACAAATGCATGAAAAATCATTTACTCGATACTTTTCTTCCCAACATCATTTTACATTGAAACTCAGCATGTCACAATTCACATTGAAAAATCTGTCAAATCAGCACATTCTACCTAAGGAATAAAGGCCTGTTGCCCTCTACAACTCTGTCCAGCACTTACAAATATTGTAATCATAATAAAATTGCAAAATTGTAAAATGGAATGCAGTACTGTTGGCAATCAGATGATCACAAGGTCAGGCATGGTATAGGATTTAATTCTTTAGTTCATTCTTCCATGCAAAGGTATAGCGTTGTGCTCCAGCAGTTCTTCTAATTTCACACTTATACCAAGGCAGGTTTCTTTTGCAGGCATGTTTAGGATGTTCATGTGGAAATATAATTGGATGTCATTTTCTATTATCTACAAAAAGTAGATTCCATTCCAAAACCTCGTATTCAGCGCGTTCCACATGCAATTAAGGAAAATGAATGTGCATTCACGTAAAACATCTATCTCAGTTAAGGTGCGAAACATTAATTGTGTCTTGAGATAGTAACACTCCCACGCAAAACATACACTAACACAAATGAATACTACACAGGAATATAGATCTGGTATTGAACACATACACACAAACACACAAACACACAAACACACACACACACACACACACACACACACACACACACACACACACACACACACACTAAGCTCACTCAAGCACTGATAGTATGGGACTTTAACGTCATGCTTGAGAGATTTTCAGCTTTTTTTAGTCATTCAGGCTTTTAATTACCAAGCTCAGTAAATGAATGGTTAATGGACTACTGGACCTCATCAAATTAATCTTTCCCAAACGTTTTACAATTTCTTAAACAGCCACAAGACCTTGACTTAAGAAGATACAGTGAATATGTATCTCCATTTTTACAAAAGGTTATGCAAATAAGCTTCCAAGACATGAAAGAAAGAAAGTCACCATGAGAATGAGAATAACAATATGTAAAATAACAGAAACAGCAGAAGAAATACCTCAATGAAAGCTAAATATACATTTCCAGACTCACCAAAATGAAGGATAGCAAAAACAAGTTGATCGTTCTGTCCATCCTTTTTGATTCCAAACTCTTCTAAAAAACAACAGAGAATGGGGGTCAATTCAGTATAGATGTTTTATCTCTTAGTCAAGACGACACTCACGACTATAAAACAGGGGACACTCAGTACAACCTCTGGTAAGTGTACTGACCATTGAGCGAGCCAATCAAAGTGTTAGCTTCTTCCCTCGTAACAGTGAGGGGAGAGTCAAGAAAAAAGAGTTACCAAGCTCAAGTTTGTCTTCCTAGGTCGGCTGTTACAACACTTTCCTTACCATTCCCCCTCTGTCTCTTCGACCTGAGTCCACTTTTGTGATACAATGACTCCTCTGAGGTTTTCTGTTCTCTGTTCTTCCCCTGGATGTTTGCTCGTCCACACCTTTGGCGAGTCTATGTGTTTATCTGCCAACAGTTAGGCACTCTGACAGACAGACTCGCTAATCACTAAACACCCATGCCTTCCTGTCGCATCGAAAAAGATGGGCTTTTCGTGACTGACAGTGGCTCAGACAATAAGTCCAGGTTAGTCATTCTTCGCTTTTTCACAGGCTGCACCCATTGCATGAGTATGAGTGTGGAAAGAGTTTTAATGGCGGGGTGGGAGGGGGGGACATTCTTTTGCAAATTGCTGCCTATCTCAACTTATTTGTCACTTTATGGACGCCTTGTAAAGGCAATTAGGTGCTTACGGTGGTTAGTGTGTCCTTACTACTGAGGCTGATGTGGACCATAAAAAGTTAAGAGGCACTTTTGATGTGAAGTACTCAACAAATGACAAACACACAGCTTCTGATTAGCACATGATAACCTGGGACCACGCTTTGGATCGGGGAGAAGAGGGCAGCGTCTTTTTATATGATGGAAGCAGGAGTGGCCAGGGGAGGCCACATTCCTTTCCCTTAAAGTTATTGACTTTTCTGAATGTTCGAGTGATTCGATTTATCCCACAGCTGAACAGGAGCATTCTGACACACAAAAAAACAGCCTGTGTTTAGAGGAAAACAATAACGGCTGACGGAGGTTGAGGGGGGGGGGGGGGGGGGGGGGGGGGGTCTGCCACCTCTATCTATTAATATGATAAAGTGCATTGGCTGGTTGTGTGTGTGTGTGTGTGGGGGGGGGGGGGGAGTTGAGTCATCTAGTCATCTCACTCGACTATGTTTGGGTCTTTGGCAGATGGCAGCGCCAGTCGTGCCCGGTGGCAGCGTACTGTGGCACAGCAGGGATGAGGAACTGGACCCTGCTTGCCCTCCAGTGAAATGATGTTCTTGGTACCGGGACAGTTTGAGAGATAGAGAGGAAGGGTACCAGGGAGGGATTCAGACACCCACATGGCTCTCTGTGGGACTCTTTTTTTCCTCTCTTTCTTCTTTCTCTCCCTGTGTCTGTCCCTTTTCCTTTCTTTCTCTTGCTCCCATTCTCTCTCTCTCCCTTTCACATTTCTGACACTGAGACAGGAGGTTTTGTGGGGAAACAGCAGGATCATTGGAGTTCCAGAGTAGCCCAAACAACCCATGGCTATATTTACACATTTGTCGCTTTTATTGGAGCATTACTATTTTTCACTTTTACTTACTGAATTTACTTAAAACAAAAATGTACAGTGCCCAAACTCTGCATTCATAAATCTATTGACCTAGAATTCGGGCAGTTGGACAAGGTGGATAAATCCACCGTTAAGACCGACTTGGGCTGACGAGTGGGAAAAATAAATAAAACAAAAAATAAAAAAACACCCAAGAACACCCAACTGTCAGGACACATTGTCGGAATTCACACCCACATTTTGAGCCTCCATCAGGACACTCCAGGGTAAGGGGACTCATTAGGGACAATCTACCGTCCCTGTCTTTCTGAAACACAGTTTTCTACAAGATGGATGGCTGTGCTTTCCATGTCAATATCGTCGCTCGCTTACCAAAATGTGTTGTAAGTGAATTGTGAGCAATTACAGTCTGCCATGATAGAATGCCTCAGTCACAGCAAGCCTGAGAGGCTCACACATACAGGGTTATTGAGACCCATTTCCTTCATGGATTGATTGATGTAATACTTTTATCTATGGTCCAGATTGCGAGTTCTTTTTTTTCTGATTCAACTGCTCTATGATTGATTACATCAACTACTCCTGTCAGTTTTTCACATTCTAAAATTATACAGCTGCTGGATTATGATTAATCTTAAAGCAGTTTACTTTATAATAAATGCACATTACACACTCTCACCGAGAATATTTATACAGATGATTACATCATTTGAGGGGTTTTGGGTTCTTTTGCACAGCGCTAGGATCATCAAAGTTTCCTTCCATCTTCCATTGGTTCACTCAAAAAAGAAATCCTTCCTCTCCAATTTGAAAAATGGGCTTGAAAAAAAGGGTGTAATTTTGAACCGAGGACAGCGAAATGCACTTTTTGATAAGCATCCATAATTCAGAGCTTCTCCAGCGCAGCGTTTACAGAGTGGTGCTGCAGGCGGTAACGCAGGTACTTGAGCCTGGATGTCCTCCATGCTAATGCAGATCAAGTGGAAGGTACAGGTGTTGTGTGCCGATTAAAGACTTGTTGTAGCGCCTCCTGGGCCCAACTTTGCTCTTTTTCCACTATTACGGCTTTCAGGGAATCTGTGTGTGTGTGTGTGTGTGTGTGTGTCTGTGTGTGTGTGTGTGTGTGTGTGTGTGTGTGTGTGTGTGTGTGTGTGTGTGTGTGTGTTTGTGTGGTACTTTCGGAAAAGGACTCTGCTGAGTGGAGGTCATTTTCAAACAAGCTGCACATAATGAGGAAGCCACTGGAACAGAAGCCCAGAATTGTGTGAAAATCCTGTGCTGCTTCTGCATATGTTATCTAATCTAATGAACTTACAAACACCACAGTGAACTGTAATAACATCCACATGGGGGATGGTTGTTAAATGTGTGTTTTTCAGGTCTTTCCTGAAATACATTTTACGACTTTAAAGCAGCTCTTCAAAAACAAAACACCTTTACACTCTACATTGTAAATCTTTGGTACGGTCAGTATGTTTCACACTGTTATATGTTCTTTTCTATAGAAACCTGTGCCCTAACTGCTTAACCTCTAGAAAATGCACATCTTTAAAGTTAAAACGCCTGTAAGGATGTGCTCAGGCCTTCTCTCATGCAGCAGTAAGTCTCTCCCATCTGTTCCAGACCACCACTGATCCTCGGGGATCATGCACAGCCTCTAATTTGTGATGACTGATTTGCCTTCACCCGTCGTAGCCTAGGCTAAAAGGGTCCACAGTCATCCATAAGGAGTCACTCCAAGAAAGTAACTCCTCCATCTTCTCTCATGGTTTGGCTGTGGAGTAGCAGAATGGCATGTCGCAAATTCTGCTAACCCCGATTTTTTTATGATGACTTCTAAGTATCTAGAGGAGACGAAATATGTGGTGTTTGGGTGTGGGGGAGACCACATGTTTTCTTCCCATATTCAAATGTTCTTTTTCTGGGGTGATTTTCCAGAAAATTACGAGTTTCAGTTAGCTTAGGAGACTACGTGTGAAACAACAGCAGGTCAGAAAAAAAGTAAGGAAACCACAACCAAGGGAAAAGCAATAACACTGGTTTTGTTACAGCCTATCACTCCTGCTCTCCTCAAGCCTGTGGGGTTCTGGTCAGGTATAGAGACAATGAGTCACCCCAAGTGGAATGCAGACCTTCATCGACAATTTCACACTTCTTAACCCCACCGTCCACGTTGACCCTCATTTGTTCTGATCAGGGTCTCCTCTATTTCACACCTGTCCTTTTTTCTCTCTCTTCCTCTTCTTCTCCTCCCCTGGTCCCCTGTCCCATTCCTGACACGCACGCACACACTCACATATACACACACAGACACTCACACACACACACACACACACACACACACACACACACACACACACACACACACACACACACACACACAGTTGCCAAGTGGAGCTCCACATGGTGACAAGTCACATTTTCACTCAATTCGTCTTGGCCAGTGAGACCCGAGACGGCCTCGCTCCCACATGTGCTGCAGCTGCGAGAGGCAGCCCTGAAGAGAGACTGGGAGACAGAAAGGCAGAGGGAGCCCACATACACCCCCGTGAGGTAAACTGGCTGCAGGAAAGGGGGAAAGAAAGTGGAAAAAACACCTGAAATAAAAACACCTGCAATAAAAAGATGTCAGAGATTGAAATTAAAAAAGGAAATACAAAAAATACCTGAACACCATGTTGTCCTGAAAATTCAGTTCCATTAGTTTACAAAATGACTAGTTCCATTTACAACATTTTCTGACGGCAGCAGCACAATTATGCTTAGCGACTTTCATCTTCGGATTCTGTTTGCGCTGCACATCTCTTTTTCTGTGAAAATATTGATCTTCTAAGTGTCTCGGCAGCTCTCGGCACTCACTGCTTGCCCGTATTTCGCACTAGCTAGCTTGTTGGGTCATTTAGCTTGACTGCTCAATGGAAACATGGTAGCCAGGGGGGGTTTCTTTTCTCCACACGCTTGCATAAGGGGATACTTACTCAAGCTAGTCTCTTAAGAAACTACTCACAGGCTATTACAGTTTTTTACAATCGGATACACAAAAATCAAAAGTATTACACAATTATCAAAACCTTCACTCAAGGAGCAAAACAACGGCTCAGATCTGCACAACTATAAGCACATTTACAGTAAACATCACACTTTTTGCGAAACCATACACACAAGTGATTTGCAAAGCACTAAACACACTTTTATACTTTAGACACAGACGTAGGTCACTTCCTTGCAATTCCAAAACACTCTGTCAAGTTACCACACCTATGAGCCGGTCAAATAAACACAGCCATCAAGTGCCCAAACACATGATTGCTTAATTGTAGACACAACAAACAGGTTTAAGCACTATAGAAATGCAGCAGATGAGTAACTGTAATCTGTCTTCAACCAAAATGGAAGGAATCCACAGAGGAGGAGAAGGAGGAGAAGGAAGAGGCCGAGGCCATGAGGCTGAGGTCAAGGTGGAAGTAGAGGAAGCGGAAGACCTGAAGCAGGAGGAAAATGTGCTCAAAAAGAAGAAGACCAAATGTATCAAATAAACTTGAAAGGAGGACAGGCCCATATTCAAGCAAGAACAAGATAGAGAGATCATAAACATGCTTTTGGCAAATACATAATGCTATCAGGCTCAGAGAAATTCAATCGAACATTACTGTATCGGTGACCATGCCATTTTCAATACAGTAATGTCCATCAGGTCTCTCAGTCAACACTGGCGACACTGACAAATCCTAAAACTTTATTTGTACTGTATTTTCATTTTTTTTCTGATCTTTTTTTTTACTGTAAATGGAATTGTAACCTGTACTGGAAACATCTGAGCTTACAGTGTTATGCACACTACTGAAGTAGTATGAAAACTGGGACATTTTGCAATGGATCTGAGGTGTTTTGCTCATTGGGTGTGTGGTTGGGTGTGTGTATCCGATCGTAAAAAACTGTAAGTCTTTCGGTGATTGTTTGGGCGGATAAAACCAGCTTTCCCTAGTGTTTGTGGGCGATTGTTGACACTTTAGAACTCACACATTTGTACCGTTTGTATTCAACATGCAGTGAAGCTTTGATGTTGTAAATTGATTTGTCTGAATTTTCTGATGCATATCAACCTATATTGTTTATACTAGCTAGCTAATGTCTTGGATTACTTGTCAATCCCTTAGCACTGAGTCTTATTATTTGCTGCTTTCCTATGTTTCAATAGCTAACTAGCCTAGGCTACTACTTGCAGCTGACTAAAGCAAAATGTCTGCACGCTTCAAAATCATATGGGCTTCTCAACATCAACATTTCATACTGGGTTTCAATTAATGGTAGGCTGCAATATTCATTCAAAGATTACAGTTTTGTTATGATTAAAGGTGGGTTAGATCTTGGCAATTCAGTTTTAAGCAGGGATTAGAAATGGTTTTAAAGAACGAAAACGAAAACCGGTAAAGAACGACATTTTGTGATGAACGTAATCGAAAACGGGAACAAAAACAATTTCAGCTGTTCCGGAGTGAAAACAATATTTTCAATTTTAAATAACCGGTTAATAACGTTATTTTTCGTTCAAAATAACCTTTCTTGAAATATTGTGGAAATAAAATGATTGTTAAAATAAATCTTGAAATAAAGTTTTATTCCGGAAGTGATGGGCTTGGCTACCTGCCCGCTAAATGTTACCCAGACCGCCTGGCTGAAGTGAAACTACTGTTGACACTAGCGAGTAGCCTAAAGCGGTCCGCATGCTTATCTGACCGTGCTCTCCGATCTCACGAGGCACGCCCTAAAACGCCCTCCTTGAAGTGGGACAACACCTTTCAGCTCCTCGGACAGCCTTCCGAGGGTCTCGGATGGCCTCTGGCCTATACAGCACCGCCGTTTTTAAAAACGATCGCTGGGAACCTGGGACTGGAGGTCCAGGAGTGCATTAGGAGTTGGAGGAAGATCAGGGACAAGTTTGTAAAAATTAAAAAAACTATGAAGGGCACCAGCGGCGATGCAGGAGGAAAACCGACATCTCCCTTCTTCCTTGCTCTATCGTGGCTCTCGCCGCATATAAAGCATAGGGAGACGTCGTCTAATTATGGCAATAATAAAAAAAAATCTTGGTTTTCGAACAGCCTCTTTGTGTTTGAGCTAGCAGAGCATGCAGTGTAAATGATTAAATTGTAAAAGAACCTGGGCCTCGTTTCCCGATAACGACGTATCTTAACGGCCTACGTGGATTTTCGCGACATCGTAGACTAAGTAACACTTTCTATTTACGTGCGTTTCCCAACCATCAACTTAAAGTCAGGTGCACGACCGCAACGTGCACGAGTTCTTAAGTAGCTCTTAGGAGCTGTTTACGTCAGGTTAACCTGTTTACGTTAATTGCTGTGAAATTAGCTAGCCTATAGGGTTAGCGTGCGTATGTATGCGTGCATCGAACGTGCACTGTGCACTGAATTCGGGGCGGGGATAGTAACGCCACCTCCAGCAGAGTATTTAAACTGTGTTCCCATTGTAAGGACATTTATTACGATCTGTCTGAGAGTGGGCTGTCAAAGCTAGCATCATCGAAGTCATACAGTACAGTAGGCTACATACATTCAATCAAATTAACCTACATTTGAGTCCAACTGCATGACCATTCTTACCAAACACTTACCCTTACAATAAAGAAGTGATCCTATTTCAACCATAACTTCATTTTAAATAATGTCTTTCTTTATGACATTTAGTTTTTAGTTTAGACAGCAACGTTGACATCTACAGTATATTCAACTGCATCCACTACATAATCTCAAACTTTATTTGTTGGTAACTCTCCAAAAAGGCTACCATTAACACATTTCTTAATGAAAAGGAAACATGCATCACAATAATACTTCAGTGTAACCTGTACCTATGTGGATTGCAAATATGTCTTGCCATTACACTACCCAACAGCTCTATGTCTGCTAACACTACAGAATGCATAATTCCTACGGGCACTGCACTAGTTTTGTATAGCCTAATCTTTATTTTCAAATACTCAATATTCTTTATTTCTATTTTGATGGGAATAGGCAGGTGAAACAATGACATTCTCATGATGTGCTATACACAGAAACATCGTTTGGATTTCTTCTATAATAGGCTGAACGACACCCCTGGATAAGGTGTCGAGGGGGTTGAAGCGTACGTCATGCGTGACTGTATGAGCTATGAAACTAGCGATTTAAAAAAAGTTTCAAAGTAGAACATGGTTGCAAATATATATGTATACAGCTGTGTTGAGCACGAAACAAGCAGCTAGCTAGAAAGCTACCATATAAGCCAATGGAGTGGTGGCATAAGTGCTAATTGTGCCTTAAAACTACTGTTTGAAAGCTTCAGTTAAGACCTACATACTCTGCATTGGTCGCGTAGCACATTTCAGATCAAACCGAGTCATTATAAACATATAAAAAGTTGTGTAGATAGCTTTATTAATGTAAAATATTCCTCGCTTCAAGTAGCCATGTTTTTTTTTTTTATTCCCCTTTCTTCCGAACGACGGTCGAACGACGCCCCTGGTGGATTAAATCGCTAAGTGTGAAGTTACTACTGGTTCTGACCACACGTAGAATTCTTCTCAACGAAAGATACACTTAAGCAAAGTGCCGCGTCGGGAAACCCGTCTGCAACGTAGGATTCCTCTTACGAACGATTTCAAGTGCTTTTTAGGCTAAGTGCGCGTTCGGGAAACGAGGCCCAGAATTGTAGACGTAAAAAAGCAGAACTGTTTGTGTGGTATAATAATAGAAAATATTCGGCAATAACCGCCAGCTTGGTCATTGTCGTTAGTAATTAATTTCACAACAACAGCCTCTGATCATTAACGGAAAATACACGGGATAAAAACAAACGATTTCTTATTTTATAGTTCTACTGTTGTTGTTGATGATGATGTAATGGCCTTGTAACATCATAATAAGCCGATGGTAATCTCCACAGCCCCTCGTAGAACCATGCAGGTAAAGGTGAGTCGTACGATCATCCGATTAGAAAGGGCGTGTCTCTCGTGAAGTCGTACGAGGTGAGTTGGATAACCATGCAAAAGCCTTAACAGATCCATCCAAACTTGCAATGAGTGTGCTGCCTGTGCCCGTTACCCAGGTTACCCAGGTCTATGGCCCGTTCTGGACCTGGCCATAGACCTTGCCAAACTTGTTTATTGGCTCGAATACTCAAGGCAAATTTAAAACTCAAACTCATGAAACCTTGATTGGTCCTTTTTTAGTACACATTGGGCCTCATTCTCGACCTTTTTCTGTAATTCTTCAGAAATGTTTCTTACACGACTTCGCAAAAACAACGTAAGAGAAACGCTTCCGCTGCATTCCCGCACGCTTGAAAATGTGTTCATAAGCAGCCGAAGTCTTCTCAGCTGGGTTCCTTCCGATTAGCTTCTTAGATTGATGCGCGTTCTCGTGAAAGTGGATTTGCATACATACACGCCCTGCCAGCTCCTTATTAGGAGACGCAATTTTAGAAACGTGTGCTGTCGCAATCTCCCGAATCCACCTCGTAACAGGTGTTCATTAATAAGGTGGAGATATTGTATAACGTTGAACGTCCGAAGTCCGTAAAACACATTTAAGTAGTCACTTTTTTTTTTTTAAATCGAAAACTAAGCACCATAGGTGTGAAGACCGGTCCCAAGTAAGAGTATAAATTGTTGTCCGTCCTGCCGTTCGAAATGGCCACCATAGGAGTGAAGACTGGCCACCAGTAGTAGTATAAATTGCAATGAATTCATCCCTTAGTTCTTAGAGATGGAGCTTAGTGTTTATTTATTTATTCACTTACATTTGCAGTGTTCATGTCATTCACAATCAGTCTAGCAGACGCGGCCTTTATCCAAAGTGACGTACAAGGGAAAGAACAGTCAAGCTACGAGCCATATAGACCTAGTGTAACAATAAACACTAGGCCTACCTCGTAAAATTATGACTATAAATGTGAAACGTAATTGTTAATGATACAAATATTCTCGTATTTATTATTATCATAATTATTTTAATCCGAGGATGTCTGTAGAGTTGACGTGAACGCAATCACCAACGGGTTCTCACAAATTCGCCCGTTAACCCTTTTACTGTAATACGGAGTTTTTTCAAATGTCATTCCTCAACGCGATTCCTCAAATAACCACAAGATGGCCCGTGGAATCCCATTTGAGAAGATTCCGGTAGAGTTACGACTGCTATTTCGAGTTCTGAAAGTTGTCTGAAGTTCAGAAGAAAGCACAGAAGAAAAAAATAACGAGAATGCAAATGTTTTCATAAATGTTTCCGAAGTGGAGTTCCTTCTGAAATCCTTCGGAAAGTCTTCCCAACTGCTGTCGAGAATGAGGCCCAATGTCCCTATTTCTGCTCCACAACCCTACCGGCCGCCTCGGATATCTAAAACCACTGAAAGGAAACAAGCTTGTTTCTCAGACGATAAGTGTCTCATCCCACAAATCCCCCCAGAGGAATCGGATGAGGTTTTCTAACTGGACGTTTTACACCGCCAGTAGCAAAATGCACAACAAGCCGGCCAACCCCATCAAAACTATAAATTGGATTTGTAAAATCTGTGCCCCTCGGCTGATTCGGAAGAATGTAACACACCGGGATAATCTATTTTCATTAGACCATTTAAAGACAAAGTCTTTATAAAAGACCCATCACACTTACAGTATATTGCCTCATTGCATGTAATGTGCTGCTGGCTCAAAGGTGTTTTCTACTACTTCTTTTCGCGCCAACGGAACCCATGCCTAAGTTCGACTTCATAAAGTGTAGAGAGCGTTTATTAAATCAAGCTCATAAATTCAATATGCCTTTATTTAATATCTTGAACTGAGTGGGTGAAGATACTAGTGTTGAAGTATAGGCTATAGGGCTATGAGAGAGAGAAGATGAAATTATACCCCACAAAATAGGACTGTGAACATGAAATCCCAGGGGCATTGGATGAGGAAGTAGTCATTCTCCTCTCCTCTTCTCTCACGATGGTTGAGGCAGAAAGAAATACCCTCTTACACCGCAAAAGCCCAATGAACTGTTATTTTACGTCAACTCAAGTGGAAGTTGGAGGATTCAGGAGAGGGTCGACTTTGGCGCTCTGGTATTGATTTGCTCTCTTGAAGAGTACACCAGTCATAGTGCTGGGAGAGTTGAGAGACTCAAATCCACAATGACAGGAGTAAGTGAAGGCCAACCGGCCTGTCCCCCGAGTGCGCAACGTTTTCGTAGACTAACCCCGACCTTCATTTCAAACAAAGCTTGCTCCTCAGCGTGGTCCAGGGCAGGTCGGTCAACCATGTCAAGTGCACTGGTGCATCGCTCCAATATGAGTGATATGTGTGTAGCCAAGTACTTAATTTCTATCTCATTCGGCCTGAACCCTCCTGTTCACCCCGCAAGTGATCGGCAGGAGCGCCAACTAACACTGCCGCGGATCGGAGGGGGGCTGAGCACAGTGTTGGGCCCTCGTTTATTTCTTTAAACATGATAGAAGTGGAGGTGAACTCCAGGATGTATCACTAACAGTTATCATAATATACGACAGACTGAGTGAAGGAAAGGAGGGGGGGTGGAGAAAAAAGGGGGAAACTGAACCAGAGATGGAGGTGTTTTCTTTTGCCCACTGTGGAAGGGTTTGGGGTTTTCGTTTAGGAGGGGTGGTGTTGAAATAGAGGTGCAGCATGCTTCCTGAGGCCCTCTCTCCGGTGTGGCCCTGTAATAATGTTCTTCCCCCATGATCGGCACACCAGCCGTGCTCCGAGGATAGGACTTAAGTGCTGTTTTACACCACGGCCACACATCACTGAAATTACATGTTCTTCATCACGAGATTACAGCACAGAAAGTGTGAGAGAGAGAGAGAGGGGCTCAAGGAAGTACTTCACATTAATGGCCTGGCTCATGCATACATTCACATTTATTTCAGACACAGAGAAGAACATGCACTGAACGCTATGGTGTGATTTAGAATGTTCTAGAAATCCCAGTGTTTTCCCCACATGCCTCAGCTTTCCTTTTCATCTCTCCAAAGTCAACAATCTCCCTGTACTGGCAGTAACTTAAGTCATGTCATTCTTAGTGGAAAACATCCTAATTATTCATATGGATACATCACTGGAGGAGATCAAACGTTTGTGTATTAGTATTGTTTGCCATAATTTATAATTCACATACACATGCATGACTTTGTTGTAAGCATCTCTTTTGTGGGTCATTTAACTTCAGTCACGGTACAAATTCCCTGTGATCAGGGGGCAGATTGGTACATTTCCCTCCTTCACTCCAAGTAATAAAAACATGTGTGTTAGGCACAGCAAAGTGCCCAAACGAATGGCATTTATATGGCTAATTTTCCAGAGCGCCTTGCTCTGAGTTCAAATGCAGGTTACATGCAGGAAAGTCCTGAAACATATTATCAAGTCAATCGGATGTTTCTCAAAATAGATGACAGGCCAACTTGGGTTTCAGCTTGCCTGAAGGCGCTGTAGGGACAAAACAACATGTGAGTTGGTGAAGCAGACAGTGTTTTTAGAGGTCAAGCAGCTACCTGCTGTTTTGGTTTCAAAACAGGCCTTTTGTTTTGGGGGATCAGAGACGAGAAACCTAAGCAGTGGCAAACATCCGCTCTTCCAAATTGCATCCTCTCAACATCCGTTGGCAGCGGTTTCACGTCATGGTGATGGCAAAGCCAATCTGCTGATTACCTTCTCAGTCAAAACCTCTCCATCTGCCTGGTAATAAAATGCATGATCTTTTTAAATGCTGTTGTCAATCAAGCATTTGTCTCTCATCTCTCACAGAGCCATGTTCATTGTGATGCAAACAAAATTACAATCAAACCCTTCAATCAATTGAACATAGCAGCACTAAGGAGATGTCCCCCTCTGGTAGCATTAATATTTGAAATCCTTTAGTGAGTCTCTCTCTCTCTCTCTCTCTCTATCATTCCATCCTTCCCAATGGACACATCGATTTGTTGATTTGTGTTGGTTCTGCTAACATGCACACGGGTGTTTTGCGGGGAGAAAGACCGGCGCCATTTCATCATTGCATGTTCGGCCACAGAGAGCCGGCCCTATCCTCTCCCCTCCCTCGGACTTCTCAAAAATCCCCCCCTTAAATCTCAAGTCAGGAATTTGTCAAGACAGCAGCGGATGGATTCAGAGAGGCACCAGTCCTTTATTTCCTCCTACATGGCCATAATGATATGCTCTACCAGCACTTCAATGTGTAACATGTTAAAGGCTTAATTTGAAAAATGGGTCTTCCTCGAGGAACAGCGAAGCTACTGTTCAGGGCAGGCAATGCGAAGCAGATAAATTAGGAAACTGTAAGTTAGGAATAGGGGCATTAACCAACTCTGGGGTCTGAGGTTACTGGACACATAAATCAGAGGCACGTTTTTTTCTAATAAGATAAGCCATTTGGAAACTTGGGGAAAGAGGAACTTGGAATTACTCACAAACTACAGTATCCCTTTAGGGCGGTTTGGGTGTAGGGATGAGTGAGTGGACAAGGAAAGGATTTGACTTTATCCCACAAGTCGTCCACAGATTTCAGGCTGGAGGAAGCCACCAGAGACGGCGGCCACAGTTAAATGGTACGTGTGAGTAAGAAAAAGCTTAGGCGAAAGCTTATGTGTTCTGTGAAACACACATTACCGTAATGTACCCAACAGACAGGAAGAGAGGAGGAGGAAACCCAGAAATAGCTTCCTGAGATCAGATGCAAGGGAGAGCACCAACAAATCAATGAATGCGCTCGGGATATATCAATCCTGCAAAAGGAATAAACTGAACAGATAGAAATACTGCAGTCTTTTCTTCTCTTCGTTAACTGACTTTTGAACCTAGAGAAAGCCGTGACAGATTTCTAAACTGAAACAAGATTAAACTGTACCCATTTTCCACCAAGATTTATATGGCGTATTTGTGTATCATAAAACCCAATTGCGAGGTGACCCTGGGGGGAAGTCTAATCTAATCTTGTAGTTCCTTTCTGTTTGTTGTTTTTATTTTTTTTATGGCACTAAGAAATGGCGTAAATGTCTCTGAAACACTATTTCGGATGCAAATGCCATATCTTTGAGAACATTATGACAATCACAAACAGAAGACGGGTTTGAGTGGGGGCAGCTGTTGCTAAGCAGACAGAGGAAATGAATGTTGAACGTTATCGCCTGGCTGCTGTCCGACCCCACGCCAAGTGTCAATCAGCTCACTTTCAGCACATTTGTTGCCCAATCCCTCTCTCTCTCTCCTCTCTGTGTCTCTCACTATGTATCTTTATGTATCCCTTTCACCCCATATTTGTGATATTGGACCTTGTTTTCCGACCCTGATTAGTTTCAGACAACTTTGCTCCACAGTGGTGGTAGCCCATTAAGACACACCAGAAACTGTGTTGCTTGCTGTATGCTTTTGAACCCTTACCGCAGGACTGGAAATACTTTGGATACATAGCTTTTCATTCATTAGCCTTGACACAAAAGGGTTTTCACAACTAATAATCCAGTCCTTGTGCTCACAGCACAGCACATAAATTCACTAGGAACAGCTGTCTTGGCAGTAGGGTGAAGTCATGCAAATCTTTGAAAGAACTCAAATCTGATCAACATGGCTGTCGGCCTAATCTCAATCATTAATAAGGTCCATAAAAGACACAAATTTACGGCCTCACACTAATCTTTTAGTACACGATGTATACGCCACTCTTCGAGAATTAATGCAGTCCCCTAAAATCAGGAATGATTTCTACATTACTGAAGTTCCGTAGAAGACTTTTCCGACAAAATGACTTGCTACAGTAGGTTAGAGAAGGTTGAATTTTTTTTTTTTAAATAGCCATACAAGAACATTTCCCACGCTATAAATCACTATTAAGCGTGGGTTGCATGCTCACTGGCACAACTGTTCTACTCTGGTCATTATAGTGTCACATTACGGAGCGCTGCACTGAAGACTGGGAATGGCAGGCCCTTGACTTGGAAAGAAAGTGGTCACCCAAACAATAATCTAGAAGATGGAAATACTCATCACCTTCAATGTATTATTTTTCTCGTGGGAGATTCCATCAAAATTTTCAACGGTAGCTTATTGTAAGACACCATGGCAATGAATACATAATATCAGCGGAGTGCAGCTGACTTTAAATGGCCTGTGAGGCCTCCTAAACAGCAGGACCAATACGCAATAGCCATCTTTTTATTGCATACTACCACATACGCACACAATTGAAAAGACGAGTCTCGTTAAAAAAAATGCCCTGGCTATTTTATTACGTGTCAAGACATGATTTTGCTCATTTCGTGGCCACTGGTCCATTGACCCCCGTGGATTTATGCCTCGTAGTGGAGTATCCGCCTTTGTCTTCTCAAACTGACCTTTACAGATGTTTTAGCAAACCACTTGACTCCCAGCGCTATGTTAACAACAGAGTGTCCTTTTATACCAAAAAAAGGCAAAAAAAAATCAGACTGACGAAAGCACATTATGAGTCCAGCAGATGCTTAGTTTAGGGAATTGAGGGGAACAGAAAGCTTCTTTTTAATCTGGAAAACATTTAGTCAAATGCACTCTAAATCTGCAGGGACTGTGAGTGTACCCCAATGCTCGGCTGTACAGTAGAAAATGATGAATTTATGATAGTCAGATCTGTCAGCTTGACAAACAAATCCCAAAGAACATGGATGGAAGTCTGTAGAGGAAGTTATGTGACTGTGAAGTAGATTCAGCTGGGAAAAAGTCAGCCGCAAAAATACAAGAACAAAACAAACACGGATAGAAATTGCCATGCCAGTTTCCATTCTCTCATAAAGCCGTCTCTCATGTCCGTCATAATTATTTTAATAGGTGACGCTATTTGGATAAGGGGAAACTAAAGTAAGGTGTGATGTCCAGTACCGCTCGAAGAATGGTCTGTGCCTTTTTGAAGCATTTTTCACGTTTCTAATAGGAGCTGACTGAGCGAACATGTGCTCTTGCCAGCAGGGAAAATATGCTGTTTGGACACACACAAACACACACACACTCTCTCTCTCTCTCTCTCTCTCTCTCTCTCTCTCTTTCTCACTCTCTCTCACACACACACACACACTCTCTCACTCTCTCTCTCACATTCACATACACATGCACACACACACACACACAGGATAGCATTAACGAAACTGGCCTTGTAATAACCACTTAGGACAAAGGGACTGGCCAGGCTGGTAAGTGTAGTCTAAATTACCCCACTATTAACGAATCAGCAGACGAGCGAAAGCTAATGCTTTTTATGGGCTGCAAAACCATCCACAGAGACTCTCTCCAGCTAATGTGTTCTGGTCCGCACAATATGGGGTACACTAGGAGAATGTCACCATATGGACTGTGCTTCCATCTCACAGCACCATCTATGCAATGCATCATAAAAATTATATTACTTCTCATGATTTTAAATGGGTTTGAAATGAAAAGATAAAATGGTGTGAAAGGACAAATCGGTTGAATGGCAAGTTCTTAATTAACTTGTCACTTGATGTGATTAATAAGAAGCTTCCATTCAAGTTTACAGAGTAGACATGAGAGACAAGGGAGAATTACTACAGAATCACAGGGGATCAAATATTTTATCACTCGTCAGACGCAGGTTTGTTCCTGTAGTAAAACACTGTGCGTCAGTGACTTGTATTTTATTATTTTCCTTCAAATGTTATAAAAGACAGCCTCTTGTCTTCCTTGTTTAAAAGAGTATGAGTGAGAGAGAGAGAGAGAGAGAGAATAAAAACAGTAACTGGTGATGTAGAATGTTTTGATGAAGCTTTCATGGTTATATATCTCTGACTACACAGGTAAATTTAGAAGCAAAATCCTCCAAAGTCGTTCCTCAGTATAATTTAATGTTTTTTGCAGGGGCCCAGAAGCAGTAAATACTTCAGATAATATTTTCAACAGAAAGCTATGAGAATAGTTTGATAAGAAACATGCCTGAAAGAAAATGTGCAGTGCAGAGAAAAGATTTACCTCTGCAAAGAACTTGTCGGAAGCTACTCGGGTTCTAGGGAAGTTGGATGAACTGACATTGAATTAGAACGAATTTAATGGCCCGAATCAACATATGACAAGTTTCTTGTGTATATTATATTTAATATGTATTTATTTGTTTATTCATCTTTATACTTACAATGAATTAGTTTATTTTTTACTAGAACATTCAATAGATCTACTACTGGTACAGATATCATTGCCCTTCAATTAAAATTCTCAATATAAAGATTCAATGCCTCTGAATATCCTCCCAACTAGGTATAATATTAGACTATTTTTAATGATGTGCTTATATGAGTTTGGCAGTTTGCATTTAATAAAGTGTAGCGTTTTTTATGGGAACTATGTGCTGCCTTGCAAAGGCATCTCGGAGCAGCCGTATAACTCAATGTCTGCCTCCTGTCTTGTCAAGAGGTAGACTTTTTGCATTCTTTTCAAGCATGCTTCCAATTATAGCTGAGAGGACAAATCTGTCAAAAAAGATCTCTCCCTCTCCTCACTCTCACACTTTCACTCTTTTTCTCTCTCTCTCTCTTTCTTTTTCTTTCTTTCTTTCTTCTTTCCGTTCTCCTGCTCAATCTCTCTTGCATCTAAAACCATGCCTTCATGTGGATCCCTCTGAGAGCATAGTAAACACGAGCGACTACATTACATTGTACCGCTGCATCTCATTGTTAATCAAACAACATGGCATCAACAGTCTTACAGCACTTAAACAATGGGTGAACTAAGTTTGTCTCTGCCGCTGTGTATCATCCCTATTTTATGCACGCTGTTGAAAATGAACTAATGAGAGGACTCTTGAGTGGTGAGTGCTGATGAAATTGTCTTGCAGAGTTACACACTCCATTAATGCAGAGTTGGGGGCTAATACATTTTAATGAAAGGGGTAGTTAAACAGGCTGAGCCCGAACACAATAACTAGCACAGTAACCATTTAGGTACCTCTGTGACAGCTGGGTGACACCAACAGACTGTGCACAGTAGCACTTAGTAACTAAATCTCCAGGAATAGACAACTAAAAAGATGGGTATTTAAAGGCCATATGTCAAAGCTAGCAACCCACTATGGCAGTTGAAATCCTACAGTTATAAGCCCTGACTGTCATGGCAGATATTTCAGCAACCAGGAGGTCTTATCGTCTGACACATTTTTCTAACAATGCCAATCTCTCATCACAACTTGTTCTGTTCCCACGCAGTGAGAATGAAGACACGTTGTTGAGTGACAGAACAACAATTGAACAAAAAAAAAATCTTCAGCCTGCATACACACACAACCCCCCTCGGAGGCGAGATTTTCACTCCACGCAGTGGGCACGAGGCTTGCAGCCTCCAGCTGAGAGCCTTGCTGAAGGAACAATTCTCTCGGATTGGGACAACCTCCTCCATCCCTCCCTCCCTCCCTCCGCTCCAGCAAGAAAAACGGTCCGACAGCTCCGCCGAGAACGAGAATAGACAACGGCAGTGTTTTGTGACAAATAGCCTACAGATATCACCCAGTGCCCAGCGGCAAGCCACAGCCGCCACACGGGAGCCATTTTCAGGTTTTTTGAGGAGCCGCATAGGTCACCGCCATTCCATGACGAGTCTCTTGGTTCTCATTTTGGGAACTGAAAACGTAAGCTGTGGCTGCAGTCAGCCATGAGTGGGATAACCATACACCATGTTCACAGGCATTTATAGGCGAGAGGTTGAGTGTTCCAAAGACAACAAGGCCTCCATATTACAACATGTCAACTGTCCTCGTCCTTTGATTCATTGATCTCAGTCTCTCTGACATTTTGTTGTTCAGGCTTGTTACAGGCTTTCACAGTTGCTTTAACCTTAATGCAGAAAAGGACATTTTGGCAGCAACAACTCATGATGCATTTTTTTTTCACACTTACAGTAAGTGTTCAGTTAAGTGTTGTAGCCATCGGATTGGCAGACAAAGAGGTGGGAGTATACATCCATTCTGCTATTCTCAGTATCACCTCTGTGTCTTGGTGATTGAGATGCATCTTTACTTGTTTTCTTTTTTTAACATTTATATTTGAATGCAGGGATAAGTAGACATCAAAAAGCAAAAGAGCGGAGTTACAAGGATAAAAGCCAAAAACCAAGGCTATTGATTTCCCTCATCAGGCTTCCTCTTCAGGCCCTCAGAGGGACAACCCCCTGGGTCCACATTCAATTCGTGAACACTGATCACAAGTGATTGGACTTAATAGAGGACTTTTTGACTTGAAAAAAAAACAGTCACTCAGCCAAGGGCAAAAATACGTAAGGTCACACAGCAGAACAGCAGCACATTCAAACTCTCTGACATTGTTTTACGCTTTACACTGTAAACCCCACTGCTGCAGTTACTGTTGCTTTAGTTTTTATTCAAAATAAGCCCCGGTTTACCCACAGCGGCTCCAGCGTAGCAGCCTCAGGGTGACGCCGAACGCAATCAACAAACACCCATTGCTCAAAAGGCTTTATCAAACAAATCTCACTGTCAGACAAAGGTCTGAAATGAAAGTCATTTCAGCTCTGCAGGGGAAGCGATAGGATCTCGCAATGAGTCATAAAATAACGCAGATTGTATTTGTCTATCAATCAATGTAGGCGCCCCGCTACTTTGAAAGTCAGCTGAAATCATTTTCACACATCAATGGATAAACTCTTTCCTGAATAGATTAAAAGCGGTAGCCCTTTTCAAAGACAACACAACAGATGTTTAGCTTGACATTTATGAGTCCGAAAGGGACCTGAGAAATGGGAATTGAGATGGCCATCAGGTCTTGTGCGTGTTCGAGCGACAACATTTATCCCAGTCCTTAATGAAAAATCCATACTAATCGTGTCCAGACCTGACATTCTACCTCAGGTTTTAATGATTAATGGCTCCAAGTTGGAACAACTCCACAAATTACACATGCACAACCACTTACGACCGATGTCTTAGCTGACAGACTCCAGGGCTCAACTGGGAAGACACAGGCGTTGAAAACCATGGGTTCGTAATCCCTCTGTTCAGATAAACCTTCAACGGGAGCTTTCACCTTACACCTGGACCTGGAAGTAATTAAGAATGGCTGTGGCACTCCACAGCGAGAGGAAAAGCAATCAACTGTCACTGACAAAGATGGGAGCACTGGTCTAAAGATAGAACTGAGAGAATGTGCTCCCAAAACAGAGAGAGAGAGAAAGAGAGAGAGAGAGAGCGGGAAAGAGAAAGACAGTTAGGGAAAACGAGAAAGAGGGGGCAGCTCGATGCACAACCAATGAAGCATCCTCTTGTCACACAATGCATGTGTCTAAGTGAAGAAATAGACTGAATCAAATAGGATGCAATAAAACGGGGCAACAGTGCCCAACCTGGACACAAGAAAAGTGACTGCATTAAAGGAATGCGAAATCAACTGCACGGGAAGGAGGCGAGCAAAACAGGCAGCACATATGAAGAGGTAGGAAAACAGACTGCAAATGAGGACTGAGCCTGGCAAACCACTTACGATTATGCAGTATCCTGCTCCTGAATCTTTTTATTTATATGCAAACGCCCCTCTGAACAAAACAAAAACATACTATTTATAGGTTCAAGGAGGCTTAGTAGTTCGGTTGATTAATTGAAAAACAAACAACAAATATCACTTTAAATAACTTTAGACACAAAATGTAAGCACATGAGATGCAATCATCTCTTTAAAATTACAATTTGAAACACAAATGATGAATCATTACTTTGATGAGAATCGTGAAATTGCCTCATTTGGAAACATTGTCAATTTATAAGAATAGCACAATGGAATAGCCAGCTGAACATGCAGGGCCACACACTGGTAAATTAATGTAATTGTGTTAAATAAGGCATATGATATTAATCCAGAAAATGAGAGAACCGAAATTGCTTTCATGTAAAATGAAAGGGCAACTGGACACAACTGGATCACCCTGCCATTTCACAAGAAATATACATGTATTTAAGAAGCATTTTGGAACATGAACAAACCAATCGTACACTTTAAATTGGCACCAAGCATGAAATAATATTCTAATTTACAACTCAAATGCACCATGTGTTTTTTTGGGATGTATACCACACTCACTGAGTTTTGATACGCATGAAAACACCATGTTCTCAGTCTCTCAGTATTATGCTGTAGCTCCACCTATTGATACTTGGTGTTCAATGGCCTGGTAGCTGAGCACCAATCTCTGTGGCCTCTCTGCTACTGACTGGAGATCTGTGATTTAACAGGTCTAACAAAAGAGACTGAGAAACAATTTTGCCAATGTACACAAGTCTCCAAGCAGACAGTCAGAACACGTTGTGTTAGTTATATGGCAGATGTGTTTCATTGGAAGTGTTTCAATATAGAGAATGAAATGAAGTGCTTCTCATATTGATCAAGTCAAGAAAAGCACTTCAATCAAAACCAAAACACACTGTAATGATCGTTGGCTGTTCAGAGTTATACAAGATCTTGCTACCCATTCAATTCACTCTGTTTGACACGATGAACAATTTAACAACCGCAGTGGAAAACGACACATGTAATAGAAACAGCTATGTTACAGCATCTGTGAGATTTAGACTGCACCCAGGGTACCCATTTTCTTCCTGTTATAGGAGAAAATACACAAAATATTGAAGTCCTAATCTATTTTGCCATAGCAGACAGGAGGAACAGGGAAACCACTGCATACATTCAATATTAATCTTTAATCTTAATGCAGGCTGTAAGAGCAGTAGGTTAATCTAAAATGTTAACTCCGGTTATCAATCCAGTCTTAAAAGAAAAATGTTACTCTGCATTCTGGATAGACTGTTTGCTCATTTAAAGCCATTAGTGGCCACGGCAAGTATCATTCTTTTGCTAAATTACCTTCACAGTGTATTAAGTGTATTAAGCACATGTAAACTCATGAATATTTCATGAGTCATTAGCTGGATTAAGACCGAGGCATGGTAAAAGTCTATCTCCATGACCTCGACCAAATGTGGAGACACTCAGCAATATGCTTCCATTCTCCTCGTAACCAACACGCACGCCTCCCCTCTCCTGAGAAGATGGATGCTCATAGTTCAACATCTGCTCCGTTTTTCTCTTCTTTTCTTTTTTTCTTGCTCTTTCTCTCTCTTAAATGCTTAGTCCAGTGGAGCACTCTTCTCCAGCCTGATCTCTCTGACATATTTGCAGCATGGCTGTTGGTTAACGGACAGTAAGGGATGACAAATGGCTCTAAGCCTCACACACACACACACACACACATACACACACACACACACACACACACACACACACACACACACACACACACACACACACACACACACACACACACACACACAGACGCCATCCACAAAGACACACAAAGACACAAACAAATGCAACCAAACAGATTTAACAGGACTGACTGCATGTACAGCCCTGAGCAGACTCTGTCTGTCTCCTTCCATCCGTGGATTTAAACTCAGCACCCTCATCAGCCTTATGAACTGTCAACTCGACTCCCAAATTACATTATGGGGAAAAAAAAGAGTTACCAGGCTTCTCAGTAGGAGGCCTACATTTGTAAAAATAAAGATTACTGTCTACTGGCTGGTAAGACTGGAGCGCAGTCACTGTCATCCTTATTGGTTATGTGAAATCCCCATCTATATGCCACACAGTATTCAAGACCAAGGCAAATTCAGTGAAATGACAGCACTCCCCCTAGTATTTCTAAATGTTTTGTTCGCCGTGACTGAAACAAAGCAATACTATCACATCCGACAAGGACATGCATTTGCAGCAGGTAAGCTACTCCAGATATATCTGTAAGAGCCTGCAAGCCATGATGTTCATGCCTTTCCATGGGCTCAATGAGAGTTTCACCTGGCTCTGAATGAGTCGTGCACCCAGCTATACTCAATTCACACATCCTTCTAAATCTCTGACCAAGGGAGCATCTGGAAAATGATCCATAAACAGCAAGAAAATAGCCTAACCTGCTGGTACACGGATATTGATCTCATTTAATCCCAGATAAGAAAATACTATAATATATGCAGAAAAAGATTGCAGAACAGATGATAATAGCATACTTGATTTGTTCTATCCATATTACTCCTAACTTGGACACTAAAGAAAGAGATTCTTGTCTTTCTTTCTTGGTCTTTTTCTTTTTTTACTGTCTTCCATGATAAAGTGGATTACCTTGCAATTTATCAATAATGTTCTAAGGGCAAAACGATATGAATTAATTAGCTCGTAATTAAGCTGTTCTTCGTTGCTCAGAAAATGTTATCGTTTGATAAATGTTTGTTTATCAAAAGGTTTACGATCGAAACACTGTCAGAACGCCTACATATATAAAGGAAAACATAAAACAGCAAAAACATTACATAGTTGATCACAATATAGAATATTTGGGTGCACTTACTCTTCACGGTCACGGTCAATTGTGATAAACGAAAGAGTGACAAGACCAACAAAAATCAAGTTCTGCGCCTGCAAATTCTGAATTGTAGATCACGATGATCTTAAAACAATCAACTGCATATTTTCTGCGAGGAGAACCATTTTGGGATGGGCAACTACAACTTAAATACTGTCATCGAAATGTAAAACAGAGCTTACCTTAAGTTAAGAAGACGTTGTCTGAACAGTCTCCAAACCCGTTTTTAAAGAGTTGGACCAGGGTCAATATGGTTACCACGGAGTGAACTGAAAATTTCAAATCTGAATTCCATCGTCTGCGTTCCGGTTAAATGCCAGGGAATGACACACGGATTTAAAATGTCTCTATATCATAATATCCGCCTTGTTCAATAAAACAATGTAATTGCTAACTTATATCAAAAGCGGTAGCCTCTGCTAAATTGAGTATGGAAATAACCTACTTTTTATGACGAGCGCTCGCTAAACCTTAGTAAGCGGTTGTTAACGTTGTTTCAGTGCACCAACCGGTAATCCAAGTGCAACAGCCTATCGGGGCATGATCATTCTTAAATACATAGGCTACAACATATACGCTACTGGATGGCAATGTGCGCTCGTCTGGGAGTCTGTTCCATGACTGTGGTGAGAGACGACCCTACTGTCGCTGGCTGACAGTGCTCACCCGTGGGGTGTGGTAATATACGTGCAACCCAATAGAAATTTACATCCATACCGCTCTGAAGTGCGTCGCTGTAGTCGTCATCACCTTCATCATTCTCCTAAGTAGACAGCTGACTCTTGTGAAGGAACATTTGATTAAGTAGCCATAGGTTACAGTTCCTCGCCTTTCATTCATGCAGTAAACAATAATCAATAAGCTGCGCGTAAGAAGTGGGAAATCCTGGCTGCACTGCGCCGTTCGAGGATTTACACGTTGTGAAGTGGGCAGGCATAGATTAAAATATGCCATGCATTATATAGGCTACCCAAATAGGTATGCCCGTCTTATTGACCATTATTCGCGTCAACTCTTTCAACTCAGAATTAGGTCCAGAGTCAATTTAAGTGAGATGAGAGCACCACACAGTGGTACATAGCCTACTGTGTGCGTATAGCCTTCAGACCGGTTACAGAGTCTAAGCCAGGGGTGGGCAAACTGTTTGACTCGCGGGCCACAATGGGTTCTAAAATTTGACTGAGGGGCCGGGCCAGGAACAGATGGATGGAGGGTTTGTGTGAACTAATATAAATTACATGTAAAAATCATCACATGAAAGGATTTGGCCTTTAACAGGTAGCAACGCATTTATTTGCAAGGCAATTTAACAAATTGCACTAACATGAACAATACAAAAACTTGTCGTAACGTGACTGATCAAACATCATGAAAACATCTGAGGCCTGCGCCCAAACCAATTACCTCACTTGAACTTCTTTATTATTTACATTAACAGGTTAGAGCAGCCATGCAGGCTCTGTGTGGCATAGAGCTGTAATGATAAGTCGACAAAATCGACGACGTCGATTGTGAAAAATGGTCGACGGGGATTTTTATAGTCGACACGTCATTTAAAGGCACCCAGTGCAACTTTAGAGGCTGAAAAATAAACATTCAATTTCTAGTCTTTTTTAAACGTAGTAAGTTTCAATAACTCCATACCATTACATATCGACATTCAAGGAGCAAAGATGAGACGTCGTTGTGTGGTGAGAACTGATAGAAAATCGATAACAACAACAATCGCCGCCATTTTCTTTATTTATTGGTGCCACCAATAAATAAAGCAGGATTCCAGTCAATGGAAAAATGGCCTCTCCCCACCGACGATTGTTGTTGTTTACGATTTTCTATAAGGTCTCACCACACAACGACGTCTCATCTTTGCTCCTTGAATGTCGATATGTAATGGTATGGAGTTATTGAAACTTACTACGTGTAAAAAAGACTAGAAATTGAATGTTTATTTTGAATTTAATGTTTATATAAAGTTGCACTGGGTGCCTTTAAACAAATAAAATAAATATATATATATCATTTTTTATTTTTTTTTTTAAGTGGGGCCAGACGCTAGGGCCGGATTAAAAAGCCCAAAGGGCCGTATTTTGCCCTTTGCCCATGCCTGGTCTAAGCTAATGTTCGCTTTCGCATTAATGGAGTTCAAATCAAATCAAATGGAGAGATGAGCTTCTAGCGCCGACCAAACTTCAGCGTATGACCAACTCCATTGTGCATATTCACCGCACCATATCCACCGCAAGCACAAAAGATCCCTGAAAATATATATAACTCTGAAGCTGACATTGCTGATTTTCAATACTGTTATGAAATAATTAGACTAAGTTAAACCGTCTTGTTCATCCTTCATTGGTTGCCCTCCAACAAAGCAGAACATCTCCATAAAATGTTCCGTGAAGCTCTTTGTTAAAGATTCTGCTTAAGGATATTGCAGAATGTATTGTGCACCGGGTGAGTTAAGGTGAAACCCTTTCCTCCTGATACTATTCAATCATCCATAAGTTTTAGGGTGTTGCTACACATTGTCATTTTTAAAATAAAAATAATAACTTAGAATGGAATAACGTTTAAAATATAAATTTCACCATTATATTTGAAACAAAATGAACTCAATATGTCATATATTGCCCACACTCTGCTAAGCTAAGACTTCCATTTGCAGTCCCTTAGTCATGGAAGCATATACAAACCCTTAGTCAGTGTTTAGGAAAAAAACTATCTTTGTTGCACCCGCTGCCATGCAGTCATGGTGTGTGAGTTCATGTTTTTGAAAAGTCAGCAAGGCACAGCTCATACTCTCTTCCTCTTCCCCTGTGAAATATCATGTGAGGAACAGGAGGGGAGGGTTTCCAATGGGCATGAACACTTTAAAGGTTACATGCGGCATGCAACACAAGACATCTGTCCTCAGCCAACCTCCCAGACACCTGCTCAGAGCCTACCAACGAGGACAGAAAATGACCTTTTACGGGTTCCTCTGAGGTCACCAGAGAGGAGTTCATCAAAGATCTTCAGTGAGCCTCTTTTTCAGAATGTCATGCCTGTGCTTCATAAGCATTATGCCATTCAGTATGTTTATGTATGTTAAGCCCCTTCCTTGATAGTTGTGTGGTGCCCCCAACCCTCACCACTACCCCCCATTCCTAACTCTCCAACAGGACTGTAAAGAGATAAATAAACATTACCCACTGTGTCTCACATAGTACATCGTCTGAGGGGGGGGGGGGGGGGGGGGGGGGGGGGAGATTACATGAGCATCGGATATTGGGAGTTGCTGCTATGTACTGCTGTAGGTAATGTAGACGTAATGCACATCTTTCTTCACCACAGACAACCTCAGAGGCACAGTGCTCAAGGGCATTTGTCTACTCATGGGGAATGGATCCCTACACGTATAAATCCCCGGTGGGATATAGGTTTTACACTCTAATATAGAATAATCTATAGATCATCTATAATAAAGTGTCATGTCTAGGTTCTTCCTGGGGAAAAACAATTATTACATTTTCGGATCCTTTTATCTCTCTTCACTCCACTGGAAAGCTTTGACAGGTCCACCATATGCAGGCATGTCTCAGAAATAAAGTCGGGAAAACCATTGATCAAATGAGAATCACATGAACAAATTGCAGCCCTAAATCCTAACTACACAGTTCTGTGCCATCATTTCCTCTTCTTCAATTGTTATCCACTGATTCCCTCTGTGTGCTCTTTTGGCACTAGCCATTTGTGACAACGAGACCACTCTGCCTGCTCTCACTTTCCCTTTCCCCTAACTCAAGCGTAAACAGAACTGCCTTCTCATTTGCCTCCACTTGGAGCAAGGGCACAATTAAAAAGGCAGAAAGACGGGAGGGGTCACACTGTGTCCACCTAGCAATTTCAGGGTTCAGAGAAAAACTGCAGTATTTTTTCCATCTATTCTTCATCCTCTGGCTGGTGATTACAGATGAAAGTAATTGGTTTCATCTGAGGGTTAAGTGTGTGGGGGGGGGGAAATGGCATGGCAATGTGACCCGCTGCTACATTAGGTGAAAGCAGAGAAGACTGAACAGAAATATGCGTCAAGGAAAAGGACAGTGCAGTTTGAAAAACAGTCACCAATATAAAAAGAGCAGATACAAAAGGTTATTTCCCAAGAGTTGTCTGCCTTACTTTCAGAAAAAGGCCATCTGATTAAGTGGACAATGCCAAAGTAGACTGGCAATAAGAATTGGACAATGGACGAAGTAGGCAAAATAACATTTCAGCCCACCACAGTTGCATTTCTCTTCTCCTTCTCCATCAATTCTCCTCCATTTTCCTCAACAGGTAGGTCAGCCATACGTACATGAGTGCATAACATGAGTACTCATCTGCGAGCAGGATTGCATGTTGATCTTGACCTTGGTTGTATCAAGTATTTGAGGAACCTTTCTTGATGGGGCATCAAGTATAATAGATCTGTTATAGTAGACAGAACACATTCTGTGCTACAACTTGCATCAATATGTTACGGAACCATGTAACAACGCAATGCATTTTGTCCTAGAAAAACAAGTGTGTTATCATTGTGCCATTAAATATTGAACAGGTTACATTCTTTTGTGCACAAAAAAAAGGAAACAGATTATTCATGGCGTGCTCTGAATTGTCTTTGGTGCTTTTCATTTTGTGGACAAAAGCCTGACTGCCCTTCTCACTTTGTGGGCAAAATAGACTAATTTAAAGTACAAAATTAATGATTTCCATTTGCTGTATTACTAAAAGTATTATATGCAGGAAAGGTCTTTGGTCCGATACATTCCAGAGGTGGGAGGTTACCGAATGTGTTCTGCCGAGAGTTGCTTAAACTTTTAGGCATCAGTGGCAGTTCTAAAGTCTGCAAAAGTTTACAGATCCCCTGGTATCCCGTAAGGTCATATTTTGTATCTTGTGTGCACACAAGACCTTATGGGACCTTATGGGTTCTGTAGCCTTCACTGGACATTTGTATACACCGTCAGGTGGACAGAATTACTTTCATGAAATGAGTCTGAATCTTTTGTCCAAGAAGTGCATTCATTCTTATATCCACAACATGAACATCAAATGAAATGCATGACATGAATCATCCATTTTGTATTCTGTGCACAAAAAAATTAGCTCTCTTCAACATTTTGTGGACACAGTGCTGTTATGTTTGTTTTTGTTTTTCATGGACATAAGACATTACGTTGTTACATGGTTTGTAAGAAATGAATGCATTGCACTTATGTCTAAGAAATAAGGTCTGTTACACTTGCTCCCTATGGGTCTACCCATCAGAATGACCTACAAGATCATGGCAGACCTTTTCTGAAGGGCAAGTGTGAAGTGAACGTGTGCTTGAATAGACCCCTGAAGTGAAAGGGTGCTATCTAGGGGTTCTCATCACATTTTTCTACTACCACTACAAGTTATATTAGTACTCTTCAACATTTTCTTTCTGTTAAAGTTATTGTGCCAGCCATGACTTCTGAATTATGTTACCCCTGATGTCTGTACATTGGGACTTGTCACATCATGCATTCTGATGCAGTTTGTGAGTTTGGAGCATGCTGATACAGCGGCATATATGCAACGGTTGTAGAATTGGGTTCCCTTGTGAGTACCTGTCACTTTTAATTTTCTGGGGTAATTGCAAATAAAATGGATTCAGTGAGAACACACTTCGCTTATTTGCAAATGTGAGCGCTGGGTTGATCTCAAGAGAAAGTAGAGCAAGCTTCAAGGGACCTCACCTCATGTAATTTCACAAACACCAAAGATTCAATTGTGCCAATATGTTTACTTGGCAGATATGCCACCGCATTTCTTTAAAATATGAATCCATTAACCTTTGCAAAGGTAGGCCTGTGCACGGGGCTGCTACTGCTGCTGCAAAAAAAGAAAAGCTGCGATTGACGGGAACAATCATCCTGAACAAAAAGGTATTTGCATGCAAAGGTTTGCCTAGTTCTGTTTGAAAACACACAACCATTCCATCCTTTGTGTATGCCGTATTTGTAGCCTATGTCTCAAAATGAAAACGTTTTGAATGCAACATGGCACATCCGGAAAACAATCAGACGTTATGAATATCAGAATTGTGTTGATGATGATGAGCACTTACACAGGAGGAAACAAATCTGTATCTGTCTGTGTCCCAGGCCATTGGAACAGTGTAGCTAATTGCCCTGGAGAGAGGCATGCAAAGGGCGATGCATGAGCATGAGTTTCGGGCCGACTGACATCGACACCAAATTCCTTGCAACAGCTTACGTATCTTTTAACTGTGATGGGAAAGCTGTACAGGTAGGCTATGCTATTGGTAAATGCAGGAAAGGGGCAGAATGCCTACGATCCACCACGTGGTTGATGCGTTCTGTCATTATAATAACTGCCCGAGACAATGATGCGTCGAGAAATTCTGCACCAAATATGCTAATGATATTCCCGGCAGGGGGCGCAAACGAATACCGTACCCTCAGTATACATCCCCAGCGATATTGTGCAAACAATTGGTATTCTTTCAGATGTAACTGTAGTACATTATTGTGTCTGTTGTGTAACCGCCCAGTGTACTTTGCCCGTATGAAAAATATATATATATCAATAGTATATAAATATACTTCATTTTGATTTGATTTGATCATATTGTCTGGTAATGAATACTGACGTGTTCCAATGAGATTTCCGAAAACATAATGGGATAGGTGTGAACAAAGTTGTTCCTTAATTTTGCATATAAGTTTCCTTGAATATTTCTGAAATGGACACCTTCCAGGCCATCTAACAGCTCTGAGGCATTTTTTTTTTTGCAATTTCTGAACTAATATGATGTAATGATCATAATGAGCATGTTTCAGAGCAAGGCTGCTTATAGTAATTAAGTATGTTCCAGCTGGTGTTTAGAATCACCAGAGGTTAGGTTGGGTATTTTGTAGTGTGGTCTCCTCGACTTTAATATCTTCTCCTGTGGAGTGATGCAGCAAACACTTATGGCGTATAGAAAGCTGAACATTTAAAATCTTGGGCTTAAATGTATCGCCATCATTGCTGCATGCCTTCCTTTTTTATTGTGTGAAGTTTACATACATTATAAAGGCAAAGTAATGTAATATCAGTCTGTGCTGCAAGCAGTTGAGTATGCCATGCTTTTATATACAGCCGCGGAAAAAATTAAGAGACCACTTCAAAATGATCAGTTTCTCTGGTTTTACTATTTATTGGTATGTGTTAAAGTAAAATGTACATTTTTGTTTTATTCTATAACCTACTGGCAACATTCCTACCAAATTTCAAATAAAAATATTGTCATTTAGATCATTTATTTGCAGAAAAATGACAATTGGTCAAAATAGCAAAAAAGATGCAGTGTCTTCAGATCTCAAATAATGCCAAGAAAACAACTTCATATTCATTTTTAAACTACACAATACTAATGCTTACACTTAGGAAGAGTTCAGAAATCAATATTTGGTGGAATAACCTTGATTTAAAATCACAACTTTCATGTGTCTTGGCATGCTCTCCACCAGTCTTTCACATTGCCGTTGGGTGACTTTATGCTACTCCTGGCGCAAGAATTCAAGCAGCTCGGCTTCTTTTCATGGCTTGTGACCATCCATCTTCCTCTTGATCACATTTCAGAGGTTTTTTATGGGATTCAGGTCTCGAAATTGGGCTGGCCATGACAGGGTCCTGATCTGGTGGTACTCCATCCACACCTTTACTGGCCTGGCTGTGTGGCATGGAGCATTGCCCTGCTGGAAAAAACATTTCTCAGAGTGAAATGAGTTGGGGAACATTGTCAGAGCTAAAGGAAGCAAGTTTTTCTTCCGGGACAACGTTGTACTTTGCCTGGCTGAGGTTTGTAAAAGACCATAAGGATTGAAAAAAGCGGACTGGAGGGTCTTCTAGTTCGTCTTCTCTGATGAGTCCAATTTTCAGCTTTGCCCAACACATGGTCGTCTGATGGTTAGACGGAGACCTGGAGAGGCCTACAAGCCAGAGAGTCTTGCACCTACTGTGAAATCGGACTCATCAGAGAAGACGAACTTAGAAGAACCTCCAGTCCGCTTTTTCAATCCTTATGGTCTTTTACAAACCTCAGCCAGGCAAAGTACAACGTTGTCCCGGAAGAAAAACTTGCTTCCTTTTGCTCTGACAATGTTCCCCAACTCTGAGAAGTGTTTTTTCCAGCAGGGCAATGCTCCATGCCACACAGCCAGGCCAGTAAAGGTGTGGATGGAGTACCACCAGATCAGGACCCTGTCATGGCCAGCCCAATTTCGAGACCTGAATCCCATAAAAAACCTCTGAAATGTGATCAAGAGGAAGAGGGATGGTCACAAGCCATGAAAAGAAGCCGAGCTGCTTGAATTCTTGCGCCAGGAGTAGCATAAAGTCACCCAACGGCAATGTGAAAGACTGGTGGAGAGCATGCCAAGACACATGAAAGTTGTGATTTTAAATCAAGGTTATTCCACCAAATATTGATTTCTGAACTCTTCCTAAGTGTAAGCATTAGTATTGTGTAGTTTAAAAATGAATATGAGCTTGTTTTCTTTGCATTATTTGAGATCTGAAGACACTGCATCATTTTTGCTATTTTGACCAATTGTCATTTTTCTGCAAATAAATGATCTAAATGACAATATTTTTATTTGAAATTTGGTAAGAATGTTGCCAGTAGGTTATAGAATAAAACTAAAATGTACATTTTACTTTAACACATACCAATAAATAGTAAAACCAGAGAAACTGATAATTTTGAAGTGGTCTCTTAATTTTTTCCGCGGCTGTATTTTAACAAATGATTTATCAGTTCAATCAATCAGCTGAGCTCTTCCCTAGTTCAACATTTACAACTTGAGGAAATAGGCTGGCATTCATTTTTCATGTCCTCAATAAACTATTGTCATATACAAACTGCATTACTTTTCCCGCTTCAAAGAGCAACTACCAACTTTGTGCCTTTTTTTCCCTTTTCTTTGTCTGAGCAATAATGACGTGTGGGCTGTGCAAAAGGTGCTGCGTTTCACTATTTTATCATTTGCAAGGGAGTAACAGGGAGAGGCTGGAGTGTGCTGATTTCAAGGGCACAGCTGAGGGATGTACTTCCACCCACCAGACAGTATTCAGGACACAGAAATGATAAATGGGAAGTACAACAGCAACAACTCCATCGAGCAAAAGTTTTTGTTTATTTAAAGGTTGGTGACAGTTTGGCACATAACTGGCCAGGTTCAATTCCAGTGACAATAAAAGCTCATGTGTCAAACAACAGCAAAATCTGGCAAAAGCAAACCACTGCTTTGGTCATTGTCAAATATCACACATACATAAACACAAAGTACAAAACATTACTTATTAAAAATATCTTTGACAATGTAAGTACAACAATGATACAAGTATGAACCATGAGCTCTAAAAATGTTGTGGCCTTTTTTGCCGTGGTCTGTGCAGTGAATTATAGGAGTTATACAATAGTATACAAAATTAGTATATTTTTGATTTTAGTTATACACAGGAAAGGATCTTAAATTCCTTTTTTATTATTGGTTGGGGACTTTCCACGGCGGCCAATTCTCTCACTGTCACATGCATAAAAAGCATATTCACATTTTGATAAACCAGAAAACTTCTGATGGTGCTCTTATTTCGGCACATTTCATCTGGACGGCAACCAATACCGGAGTGGATTTGGCCCTGAAGCAGGTCCCTTCTGGTTGACTGGTCCTGTAAGTGCAAGCTTGGTGACAACTTTTCAAGACATCTTCTGCAAGGCTGTTCCTTCAAACTTTATAAACCAGAGGTTTGGGTGACAGCAACATATGCTTTTGCATTTTTTTTTTATTTACGGTCGGCGCATTTGAAACCTCTTCCTAGGTTTCCTCGGCTTGCCCCCTGAAAAACAGACAACCCACACATGAGTACATTTAGATCTATTACAGCTTTATGGAAATTTTGAAAAGATTTAGTATTCCATTTCTCTCTGAATTTGCCTTGGTTAAGTAAAACATGTATTCATACCTTTACCACATACATCAATGCAACTTTGTCTGGAAACAAAGTTGTTGTTGCTTCCTCCACAACCAGAATACTCAAACTCCTCACACATCTTGGTGACTGAATTAAAGTAGTAGCGAGGTATGGAGGCAGAACACCGGCCTTTGTCCAGGGGATCCAGACAGAGCAAGGGGACAGCTGCAATCAGAGGGAGAAATCAAACATTCTTTATGTGAGGTTAAGTAGCCACGTTAGAGAGACATGCTAGAGAGAAGTCAGGTGAATGGTGTGTCAGATACTTATTTTTTATCCTGCAAATAATAACTTTTAGCTTTTTGGATTTAGCAAAATACTCCAAACAAAAGATTGGTGGATGGATGGATGGATGGGTAGATTGATAGATAGATAGATATATAGAGTGTTCTATCAATATCAAAACGCTTCTAGGTGTTTATGAAGATCTTCTACTGCTGCACATAATAATAATAATAATAATAATAATTCATTTTATTTTTAACGCACTTGGTCTTATCCTAATGGAGACACTCCATTCTCATTTTCTAACAGCTTCAACACTTTATTATAAATGAGGTAGGCCTATTTACATTTTAAAATGACACATCGCTCCATTATCAGGTGAAATGACATCAATCAAAAAGTCAATTTTAAACTTTTCCCACAAAGCCATTTTGATTAAACTAAACGTTGAGACATCGTGAAATCGACCCTTCAGTTCTTTGTAAAAATACAAAAGCGTTACACACTTTTCCGAGGTTTGCAGTACTCCAAGCAGGACTCCATATCCTCGAAACGGTTCTCGTTACCACCACAGCCACCGTAAACGAATATTTCGCACTGCATAGAGGTCATGTTAAAGAAATATAAAGAAATATGGGCTCGACACCGTCCCACATCACTTGGAAACCTGCAGATCTGAGGAATCTCTAGAATAAGGGGGAGAGTGAAAACATTAGAATTACGACAGGTGAAAAATTAAAATGGTGCCTTATAACGCAGTCAGCGGGGTTAGTGACGTCTCGTACTTGGTATCATCCAGCATGTCTTCTGACATTCAGCATAACTTTTGAAGTTGTTGTTGTTTCCCAAGCAGCCACCGTAGCTGAATTGTTCGCACCGCTGTGTGATTCTGTTGTAAGTGTAACGCGAAATGTCCTCCCTACAGGGCCCCTCATCTTCTTGAAGAAAGCACACATCTGCAAAGGACAAAGAGTTGCGTTGACTATAGCTCTTCTATAAATCAAAGAGACAACGCCCTGGGGCATTGTAGACTATGCAAGAAAAACATCACAAACGCAATATAGTGTTTTTCCTATTAATTCATTGAGGTAACTTTGTTAGCTGACGGTTGCAAAGAGTGTATCACTTGTACAGATAACAATGCAAATGATCTTACATAGTCCTCAGAAGAAGACATTACTTGTTTACCTGTTGGTTTCCGAGCGAAGGCATTTTCAAGCAACGGCATGAGAAGAAAACTTAAAAAATAGTATTCCATTTTGAAGATTTGTCCTCGCAGAGTTGGCTAAACAGTTAAGAATGACAACTTTACTCTGACTAACTTTGGTTAATTTCAAACGGTCTTTTATACTATTGTGTGAGATCTCTCTTGAGGGTTGGATGGGCGGGCACGCTGACTCATTTCCAATACAGGCCTACTATGACACTAAACTGGTGTAAGGCGGAGATTTGTATGATAACCTATATCAAATGTTTAAACGTATTACGTTGTGGTGCACAGATCACGATCTAAGATTATAAAATGATATAGATAAAGTAATTACGTTTTTGAAGAACAACACTTGCTTTTGATTTCAGGAACAAAATTGTGGTAGGCCTCGGATATCAGAGAATTCGTTTTGAATGTAGGCCTACACAGAAAAACTATGGAGGACTGAAAGTGCCACAACTCAATAAATAAATACACCATCAATAATTATTTAAATGTGTCATTAATTAATTCAAATTGGAATTAAATACATAAATGTTTCAATAAATGTGTCATTAATTAATTAAAATGGGAATTAAATACATACATGTTTTATTAAATGTGTCATTAATTAATTAAATAGCAATTCATTTTGGGTAAAAAAAAAACATATTTAATTATTTCACTATTTAATTCATTATGTCATGGTCCTGTGTTGCAGCGCATCAATAATTAAATGTATCTGTCAAGCTCACCCATCAAAGCCAGTGGGCGGATTCCTAAAACCTGATTGGTTACCCTGCACATCAAGTCAAGGTTTACCGATTCAAGATATTTGGATTGACGCAGGCCTCATTCCTAAACACTGTCAAACTAAACTTTTTCTTAAACGCTAAAAATCCAGAGCGTGCGAGGTGAAGAAAACGGAAAATCGATCCAGTAGTGGACCATGGATTAAATACCTCGAAAGCAATTTAGCCATCAACAGAAATGCAAAACAAAATTGCAAAGTCAGTAAGGAAAGCTAAAATGTATGAGGAGAGTTGGATAGCAGGGTTCAAAAGGACAACAGACCTAATAACAAACACATTACAAATAATAAAGAGAGCTTTCATCCATCAAAATGTGTTGGTTTGTGTGCTTTGTATACATTTTCTCTTTCAATCTGGCTTGTTTGTGTGATATTACACTTGATATTAACAGTTGACTAAGCAAGTTCTTGTAGCAGCTAGCTAACTAGCACTAGCTGCTAGCTGTCGTGAGGTACTTGTCGGGAAAGGAGACGCGATGCCAGAGAAAGGGTGATGAAACCGGAAGTCGTCACTTCTCTGCGGTATCTGGTTGGTTAAAGAAACGAACCCGGGACCTTTGTTTTATTCTTGTGGAGCTATGTGGAGCTGTGTATATTGCCTGACGTTTAATGGTGTGTCACGTTGTTACAGTTCAAGTTCAATATTAATAGCGGTTGAATTACCCTTGTGACGGTGTAATCCCTAGCGGTAAATAAACGTTAATACCTTGAATGACTGATTAAGGATATATGTGACACATCTCAAACACACGTAATCGATGTTTTTTTGGAGAAATTAGATAATTGGTTAGCTTACAGTTCAGTATTTTACGGGAGCTGATGGACCTAGCTAGCTAGCAAATGAATTACACGTGTGTGTCGGTGTAATCGCTACCGGTAAATAAACGAAAACGTATTTAACCGAATGACTGATTAAGGATATATGTTACATATCACAAACACACGTAATCGATGTTTTTTTTGGAGAAATTAGATAATTGGTTAGCTTACATTTCAGTATTTTACGCGAGCTGATGGACCTAGCTAGCTAGCTAGCAAATGAATTACACTTGTGTGTCGGTGTAATCGCTACCGGTAAATAAACGAAAACGTATTTAACCGAATGACTGATTAAGGATATATGTTACACATCACAAACACACGTAATCGATGTTTTTTTGGGAGAAATTAGATAATTGGTTAGCTTACATTTCAGTATTTTACGCGAGCTGATGGACCTAGCTAGCTATATGGTGTTTAGGAAGCTCAGGCTTGTTATACTTTGTGGATAGCTCAAGCCAGCACAGACATAATCGATGGTTTTAGGGGAAAATTAGAGTATTGGTTATCTTAAACTACAGTGTTTTACCCGAGCTAATTGGCCTAGCTGTGTAATATGTTTGTATTGTTTTCCGCGAGGGTGTATGGATGTATTGTTTGTTTCCTAGACATTACTATACTGTGTTTAGGTTAGCTAAAGCTAGCACTGTCACAGGCACAAACGCACGTATAGGCGCACACACACACACACACAGCCCGCAAAATGCAAGCTGTTAATAAGTCATTGGGATGGCCCTTAAAAGGACCGTTGGTTTGCTCAGAGGACTAATATGCTAGGACTAATTTTACATGTTCAATTATATTAGCCATGAGCAGGGCGTTACCAGATGGGTTCAAATGAACTCCGTCCTTACGGAATATAGCCATGGAGCGGCTAATGTTTTTATGAGTTATAAAACTCATGCCCAATTGCCGTAAGAATGACCCCACCAATTTATTAATGTTTCTCCTTGACTTGTCGAGCAGACCTGGGGCGTCACAGGTACCTCTCATCCACACTCTACGTTCGCAGATATCCGAAAAAACGATCTGGGTAACTGGGAACATGGACATGACTAACGATAAATCATTAATCACCCGGCGTATTAGTCCAGTTCCCAGATCGTTCCCTCCGACGTGAATGACAAGTACCTGTGGTGCAGTCCGTTTGCATTTCTCTGCTTCAAGCAAAGGTATTAGCTGGTCCCACTTCATACCCTTACGACCAAGCCAATGAACTTCACCGAGAAGAGAAAGCTCGGGAACCGGTACGGTCTGGCTATGTCTCTCGAGCCAGTGAACCCAAGAGTCGCCAATCAACCAAATTGTGGGTAAAGCCGTCATGATGTATGTTTAAATGAATAGAAAATTCTTGTGACCTAGACCTTTAAAGTCCGTTGTGTGCATTCGTGGACATAAGAGATATGTACGATTGGATTAAATATTGCGCGTTTAATAGTTATTGGTGTAGGTAGTGTTCCAAGGACTGTCATTGGTGCATACAATGTCACACATTTTATATAACAAACTGTTGCTATCGTATCTTTCCACTGTACTCTTCACTGTACTCGAGTCACAACTCACAAAGTTTGAAAGACTTGAAAACTTGGAGACCAGAAGACCAGACAATCCTTTTTGAAGACAAAAGCCTCTGTTGAAGTTACCCAACTTCAGCAGCTTACACATCCTCCATCCAGCTAAGGTAAGTTAATTTACTTGATTTTCATTAAAACTGTTTCTTAATAGTAACAAGTAAACGTAACGTTAGCGCACAGTCGCATAGCCTTACCACAGGGAAAATAAAGCACTTCTTTTGAGCGCCTAAACATTATGGATGAAATTTAGCAACAACACTAAGTCAAGTAAATGCAGCGACACGGGGATTTAAATATATCCTACTGTAATGAATATTTCCGCGAGGGGGCATTATCGCTTTTTTTCCTGTTTTTTTTTTTTTTACGTCGTTGTGTGTCAGACATTGTACATTGTAGCATAGCCTCATCTGCTGTCAAACCGTTAGTGGGCTGCGCCTTACGTTACCACAGGGAAAATAAAGCACTTCTTTTGCGCGCCTAAACGTTATGGATGAAATTTAGCAACAACACTAAGTCAAGTAAATGCAGCGACACGGGGATTTAAATCTATCCTACTGTAATGAATATTTCCGCGAGGGGGCATTATCGCTTTTTTTCCTGTTTTTTTTTTTTTTTACGTCGTTGTGTGTCAGACATTGTACATTGTAGCATAGCCTCATCTGCTGTCAAACCGTTAGTGGGCTGCTCCTTACGTTACCACAGGGAAAATAGACGCGCCTTTATTTTATGGGTGATATTAAGCAGGTTAAATGCAGCGCAACAGGGATTTATATCTCCCCTTGCTACATATATATATACATATGTATATATAAAGACAAATATTTACAAACTTTGTATAGGTTCTCATCACTAATGCTATTATGTTCTCTCTCCTTCTTGTTTGTGACAGTGTGCGTCATTGTGTTTCGTGTTTTTCACTACCTTCAGTGAACGCATAGCTTCATTTAACATTTTTATTAGTTAGTAACATTATTAGTTCATAATGGAGGGTTTTGCACGGCTGGCGGCAATTCGTCACTACGTTGTTACTGGTTTCCACACACCAGGGACTTCTGCGTTGCAGAAGTCTTCTGTTTGGAGGGCAGCAAAGAACTATGTATTTGAAATGGATCGCTTGTTTTATATTCGTGCTGGTAGGAAACGTGTGGTTGTACTTAGCCCTGAGGAGAGGGACAAAGTACTGGTTGAGTACCATGACCATCTATCCACTGGGGGTCACGGTGGTATACAAAAAACCATAGCTAGGATTACTGAACGTTATTATTGGTTAGACATAACTACGGATGTAGAAAATTGGATTGGTTCCTGTGAACCGTGTCAGAGGCATGACAATATTAAGACTGTAGCACTGAAGCTACACCCAATTAAGGTCTATGGACCCTGGGAGGTCATGGGTGTAGATTTAATTGGGCCGCTCGCAATGACCCCCCGGGGTTACACTCATATTTTGACTTTTACAGATTTGTTCTCCAAGTGGGTCATAGCTAGGCCTCTGATGGGCAAGGACGGTCCAGGGGTAGGACTTAGTGTGGCAAATGCTCTATTGGAACATGGTGGTGTACGTAAGATTATAACTGATCTAGGTAGAGAGTTTGTGAATAAATGTAATGAAGCAATTCTTAAAACTTTAGGGGTGGAGCATGCAATGACTTCAGCCTACCACCCACAGAGCAATGGGCAAGATGAGCGCTCAAATCAGAATATTAAGCGGCATCTTGCAAAGTATTGTAATAAGGATCAGAGTAACTGGGACATTTATCTACAACACGCTGTCTATTCAATTAACACCTCTAAACAGCGTTCCACAAAGGTGACCCCGTATTTCGCTATTTATGGGGTTCATCCCGGTAGCAGCGCCGATCCAAAGGTGGATGACTATGAGATAGACAACAGTGAAGAGACGCTGCAGAGGAGGGCAGACTTACTTGCAGAAGTTCATGCAAAGGTTCAGGAGAACATAGCAATCGCCCAAAGTAAACAGAAAGCGTATTTTGAATCCAAACAGAATCATAAGGTTAAACGTTTTGATGTCAAGGAGGGCGATGAGGTCCTCTTGGCAGTTAACAAGAAAGCGGTTAAGTTAGGTAATGGAATGAAGGAACGTTGGGGAGGACCATTTAAGGTTGAGGCCATGTCAGACAAGGGAGTGACCACTCTTGTTGACAGTATTTCAAAGCGACGTCAGAAGGTTAATGTTCGCCATTTGAAGCCGTATGTCCGGCGAACAGACACGGCTAAAGATGTCGACATTGCCTTTGACGTCCCGGAACTAACAGTTTTGTGCGACATCTCGGAGAAGGCTGTCAATGGTGAATGTAGGTATTTTTGCATTTATACGTTTCTCCATGGGTAGTGTCATGTCAAGTGAAATGTAATTGGAATATGTGTTTTGTGTTAATTTTTCCTAAAAGTTGAGGTTGTTGGTGATCACACATACAGCAAGACAGCAGACATTGGTAAGGGCACAACCTTGAACAGAGAGCAAACATATACATGTATGTATTTAGATGTTTATACAGCAGATGCTGAATTTTTTTGTCTTTGTGTGTATGATTTTTTTTCCAGTTTCAGAACTTCATACTGTCTCCGCAAGTTCAGAGGACGAGGTACATTTTCTAAAATGTATTGTGTTCATGTCAACGCATTCATTTTCTTCTGCGTTTGCTCTGTTGGTTATTTAACTCATTCACTGTTTCTCTATATGTAGTCTCTAACTTTGGAGGAAAAGTTCCCTGTACCCATAGCTGCAAAGGTAAAATGGTCTTTAGTTTGTCACCATCTTTTCCAATAGGTAGTGGTTTGGGGTGGCCATTATGTGGGCTAACTTCTGCGCACATGCTTCCAATCCATCAGGTACTGACGCAACAGATCCGCAATGCTGCCAACAAAGACGCGGTTATGCTGGAATTCGGAAGATGTCGTGCCACGTTTCGCGACTTAGACAGTCTGGCAGGTCCAGATTTCACCTGGCTGACCGATGATGTAAGTTAACTTGAAAATACATTTTTATTTGACTTTTTTCCCATTATGTTGTCATCTGATCTGCTGTCATCTTTCTTGTAGATTGTGAATACGCGCATTGCAGTGATTGTTGCAGATCACAAACAACGTTCCACTGTAAGTAGTTTTCTATTTTCGGTCTAGTCTGACAACCTACCAGTTTCTGATATTGTTTTGTAGATGTTTATACTGGTTTTTCTTTGTCTTCACAGGACAAAGCAGTGTTCCACAGCCTAACCACAGACGCATTCACGTTGTGGTGGCGTGACTGGAATCAACATAGTTGTATTAGCGATAGAGTTTTAAGGGAAATCAATGGCATTAAGTCAGATGGCGTGGTGCTACTGCCACGTCTCGTTGGTTTAGGCTCTCCTGAACGTGGCAACCATTTTATTTTATGGGTAATTAATGGTACCCAGAAAAATATCCACATTTTTGATTCACTAGGAATGTACAATAGTTTAGAATCACAGGACAGATTAGTCTTGGCCAACGCATTTAGAAATGTGTTTGTTGATCTGTCCCTTTGGGACGTTGTGCTACCACCAAAGTGGATACAGACAGACAGTACTAACTGTGGTGTTTTTGTCTGCACAGCAGCAGAGTCTTTAGTCAGGGGTATCAAGATGGAGAACGAAGAATTAACGAAAGCACAGCTCTCCCATCTCAGTCTGTACCATGCAGCACAATTATGTAAATTTGCGTTAAAATAAATCTGTAGCTGCATAGGTTCGGTCAGCCAGCGGACACCTGGGGTTGTTAAAATGCGTGGTACGGTAGGTGTACAGGTTCGGTCAGCGGACACCTGGGGTTGTTAAAATGCGTGGTACTGTAGGTGTACAGGTTCGGTCAGCGGACACCTGGGGTTGTTAAAATGCGTGGTACTGTAGGTGTACAGGTTCGGTCAGCGGACACCTGGGGTTGTTAAAATGCGTGGTACTGTAGGTGTACAGGTTCGGTCAGCGGACACCTGGGGTTGTTAAAATGCGTGGTACTGTAGGTGTACAGGTTCGGTCAGCCAGCGGACACCTGGGGTTGTTAAAATGCGTGGTACGGTAGGTGTACAGGTTCGGTCAGCGGACACCTGGGGTTGTTAAAATGCGTGGTACTGTAGGTGTACAGGTTCGGTCAGCGGACACCTGGGGTTGTTAAAATGCGTGGTACTGTAGGTGTACAGGTTCGGTCAGCCAGCGGACACCTGGGGTTGTTAAAATGCGTGGTACGGTAGGTGTACAGGTTCGGTCAGCGGACACCTGGGGTTGTTAAAATGCGTGGTACTGTAGGTGTACAGGTTCGGTCAGCGGACACCTGGGGTTGTTAAAATGCGTGGTACTGTAGGTGTACAGGTTCGGTCAGCGGACACCTGGGGTTGTTAAAATGCGTGGTACTGTAGGTGTACAGGTTCGGTCAGCGGACACCTGGGGTTGTTAAAATGCGTGGTACTGTAGGTGTACAGGTTCGGTCAGAGGACACCTGGGGTTAGATGCGTGGTACTGTAGGTGTACAGGTTCGGTCAGCGGACACCTGGGGTTAGATGCCACCCACTTGGAGTTAGACGTGCCTTGCCTCTGTCACCGGTCACATGGGTTAGACGTGCTTTGCTGCCCTTTTAGTTGTGTTTCACTTGCTAGTCTGTGCCTTAGAAAGATGTGCCTTGTATTTGTTGTCTTACAGGTGTGGTCAGCGAGCAGTGCGTGCGTTGCGCTTGTAGGAAGTCCTTTACGGTTCCCAAGTGCGGTGTGCAATCTGTCAGCGCGCACCTGGGTTTAGAAAGATGTGCCTTGTATTTGTTGTCTTACAGGTGTGGTCAGCGAGCAGTGCGTGCGTTGCGCTTGTAGGAAGTCCTTTACGGTTCCCAAGTGCGGTGTGCAATCTGTCAGCGCGCACCTGGGTTTAGAAAGATGTGCCTTGTATTTGTTGTCTTACAGGTGTGGTCAGCGAGCAGTGCGTGCGTTGCGCTTGTAGGAAGTCCTTTACGGTTCCCAAGTGCGGTGTGCAATCTGTCAGCGCGCACCTGGGTTTAGAAAGATGTGCCTTGTATTTGTTGTCTTACAGGTGTGGTCAGCGAGCAGTGCGTGCGTTGCGCTTGTAGGAAGTCCTTCACGGTTCCCAAGTGCGGTGTGCAATCTGTCAGCGCGCACCTGGGGCTAGTTGAAGGTTTACTGTTTAGATATGTTATATGTATATCATGTTATATGTATGTCACTGTGAAATTTGTATGTCTTTGTCACATGTCCTTGTCACATACATATTTGTCACAAAATGTTAGCATGCTTTTAATTTTCATTAACCTTGTCTCTCGTCTTGTCCTGTCTCACTAACACCCCACCCATAACCTGTACCTTGACGTGGTGAGTGGGCTTTCAACTAAACAGGTTTTGCTTTGAGTAGTGTTAGTTAGCAGGTTTTTAAAAACAAGTTTATGTTGTATTATCTTGTATATCTCCACAGGTCTCCACAATTAAACACATCAAGACTCAGTTCATTTTGACTGACCACAGCAGACCCTCCACCTGAAGACTGGAATATATCTTCCTTCAATCACCTACACTAAATGTCTTACATTGAAATAAAAAATAAATCCTGTACATTTGCATAGTTCTGCAATATTGTCTATTGAATTTTAAGTAAATTGTGCATATATGGCATCAGCTCCAGTGCTATATGAACATTGCTTGTTATATCTGGGGCATTGTGGCTCTCTCAATTTCCCCCTTAAAAAGCAAGCAAGCAATGTGAAACGTATTGACATGTCTACTGATGGCTGTTATGTTTTAGTATGTCAGTACATAACTTCAATTTCAGAAAGAATATGGCAAGATTAGATTTATTTCAAAGACATCAATTGAAAACTGTTTGATAATAATTTCGATCTTTGACAAGCTGCTGCTGGGAAGTGGACAGCCAGATTGTAAACCAATGTTACGATGTAAACTTGAGGAATAGTGCTGTTTTATTTGCAACAATTTCTGAATTAAAGAAATGTTAACATGCTTCAGTGGTCTGCTTGTTAAAAAAAACAAAAATGTTAATTTTCGGGAACTCATTTCAATAACATGATGCATAGGAGGAGGTGTAACGCTACCTTGTAACTATTAATAGCTTATTTGACACGGTGTTAACGTTTGATTAGCACACTAGCTTCGTAAAAGTTCGGTCACCAAGTCAATTGTGTGTTTAGTTGTATGACTTCGTAAAAGTTCGGTTAACACGTCAGTTGAGTATTGAGCCGTATAACTTCACCAAAATAATAAATAAATAAATAAAACGATCGTTTAAAGGTCAGGCAATCAACGCAAGTTCTCAACGACAAAGTAAAGGTCCTGGTATTAGCCAATCAAAACGGAGTAAATCACCCACTTCCGTTTTCATCACCCTTTCTCTGGTCATCGCGTCTCCTTTCCCGACAGTACTACTACAGTATGCTAGCTAGTCAACTCCCATCATGAGCTGCATTGCCTGCTCGTAGAAAACCCGTAGTTGCATCATTAACTGAGACCGTGATGCAGGGGCGTAGCCTGACGATGTCATACTCATAATTCTAGTCAGAATATGAGTCTGAGACCGGACCACTGGGCTGTGATTATGGGGCGTGTTTCAACGAACCAGGAAAGAAAATTCCTCTTCGCTGAATTGGATACCTAGAACCAATCAGAGCAACGTAGTATTATTACCATCTGATAGATTAAACTTTTACCTGATCCCGTAGGAAGGACGGCAAAAACATCTTTTCAATCGACAAATGCCTTGATCGCGTTTCTCTGTTCCTCTTTCAAAATGAATGCGCTGTCAATATCTGTTGAGAAATGCCTGCTCACGTTACTTAATTAGCACTCAAGGCTAGAAGCTACCATTCGTTTTAATGTTTTGTTTGTCTACGCTGTTAGCATAACCTTTCAATAATGGTCTAGAGTGCATAAGTTAAGACCTACAATCCTAGGCAACATTGGTGTTGCGTATACACAACTAACCGAGTCAATGTAGACATAAAAAAAAGTCGTGTAGATACCTTAAATCATATCAAATATGTCCCACTAAGCTCCCGAGACGGCGCCATCTTTGTTCGATGTATACCGGTATTCTATCTATGTCTGTCCATCAACGTATAAAGCCCGCCCTTACAATTTGAATGGTCAGATCCCTTTTCGGGGCCGTTTAAACCCTCCCAACTAGCTCGACTCCAGACTGAATCTCCCAGAACAAAAATTTTGTGGGCGGAGTTCAGGCTGGTATCCAGTGATGTAGTGCTGGTTTTGTATTGTGTGTACTTTAGAAGACTTGCCACTTGAAAACGAAAAAAAAAAGCTCTTGACTAAGCAAGTTCGTGAAGTAGCTAGCTAACTAGCACTAGCTGCTGTAGGTTACTGCTACAGTTGTTAAGGCAACTGGTTAGTATCAGTGCTAGTCAACTCCCGTCATGAACTGCATTGCCACTCGTGTGATCCATAGACATCCTATTATTACGTAATAGGATGTCTATGGTGTGATCTACATGAGGGAATATAGAAACCCGTGGCCAAGTAAACAGAACTTTTATATGTCGTGGAAAATTCTAAGAGTTCTCAAGAAACTTCTAAAGGCAAATAGGTGTGAATATGCTGAACGGTTTATTTCAGAGGAATTAACTACTGCTGAGCTGGTCCATGGAGCATCTCAAGAACTCTAGTCACATGCTAAAGCGATCAAGTAAACAGAACTTTAACTTTAGGTCGTATGGTACTACATGGTATTAAAAAGTTAAACATAATTTAAGTTTTATCGAAATGAATTTGCCTTCTCGCTGGAAGAAGACCACTCGTGAATAACTCACAATTGTAACCAAAGTAACATGTCACAAGATTCCATAACGTTAAGTTTTGGTGCTGGAACCAGTGGAAAAATGTCTCTCTCCAGGCACTTCAGACTAAAGCAATGGATCAGACTAAATCAGCGTTAGCCCCGCCCACTGACTTTGATGGGTGAGTTTGACAGATAAAATAAATTATTGATGCGCTGCAACACAGGACCATGACATAATTAATTAAATAGTGAAATAATTAAATATGTTTTTTTTACACAAAATTAATTGCTATTTAATTAATTAATGACACATTTAATAAAACATTTATGTATTTAATTCCCATTTTGATTAATTAATGACACATTTAAATAATTATTGATGGTGTATTTATTTATTGAATTAAACTATAAAACCTAAACTAACCTAATATACCTATATTAACCTAACGACAAATAAAATGTGCCTGGTATCAGGTAGTGCAATATTACTGTAGTGCAAACAATGGAAAACTGTAACATGTAAAGTGAAAGGTGCAAGACTATCACTGTCCATTTAAAAGCCTGATGGCCCTTGGAAAGAAACTGCTCTCCAATCTACAGGTGCGAGATCGAATATTTCGGTAACGCACACCAGATGGCAAAGGGGGAAAAAGTTTATAGGATGGATGGTAGCTGTCTTTAAGGATCCTGCCAGCTTTCCTGATGCATAGTGTATGGAAGATGTCCTGCAGGGCTGGGAGGGCAACTTTCACTCTCAACAGGGGGGAGATTAGAACTATAAGTGTGCTCACATGCAGGTGTCAATTTGAAGAGAGAATATTCTACCAACAGAGAAGGGCCGTAGAGAATAGATTGGCAAGGGGTGGAATCCTGAAAGACGCTGGAACACTGTTGACCAAGGGCCCAGAACGATGTCAGATAGTGTATATAAAGACTGTTAGGTACCCCCCTGTTTATAGGCTGTCATATGCACTTGGGCCGATGTCTTGTGAAGTCATGGAAAAGGGCATGTAATATTCATTCATAAATAATTTACATGTTAAGGCTAAATTTGCTTTTTACCGGGAGATACTATACTTGTCAGTAATACTTCTTTCACCTTTAACAGTAATGTATTAAGATAGTGTTACACATTTTTTACAGTGTTACACACATTTTTTTACGTTAAAAGAAAAGAAAACGCAAGAATGGCGTAATACACCAGCTCCACAACATTGCCTGTTTCTCAACAGGAGTGGTTGACATGGTTTTCTTCCCTCTCTGCTTATCACTGTTGTAGTATTTTTGGTTACAGCATAATTTGGCTTGATGGGATAGCATTCCAAGAACATGATAAGGTGTATTAAGGACTATGTGAACTCCAACTATGTAAACTATGTCTGGAAATCTCAGTGAAAATAAACTTCTGACCTACCCTCCTTATATTTCCTAATTCATCACTGTAAATATAATCCTTAAAGGGAAGTGCAAGTGTCTGGCATATTTCTTATGGGATAGACGAACAAACTGATTTATAGCATGAACAATCACAAAACACATTCATGGACAGTAATGTGCCAGACTGAGAATAGTAACCCCTAATATGACAGGATGAGGGTAAACACAGATTAGCATTATCATAGTTACCTGTAATGCTTTGCTTGTCCCCTTGACCCACATTAGCTTCACTGCATCACTGTTAAATGTATCAGTCTATTGTTTCACAAACATAAACACAAGTCTATCTCTCTCCCAGACTCGCACACCAAGTTCGAAAATAGGATGCTTGTAGTGATTCACTTTTATTTTTCAGCGCTAACTAATGTTCAATGATTTCAAATAGGATAGTTTTTTAATCAGATTAAGAGATTACAGTGGTTATACAGATTGCTTTATAAACCGGATTGAGTGAGAGGAACAGGATTCTCAGAGAGTTTTCAGAGGTGAAGACAACACACCATAAGCGGCAGTAAGTGAAACAAGAATTCTGTTTTTCTTGTTGCATTCATGAATTTTTGTGTTTATTCACAGAAAATTATCTTCATGACTTGTTTAAATGCCTCTGATGTGAAGAATATTTGATGTAGTATGTATCAAAAGGATTGCAGAATAATTGGTTTGCTTAGTTGATCAATTAAGGCTTCAGTTTCAACAAATTGTGCATGCAGATTTCAGAAATCAGAACAGTTGTATATACATTTAGCACTTATCCAAATGTTTATTTTCTTGTTTATTTTAATGTTTTTTTCTTGTGCTACAGAAAATGCCGATCATAGATGTTGAAAACTTAACAGACTTGGAGAAAGCCAAGATGGAGGTAGAACAGAAAAAAAAGGAAGTACCGCTCGAGAGAGCACTGGTATGTTTCTCAAACAAATCAGGCAAAAAAAAAAGCATAATATCTACATGCAGAGTGGGGTGCAGAGTAAATTACCCACACACAAATTGTTGCTGTTCCCTCTTCACCACTTTTTAAACCATGGTACTCAAAAATGTGTGTTTACTCAGACAGCCTTGTTCTTGTCAATGGCATAGGGAGGATTTGGAACAATAATCTGAATCTCGGCATGTCTAGATTATAGGGTTTGCCGACTCAGTATACTGTCCACTGAGAGAAAATCAGATAAAGAAACAAATCAAATAACATTAGGCTTCTTCAAATTACCTCAATTTCTAATATATGGTATTCTTTAAATTCCTCTAAATGTGGTGCTGTCGATGTGTAATTGCAGCTGTCAAAAGGCTGTACTGAATTTATGGAAGCAGTCCAGGCTACGGCTGACGAGGATCCCCTTGTGAAAGGCATTCCAGAGGCTACTAACCCATTCAAGGAAATCAAAGGTGGATGTGTCATCTGCTAGAGTGGACTGAGGAACTGGCTTCCTTCGTAGCCCTACTTCTAGTGCCCTTTGGAGACATGATGCCACCAATAAATCATAGCTGGATGAGCAGTATACATTAGATCAAGGATTGATATGCAAACAGATTTGAAGGTTTTTGTCATGCCTTTGTAAAAATTACTTCCCTGGATCAAAGACGTCTCTGATTGTACTGTTGTGTTTCCCCTTGAAAGTGACATAATAAATCAAAAGCCATTTTGTGCAATGATTGCCCCTGTTTTGTTTGATGGATTCAGTGCCTTAGCCTACTTGTGTCAGAGTATTTTGTGTGAGAGTAACATTAACATTTGATTCTTTAGTAGGTCATTTTACTTGCTGGTTGTCCTTGTTTGCTTTACCTGTGTGACATGGAACCGTTATAGCCAATATGTTCTTAGTTTATTTATTTCATATAAATAAACCCAATTGATGTTCTGTATACAACAAATGAAACTTCCTGTTCCAGTGTATACATGTGTGAATGCATAAGAACTTTCTACTTGAACGACTTTGTCAGCTGGTTTCCAGTTTCTTGCGCACGCGCACTAATGAATCGAAATTGACAAGACATGGCGCTTTGGGAAGGAGCTCGCCGTTTGCATCTGACTGCTAATCGTGGCCTTTATCAAGCAACATCAATTTGTATTAATAGACAGTTATCAGAAAATGCATCCTTCAAGGCCAAGGTCGCCTCCAGTCCCGAAACAACTGAACACATACTTTACACATCGGAGCATTTTGCACTGAAGGAATCCCTAAAGAAGGTAGCTAAAGCTAGCACAGAGAGCTAGCTATCCTAGTGTTGTTGACGTTTAAACTTTCTCAAGTGTATTTCAATAAGTTAACTTAATTAAGCTGTATTCCAAATGATGTATTGCTTGCAAGCACAGTTCCTGCAAATGCGTCTAAAGGGAATGTCATGGTCAGTCAGATGACTGAAATGAACAAAGTAGGTGAGAGGTCATTTTTGAGTAATGTCAGGACACACGCTTAGATCTATCGAACTCATGGTTGTTACCTAAAAGTTAGCCAGTGTAAATACAACCTGCACTATGATTATCTTCCTTATCGACGATGTTTGTTTTTTTCTGTCCAGTCCAATTGAAGCGGAGAAAAAATACGTTGCACGTCTGTTCTGTGACGGAAATGTTTTGTAGTGTCAAAATCAAACCCCATTGCTGAATTTTGTGTCATATTTGACGTAGATCTCATGGAAGTTGTTGCAGAAAAACGTCAGTCAAGCAATTATTCTTTGGAACCTTTAAAGATGGTAGCATGCAATCATAATTGTAACTCTAGCTACAGGAAGTCATACAGGAATGTTGTTGTCAGATTGATAGAAGTTGTATGCAGAAAGAATATGATTCAGTATTGTGCTGAACGTGTCCAGCCTGCCCAGTCGCTGCCGATATCTTGCTGAAGTTATATATGCATGCAAAAGCAGCACTTAAACATGAAAATCAAACCAAAATATCCCATGGGTACTCAAGGGTGACAGAGAAGCACTTAACAATTTAAAGAAATAATCCTAATGAAATGCAATGTTAAGGCATATGAACATTTGAACTGAATTGAATATTTGATCATAGAATGAATTCATGTATTAGTCAGCCATTTGGGGTCAGATGCCTCATTCATATAGCCTGGGTGCCATCCGTTTGTACGCGTTCCACTGATTGGTGCCTTCTCGCTGAACAAACGAGATCAGTGGAACGCGTACAAACGGATGGCACCCAGGCTATCATTCATAGTCCTTAAGCTATACTTAGACAACCATTCAACACTTTCCCCCTGTGACAACCACATTACCGCAAAATAAGAATAGATGTCCTTCTTAACCTTCACGCCTTTTCCTCTGCCAAATAAACCCAGTCTAGACTCATATGGTTATAAAGGATCTAGGCTAAGTATTACAAGCATCTCAAAATAGTTCAATATTGGGAAGGGGCATGAACAGTGGGAAATAGGAAGTGTAGGGAAGGTGTTCTTATTCCGCTGCCACCCTCAGAGGATGCTGGGAGATTAAAATAGGCTTGTGTGTGTGTGTGTGTGTGGTGTGGGGTGGGGGTGGGGGGGCTCCAAACACAGAGGAAAGGGGATGCTGAAGACAATGCAGCTGAGAATGGAACTGAACGTTGAGAGACTGGAGTCTGTGATTCACCTCTACTATAGCACATACTTTAAGGCCCAGAGGAAAGTGTTCAGAAGCTGGCAGGGGTGGGGCGGAAGGGGACGCTGTAGAAACTCCTGTCCTCCTTTGCACAGTGCCCCCACCACCATTGCCATGGTTGGTTAGTGATATCCAGCCAATCTGCACAGCATGGTCATCTTATTCGGTTTGAATGCAGGGCATAGTGCTGCGGTTTGTTGGTGTCGAGCATCATCATTCCTTGATGTGCTGGACAGAGACTTGGTCATCTTGGTTTGCAGAGTGCTGTTTCACTGTACGTCATTGTTGCACTTATCACTCTAACTGTGAGATGCTTTATCAACAGCTTCAATCAGGCAACAGCATCAACCGTGAATGTTACTGGGAAACATCCCTTTTGGATGTGAGAATGTGTTCAACTTATCCTTGGCATTGCTGATTTGTTTAAAGATGTATTGTCAATATCTGCTTAGCGAGTGGTGCTCTGTGGTTTTACTCTTGTCATTACTCTTGACCTTAAATTGCCGGCCCATGATAGGAAATTCCTCTGGATGCAATAAGGAAATTCCTCTGGATGCAATAAAGAATAATCACAATACCATAATCTCTTGAAAAACTAGATAACAGATTTAAGGCCTCTAGAGACGAAAAGTATTTCCCTTTTCCAGGCTTGGAGAAACCTCCCTTCCTTTTCTGTGCTATCCATGAGTATTCAAGTGTTATTTTGCTTTCTTACAGAAAGAAAAACTACTCCATATTAAACTCTCTGGCTGTTGACTATGATGGTGTGTTTTCCTCAAGCAGTGGAGGGAAACTCTTACAGTTCGGTAGTTTCCCCAGATTCGGGACTTGCCAAATAATTGTGTATGCAGTTCACACTGGTTTTACAGAGAGTACATTTGTGTTGGCTTGCCAGTGAAGCCTTGGTTGTTTTTCTTGGAAGAGGAAGTTGAAGTTCCCATCTGTCTCTCACTATCTCTCAGGCGTTCAAAACACATGTTGCTTCAGTGGAGAAGTTAAAAGCACATGCTGTGAAATCCTCTTGGTTTGTAAGGACATTAGGCTATGCACTGAGAGGTTTTCAGCTTGTTACTAAGGTAAACAGTATTCTAATTCAAGCTAATTGAATAAAGGTGATCAGGAAGCAAAAAACATCTGACTCAGGTTTTCATAAGGGTTGATGGATTGGATGCAATTGAAATCATTCTGCTTCAGGTATTAATTAAGCTTTAATTCATACTTGTACATGAGTTCAGAACACTCATCCTCTCATTTCGAGTCCCAGAGTGTTCTACCACAGGAAAAAAGCTATGCTTTGGTTAGGGGTGGGCGACATCTATCGTCTGCGATAATATTGTCATTGTTGTTCAAACGATATACAAAATTACATTATCGAGTATTTAAATGACTTCGCCAAAAACAATGACACGCACAGGGAAACTATTCACATCATGTTCTTAATATAGCCTACGGCGCAGCAGCGCTCCCCACAGCACTGCACTCACGACTAATGGGCCTACGTGATCACATGACATGGCTTCTCGCATCCACTTTGCAACAGGTTAGCAGAGCATGGTGATGTCTGTTGTGCCTCCGTTGGTGTAGCATAAAGCGTTTTATTAAAACATAGCGTGTGTAATGTGTAGCTAATTAATTCCGTTTGTTAACCTTTCCTGCTGTCTGTCTCTGAACGTAGTTGGAGATTGCAGGGGAGTAAAATGCTCCACGGCCGAAGTAGATTGCATGTTTTTAACTTCGGGGTTAATTCCCTTTCCTTTACGTCTACTGCTGGTTAGTAAATACAGACAGCAGGAAAGGTTAGCAAACGGAATGAAATAGCTACACATTACACACGCTATGCTTTAATAAAACTCACCTTACTCACATACTGGTTGACGGGTCGGTCAGATTGATGCGTTGAAATGCGTTGATGCGTCAGGGTTAACGCATCCCCATTCACTTTGAATGGGGTGACGTCATCCTTTGCCGAACTGAATTGTGGCTCCGTTTGGTTCGCGTGCGTTGCGTTTCATGCTTTGCTTGCGGCAAGAGTTGAAGAATGTTCAACTTTTCGAGAGGCAATGCATGCGTCAGCCAATCATATTGCCTTTTATGCATAACTGACAGCACAGGCGCGAGCCAATCATATCCCGTAGATGCTCACGTCTACAGAGCGGCAAGCTCAAACAAAAAAGATGGCTGACCAAACTCTGTAGATGGTCGTATTTGTACCTACAAGTTTTTTTTTTTTTGTTAGATTTTTTTTAAAGTTACCGAGAAATAGACACTGTACAATGTAAAAACCAGTTTATTGTAACTGAAAAATACGTCTCATAGGATTTGCGAGGTGTCTGAGCACCCTATCTAATGATAGCATGCTACTACTCACAGGGTAAAAGCTTGCTAGTGACGTGATTGGTTTGTTGACCTGTCAATCTCATTATAAAGTCTAGAAAAAGGGGCCGACACATGCAAGACGTGAAATGACGCGCAAGGGGCACGCCTGTACGTGCTCCTCTATAAGGAGCCGCACCATTTTACTAAACGTTCTTGCAATGTGAATCATTTAATTTAAATATGCTTATTGGCCTTATTGTGTACGCTTGTGCGTTTAACAGCACTTTGTGAGAGAGAGCATTTAACTGTTGATGCCCCAGTTTAATAAAGCCAGGCTATTCATAAAAAACGTTCGTCAATGTGGCATTAGTACTATGAACAGTTGAGAAATTGATTCCGTCGGGCTCGGTTTGGATTCGAAAAAAATATATTTTAATGGCTGTCGGACTCGGTCCGTGCTCGGACAGAAAAATTTGTCCCGATCCATGCTCTAATGCTCATGTATTTGTATTTTTGTACTATCCTGGACAGAATTTTAAGTTTAATAAGGCCATAAGAACTGCTGTTGATGTGCAATAATTATCATGGTTGCATGGAGCACTTTATTAGGCTACAGGAGTTCAATATTTCTGCATTGCAGTTCAATTAAGTTATTTTTGTTTAAAGACAATAAAGAAGTTTTTTCCTTAAACATTGTGCCCATTATTGTAATCTCCAAGAAAGTATAACTATGAGAATTCCAATCATTTTTTTTTTTAAATGTCGTCTATTATCATTATCGTCAAAATTAAAAAAAATATCGAGATATTCTTTTTTTGCCCATATCGCCCACCCCTAGCTTTGGTTTATTTAGTGAAAGGTTTTGGGGAGACAGTAAACTTGTTCATTAGTACTCCAAATTGAGTGGAATGGAACACATCCATTTTTAGAAGGGGGCTGAAGTTATGTTTTGGATTTTGTGTCAGTTTTTTCTTTTCCCTCTACTTTTTGTTATGGTAAATATGTGTACATATACAGCAAGCTTATTTTGCCAATTTCAGAACTGACCTTTGAATCCTGTGTTATGAGCCACAAATTAGAGTTATTGCTTTCTATGACTTTGCCATGATTCAGGCACAGGGAACAAAAGTTCCTTGGTGGTCAGATGAAAGTGACTTATGGCATTCACACTTGTAGCCTGTCTCTCTAGGGTGACATGATTACTGTGGTAAGGAATCCAAGGAATTGCGCAAGCAGAGGTTTCAGCAATTCCATAGACTTTTTTTTAAACCCCTTTCCAATTAATGTGCTCGGTCTCACATAGAAACAATAGGATTATGATTCATAATTCATCGTAACTCAGTTGCGTAATTGTCTCAGCATTTAATCTTCCATGGCAAGCCTACGACATAGGAAATGGGAATTGGATGTGCTAACCTTGGTAAAAGAAATGACTGCTTTGCCACTAGAAAGTTGTCTAAAGTGTTAGGTATTCAGATTTAGCTCACCCTTGTCTGTCAGTGGCTTGGATACATTGCAGCAGGACACATTCATGACCAGGTCAAGAAACACACGGGGCCCTATCTTGCACCCAGCGCAATTGACATTGTCACCGACGCTTGTATCATTCCTATCTTGCACCCGGCGCACAGCGGGATTTTCCCTCCAGAGGCGCGCGTCGAAATGAACTTGCGTCGACATGGGCGGGCCGGAACAGAGAAGGCGTTTTTCGGGCGCAAGTCTTCCTTTGTGGTATCTTGCAGTTTCAAAACGACAGTGCCCCATTGACCAGAATAAACCTAGTCTAATGTCAGAGGCGCATTGTCTAGAGTCTGTAGCGGGTTTTCAGACGCTATTTTAACGGCGCGTGCTTTGCCGTACAGTATAGGACCTATAGGCTACACTTTACTTCTGTCGTCTACACGAGAGATTTACAACAATTTTTTGGCAAACCATATATAATTACAAGGAAAATAAAGTATTTACCACATGAAGAAATCATTGTGATATCCGTATCCAAGATATTTTAAAACTAGGCATACAACTAGCGACACATTGACCCAAATGATTCAGGTTAATTGAAGCTGCGTGACATTTGATTTATTGTATGGCTTTGTTGCATTTATTTCATGCCAGTATTATTATAAATCTTGTAAACTCATTTCTGTGTATGTGGACTTTATTTATGTACCTTGGGTTTGGTCAGCTGGTGCACTGGGTTGGGTGCCGATTTCCATGCCCCCAAATCCCTGCACGCTCTCAGGCGTGAGGGTAGACGTGGCGATGTCCTCTGCTGCCGTCAGATCCTGGGTCGAGGCAGATCCACCTCCCGTGAGGCCACGAGAACGTGTGTTACCTTCCAGCTTGGATGTCCCACGTCTTCGGACGTCATTATAGCGTTTTCGGCACCGTTTTCGGGTGCCCCGTAGCAGAAACAATCGCGGCAATTTCTTCCAATGCTTGCTTGACTTGGGTTTCTCGCGTCCCCATATATATCTATCTCCCGGCTTTTTACAAAGCCATACAATAAATCAAATGTCACGCAGCTTCAATTAACCTGAATCATTTGGGTCAATGTGTACGCTAGTTGTATGCCTAGTTTTAAAATATCTTGGATACGGATATCACAATGATTTCCTCATGTGGTAAATACTTTATTTTCCTTGTAATTATATATGGCTTGCCAAAAAATTGTTGTAAATCTCTCGTGTAGACGACAGAAGTAAAGTGTAGCCTATAGGTCCTATACTGTACGGCAAAGCACGCGCCGTTAAAATAGCGTCTGAAAACCCGCTACAGACTTTAGACAATGCGCCTCTGACATTAGACTAGGTTTATTCTGGTCAATGGGGCACTGTCGTTTTGAAACTGCAAGATACCACAAAGGAAGACTTGCGCCCGAAAAACGCCTTCTCTGTTCCGGCCCGCCCATGTCGACGCAAGTTCATTTCGACGCGCGCCTCTGGAGGGAAAATCCCGCTGTGCGCCGGGTGCAAGATAGGAATGATACATGCGTCGGTGACAATGTCAATTGCGCTGGGTGCAAGATAGGGCCCCGTGTGTTTCTTGACCTGGTCATGAATGTGTCCTGCAACAATGTATCCAAGCCACTGACAGACAAGGGTGAGCTAAATCTGAATACCTAACACTTTAGACAACTTTCTAGTGGCAAAGCAGTCATTTCTTTTACCAAGGTTAGCACATCCAATTCCCATTTCCTATGTCGTAGGCTTGCCATGGAAGATTAAATGCTGAGACAATTACGCAACTGAGTTACGATGAATTATGAATCATAATCCTATTGTTTCTATGTGAGACCGAGCACATTAATTGGAAAGGGGTTTAAAAAAAAGTCTATGGAATTGCTGAAACCTCTGCTTGCGCAATTCCTTGGATTCCTTACCACAGTAATCATGTCACCCTAGAGAGACAGGCTACAAGTGTGAATGCCATAAGTCACTTTCATCTGACCACCAAGGAACTTTTGTTCCCTGTGCCTGAATCATGGCAAAGTCATAGAAAGCAATAACTCTAATTTGTGGCTCATAACACAGGATTCAAAGGTCAGTTCTGAAATTGGCAAAATAAGCTTGCTGTATATGTACACATATTTACCATAACAAAAAGTAGAGGGAAAAGATTGTGGTAAATACTTTATTTTCCTTGTTATTATATATGGCTTGCCAAAAAATTGGTGTAAATCTCACGTCGGTCTCCTCGGCTGTGAACTTTTCCGGTCTTCCACCAGGTAATTCCGCCATTAAAATAACAAGCCGCTATGGAATATGCGCTCCTCGCTCTTAAAGGGAATGTGAGATGACGCTTGGATTGGTTTATTGCATATTACGCCCAAACCAAACCTATGGCTGAGTTACCTCCGCAAGTGTGTTTTTTCCGCCGTTATAATAGCAACTGCGCCATAGAGCCGCCCACACAGCTACTTGCGTTTGGCGCTGTCCTACTTGCGTTTCTGATCGTTAAAATAGGGCCCACGGTGTTCAAAGTCATGTTGAAACTGATAGGTACATGGATTTTAACTAAATCTTTAAATTATTAAGATTGGCAAGACACAGTCCAAAAGTCTCTGTGTTGAATCAATACTGAAACACATGGCAGCTGACAATGGAAACGCACCAAGAGTTTATTTAATCCTCTTAATCCTAATCTGATAACCTCCTGAAAATAACTGCACAACTTTTGTGCATTTAAAAAAAAAAAATTGCAGAAATTGCCATGTCTAAGCAATCAGCTATGAATACCTCCTACAACACAAAGGGGACCCTGCAGTATGAAAGTGTAACATGTGTACACAACCTGACCTGCACTGTGGTTGTTGTGTCTGTATTACCTGTGTTTTGTAGATTGTGGACCAGGAAATCAACCCCCATGTGGACAAGTGGGAGGAAGAGGGACTGTTTCCTGCTCACAAGATTTTCAAGATCCTTGGAAGCGCTGGGTTTCTAGGAGTCACCAAGCCCGTTGGTAGGTAGACCAATTTTAGGTGCATCCCAAACTGTTATTTGCATGCTTCCTCTGTCCTTGGTCCTCAGTCCTCCAGCTAGTGCATAGGAAATTGTTTCAAGACCGACGTCATGTAGGACGTCTCAGTTTGTTAACTGCTCTCCTAGGAGAGAGGACACATTAGGCAGAGGAGTGGTTTATGAACGAAAATAAATTATCAGTCAAACCAAGCAAACACTTTGTTGAGCTTGAATTGCCATCAACTATACCAACTTTAATGACACATAGATGATTCTGTTGCCTACAATACATTCATAAGAATACCACACCTCGTGAGCAGGATTTGTTAATGGAGAATTCTCTGTGCGTTAGTGAATTTCAACAGCTGTAGGATGGATCGATATTGTTTACCATTTCCACAGACTTTGACACAAAGTAGGCCTAATTCAATTCATAGTTTGTTTAAAAAATGTAAGCTTTTCCTTCTTAACATCTTGTTAAAAATGCTTGCTGGTGTGGGGTCATGTCTTTCCTTTGCACTTTAACTTATGTTCTACTGTACTGTGCTTCATTCACTTGAATGGGGCTTCCCAACGTTCTGCGGTCAATTAATAACCGATATTTGACCGTTGCTATGCACTAATGACCGCTGTCATGGAAAGTGGCCTTTTTGCCTCTGATTCGAGTCTTACGTAGCACTCTGCAAGTAGTCCGCTCACTTATTTCAGAGTTTTAGCGGACGGTTGAGCAGCTGTGTTCTAAAGAATGTTCAACGTCTTTAGCAAACTATTTCTTTGCTTTTTAACACTACGAATGGTAACAAATACATTGTAAAAAGACACACTGTTTTAAGTTATTTTCGTTTTGGCAAGTAGCTGTGTAATAAGCGGGTCATTATCGGGTAAATAAGCCCCTTCAGGGTGAAGCAACACCCTTACATAATACATTTGGACTAGTTTATAGATTTAAATGGAGACCTCTGCAATTGTGATGTTAGCATTTGGTATAACAGACAAAGAATATATTAATAACAAGAGCAATCCGAGATTTCTGACCTCCAGCAAGGAGGTACACAAATTTCATTAAAATCCGGTCATTGGTTTGCGAGAAATGTCACTTTAGGTGTCCAGATCCGGATCACAGACAGACAGACAGACAAACAGACGGACAAATAAATAAATAAATTAACGGACCCGATCGCATAACCTCCTTGCTGAAGGTAATTAAGCATTAAATTAAAAATAGAGGTGTGTCAATGTACACATTTACAGTAGAATTTATGGTTTAATTTATCCTAAAATCCTTAAATTCTTATATGCTGTATATAACGATAGGTTCCCTATGTAGCAAGAGGGGATCCTGTGTGTCATCAATAATTGACCTCTCTTAAAAGTGATGTGTGAGAGAGCAAGCACATCTCATTTCTCAAGTCTGTCCATCTTCATTGCATCCTGCCTTGTTTCCTTCATGTATATTAGAGGGAGGGGGTAGAATGTGAGAAAGAAAGGAAGGAAGAAAGGGGAATTTGAATCAAGCTTTATTTCATTAAAATTACTGAATGTGCATTATTTTATTATCAAGTTTTACCTCTTTTTGGCTCTCACAATGGGTGGAGGTTGAAATACTTCAGCAAATATGACAATCAGATAGGTTGCTTTAATTAAAGAAATTCCTCAAATGAATAGCCATGTAGATAAATATATAAATGATAGAAAATTATCTCAAGAGTAAGGAGCGGAAATCTATTGTGTCCGTAAGTGCATATGCATTGGGCCTTCTGAAAGGATTCAAAATGATAATAACATAATAACTGGTACATATAATTTATACTGTGCAAGGCAATGCTAATGTAATATGTCAGGAATTTACATCATCCTCTAGTAAATCTAGTCTGATATTGGTACAAAAGTTATAGAGGGCAGAAGAAGCGAGTGAAAAGAAAAATAGCCCTGTATTTCCTTTTATGGTAGAAGCAGATTTAATTTAAAAGTAAGTTTATTTAAAAAAAAAAAATGTCATAGCCATTAACAAGAGCCTTTGCATTTGGGGTGAATACTTATGGTCTATTGGACATTTAGGGACCCACTCTCTCACTCTCTCTTTCACTCACTCAGAGAGAGACACACACACACACACAGACTCTCACACTCCAATATAAAGGCAGTAGGGGATCTTAATTTCAACTCCCCCCTTTGGAATTACTGCTCCTTTGACGAGGAGATGAGATGATATTTGGGAAAGGTAGACAGTTTTTCCAGAAACATCCATGTGAATTTCCAGCCTCCCTCCGTAACAAAAAGAGAAAGCAAAACAGTATGATGAAGGGAGAAGAGATAAAATAATTCACAATCGTGAATGGGAATGATCGCGTGGGCCCCAAAGGGGGAAATGGCTTCATAAATCTGTAGGTCAGAGCGGGGGAGGCCGGGATTAGAAACTGCTGACGACTGGAGAGTTATGCATTAGCTTGTCTGGATTATAGGGCAGCAAGGGCTATTCCTGATACGAGATTACCGGACTGGGATATTAGATAACCTCAATAAAAGAGGGAGCCTGCTGAAGGAGCCTCGGCACAAAATATAAAGTTGTAACAAGGATGCTCATCTCACGTAAGGGGTGACAGGGGAACTTGCTTTTCAATTAACATCTGTGTAATTAAGTTTCAGTAAGTGAGTCATTAGGGAATATTCAATATTACATGGGTTTATTTCCTTGTAGCTATAAACGGGCTTATTTATTTTGTTTGATTTTTTGGGGATCTTTGTGGTGTAATTGTAAGACGCTTAGGGCCTGATTTACTAATATGCGAGCGCTTCTTAATCTGCGTTCGCAAATTAACGCACAGTGTTTTTGCGCATTTTACTTGGTATTTATCAAGCCAGATCTGCGCTGGGCAAACTGTGCTTACTCCGCCCTTTAAAGAGCCTGATTTACTAAGATTGATTTGCGAACGCATCTTTGCCAGGCGCACATTAACGCACGGTGATTCCCCGCATTTTCCGTGATATTTATCAAGCCAGATACGCGCTGGGCAATCATTATTTAGCGAACCGTTAAAAGACTGGAGAACTTGCCAGCAAGTTACTGCCACCATGGAGATTCGAGGAAGAAAAAACTAAGGTTCAGCGAATAGATAGCGAATAGGTAGCGAGATAGATATATTGGTTCACGTTCGCTCAATCACTGAACCTGATTCAATGGGTTATATTGTTGTTTTGCCCGCCATCATCTACAGCGAGATGTTTAAAAGAACACGATTATAAATAATATGCTATTGGTGGCATTAATGCATAAACTCTCTATTATAACAATATATATGTGTACATGGCGAGATTAATACGTTCTACAAGGGACATGGGTTCACTACAATATATCCCCACTGAAACAAATACATTTACAAATACATCACCGTTGCTCAATCATGGATAAATGGCACTATTCCGAAAGATAAAACTGTCATGGACAGACCACTTCCACGTAAGTAATGGTCATGTTGGCATCACATATGACCTGGACATTCATTGAATATGTGTGCTTTCTGTTTCGGTAAACGTGTTCGCGGATTGAAGGTGGGACTGTTTGCATGTGGGTGCGATCAATTTCTCCAATTACGTTCGGAAAGTTTAATTTCATATATATGAATATATGAATTATACGAGTTGAAACAAATATTTCTGTTCGCTGTCTCTGTCTATGTCTTTGCCTTGCTGCTGCCATATCAACGTTTTCAGACTCAGTGGAAATGCGCTTGGTTAAGACGTGCTTTTATGAGGCGGAGAATTAGCCTGCAAATCAGAGATGTGCGCTCGCCGGGCAGTTTAGTAAATACCACGCAGTTCATCATTAGGCGCACTCCTCCCATTAAATAGCGCTACACGCCTACGTTACCACCCACGTTTCCGAACCATCCCACCTGTTTGCAGGTACACACCCTCAAAGCGTTAATATGCGCTGCGCCAGCTTAGTAAATACCGTTTTTCGTTACGACCGCTATTTTACGCCAGAAAATGGGCGCAATCCTGTTAGTAAATCAGGCCCTTAGTGTGCCGTATTCCAGGCATGCTGTGTTCTCTATTAATCAATATACGACAGAGGACATTCAGTGTGAATCAAAAGGCTTTGAGTAAAGCTATTGAAATGAGAACTTGCCAATAATACCAGGTCAGTTTCCCTGCGTGATAATGCTGGGATATTCAGGATGACGTTCATTTCAAGAAGTCAAATATGAAAGACCAACATCCTGCATCAACAATTTAAGGTGAACCAAGGAAATAACTTCGTACAAAATAAACCGTTCGTATGTTGTAATGTGTACAAATGCAACACCCCCTGCGCTCTTACACACACACTCAAAAGGCTGCTTGGACTGTGCAATACGCACTTACACAATATCACAGAGAAAGATATAATGCACTAAGAACGCCAAAGTGTCTGAAAGTTTGCTGTTCTGTGCTCTGAGTTTGCTAAAAGTGGAAGTGTATTCCACCCTGCCAGCACCGGGCTCGGGTGTAACACCGCTGACCTCCCCTCCCATGCCCAAGGTCATTATTCAGTCAACAGGGAGTTTTCACAGTAACTCATCCACATCGTGAAGAGTTGGCAGTGAAAGTATTTTCCCCAAATCTTGTTTTTTTTCCCGCTCGTGTCTTGAAATGCCATATCAGGCAGATGGGGATAACATGGTAAATTCAAAGTTCAGTCTGTACTCCTCAATCTGCTCTGATAAGTATTAAAAAAAATACTCAAGAGCTCAGACATTTTATGTCTTTACAGGCCAAGAATAGGTGATTAATCCCAATGACAACAGTTTTTACCACCAGAACCTCTTCTAAAAGAAATATCACTATGACTAAATTATTTTTTGTTATGTACGTATCTAAGGAAATGCATTTTAGTCATATGAGGCATATGGTCCTCACCCAACATATAAATGCTGTGAATTTTTTTGTCAAACGATTAGACTCGACTCACTCTAGATATGGTTACATTGGTAACAAGTTTTTTAAGCCGTGTTGTGCGTTGACATCATAATCTTATGTGCCTCACGTCACCCATACTGTTTAATGAGCCAGCATGTCGTTTAAATAGATTATCTACATGTGTTAATTATTTGCTACTGCGGAGTCAGAACCGCATATAAACACACATCTGAAGTTATTAGTGTATCTCTCCAAGTATCTGCCACAGATGTGATGTTTCTTTTCATTTTAATGAATTGGTCTCTGACTTTGGAGGCCTTGTTGTGACCTCCTTTCTTTTGCTGGATGTCGGCTCTTAAGTTGAGACAGCTGTGTCGGTCCTCGTCATGGTGTTTCCCCTGTTGGACGTCTCAGCGCTCGTTTTATCATGTCCGCAGCCAACTGTTGCTGTTTTGACAGGCAACATTGACCGTCCCTCATAGATGAAACAAGCACTTTATTTGCTGTCACTTTATGATTTGTTTTTCCAGATCACACCTCAACAGGGTGTCAGTGTGTCGGACCTCGGATCCGCATAATTGGACGGGTGTTTTTACAATCGCCTGTTCAAATATTTACTTGACCCACATGCTTTGTCAGCTGTACGACATTCTCAGTTTCCGGTCTGTCTGGGTCCTGAAAATGGCTGGACAGATGACTGCAAACAGATAGACTTTCATTGCATTTCACTAGCTGATCGTCTTTTATAAGCTTGAAAGAAACACACAGTGAGCTGTCTTCCTAAAAAGCATGCAAAACCTTGCAAATACCACCCACAGCCAATTTGGCACTGATAAAAACTTGCCAACATGTTAGTAGATGTCTTTTCGCAATATTGTCGTCGATTTCACAAGACCATGTATCATCAAAATTAATTTAAAGATTATATAAAAAAAAGTTGCACATAAAAGCATACCTCAAATAGTAGCAACTTGTTGAAACTAGCTGTTTCATGCGTTCACTTCGAAAAGTACAAATGCAAGCAGTCACATTGGTGGTACATTAGGTTAAGTGTTAATTGTGATTTCAGCAGTTAAGGTCTTCTGGATTCATTGGAATCATTTCATGTGCTGTCACCACGCATTCCCAAATAAATGGCCTGAAAAGGCTGTAGTGGTGAGGTCTCTTCAAAATAATTGTGAGCAGAATAGAGATGGGTGCAGTTTTAATGTACTGTCAAAAGCTACCGCTTTAAAACTTTTGTCCTGAAATGATCTCTTGTAAGCCTTGTGCTCTTGACGTCTATCGCAGCATCAAGGAAATGTTTTTGACATTACTTCTGCATGATAAATGTGCAGTGCAGTGCCACGATTCAAGAGCAATGTGAGACTTAATAAAATACATTAATAACCCCCCTGCTTGTGAAATTTGTTTCTAAGAAGATCCATATGACCTCAAACAGCTGCATTGACTTGGCATGGTTCTAATGGCTTTGTAAATTATTTGCCTCTTTTTTAGTTGAAGCATGTCTGGATTGGCTTGGCATACATCAGATACCAGGCGTAAATCATTGAGGTGAAAGTGAAGGTCAAGGCAGAGTAGAGAGCTTACTCACAATGTAGTCATGGAATCCCAGCTTGTAAAAGGAAGGCATTACTTTATCCATTTAACATTCCATGGAACTGCATTAAATTGTCAGTGTACATCACAACAGAAATGGTTGATCTGGTAATATGCTGTGGAGAGAGGATGGAGTGGAAAGATGTTAAGAAATAAAGGGTGAACTGAAAGGTTTATGTGTGTCATTGACAGAGTATGGAGGCATGGGACTGGACTATAGCTACAGTATTGCCGTCGCAGAGGAGCTGGGCAGCATCAACTGTGGTGGGATCCCCATGGCCATCGGAGTGCAAACGGACATGGCCACACCTGCACTGGCCAGGTGAGGTCTGCACACGCAAACAGCATGGGGAGTGTAATATACAGTGTGGTCCGTGTAAAGTCCTGCTCACCATTATTGGCACCCCTAGTGAATATGAGCAAACAGGCTATGAAAAAATATGTCTTTGCTGTTTATCCTCTTGGTCTTCCACTCAAAATATTCATAAAAATCTTACACTTTCATTGAGGTAAAATAATTGAGAAAAATATATATATATATATTTTATTAAATAAATAAATATATTAAATAAATATTATTCTTCAAAACATGTGTGCCACAGTTATTGGCACCCCTTAATTAAATGTTTTGTTCAGCCTCCCTTTGCCAAGATAACAGCTCTGAGTCTTCTCCTATAATACGTGATAAGGTTGGTGAACACATGGCACGGGATCTGACACCATTCTTACATACAGTATCTCTCCAGATCCTTCAGATTCTGAGGTCAACGCTTGCAGACTCGGCTTCAGCTCATTCCACAGATTTTCTATGGGGTTTAGGTCGGGGAACTGTGATGGCCATGGCAAAACCTTTATTCTGCGGTCGGTGAACCATTTTTGTGTTGATTTTGAGGTATGCTTCGGATCATTGTCCTGCTGGAAGGTCCAACCATGGCCCATTTTAAGCTTACTTGAGGGGGCTGTTAGGTTTTCATTTAATATCTGCTGGTATGTGATGGAGTCCATGATACCATGCATCCTAACAATATGACCAGGGCCTTTGGAAGAAAAACAGCCCCACAACATCAAAGATCCGCCACCATACTTCACGGTGGGTATGGGGTGCTTTTCTGTATGGCTATCTTTCTGTCTACGCCAAACCCACCTTTGTTATTTTTGCCAAAAAGCTTTATTTTGGCCTCATCTGACCATTGAACGTCTGACTTCCGTTTGGCAAACTGTAGGCACTTTAGTTTGTTGTTGTTGACAGCAGAGGCTTTTTTCTGGCAACCCTCCAAAACAACCTTTGGTGATAGGTAGCGTCTGATGGTAGTTTTGGAGACTTTCTGACCCCAAGACTCAACTAATGTCTGCAATTCTCCACCTGTGATCCTTGGAGATTATTTTGCCCATCGAACCATCCTCCTCACGGTGCGTGGGGTCAATATACACACAAGTCGTCTTTCAGGCTGATTCTTAACATCTCCTGACACTTTAAACTTCTTTATTATTTCCATGATAGTGGAAATGGGTATTTTCAACTGGTACGAGATTTTCTTCCATGTCCATTTTCTTCCAGTGTCCATTTCTTGATTTATGCAGCTCAACAACTTTTCATCGCACATCGTCACTGTGTTCTTGGGTCTTTCCCATTGTGATGAATGACTAATGGGATTTGGCCTGTGTCACCTCATATTTGTACGTCAGTGGAACAGGAAGTCATGGTTAACCTCTTAAGAGTTCATAATTAAACAGGTGAACTTAAAAATGTAAAACATGACTGGAAATATCCTTCAAATACTGGAAATAGATTTCAATTATAAGATTTTTCTAGGGGTGCCAATAATAGTGGCACACATGGCTTTGGGAAAAATATTTATTTAATCTCAACCGTTGTTTTTTATTACAATAATTTAACTTCAATGAAAAGGTAAGATTTTTTTTTAATATATTTTGAGTGAAACAAAAAGAGGATAAACAGCACAGACATATTTTTTCATACCCTGTTTGCTCATATTCACTAGGGGTGCCAATAATGGTGAGCAGGACTGTATGTAGCTCACGTGTTCGTGATCATACAGCACCTACAGCCCACAGCATGTGTAGCGCGTACATACGGCATACTGAATGGAAATCAAATATACATTTTGTGCATATCTGTGTTTATAGACACCATATATAGGCTTGCAGTGTATAAGCAATACTGAAACATGTACGGTGGCTATGAGAGCTCAACACACTGCAACCTTAGAAAACACGTGCATAAAACATCATCAATTTGACAACATGCGCAAAATACTTGTTTTATATGTATATGTGTTTTGTCTATTTTCATGTGTTGCAAGTTGCACTTGTTGAACCCTCAGGGTCACCATAGAAGTTAAGAATTTACTGACAGAAACCAAACAAAAGCTGTAGTTGCAAATATAACTGAAAATGAGTTCTCATCTGGATCAGTTTTGTTCCACCCAAAGGACGTGTCTAACAGCTATGCAGAGACTGGGTGTTCAACCTCTCATTAAAACCACAATAATGTGCCACAATGCGTTATGCATGTTTTATTATGTTGTGCTGTGGTGTTGCTGTTCCATGAAAGCAATTGGTCCTGCAGCCCTCACCCTCTTTGTGCTTCTTCCCCCTCCTCCTCTCTGGCCCTCCAGATTCGGCTCTGCAGCGCTGAAGACAGAGTTCCTGCTGCCATCCATAATGGGGGACAAAGTGGCGTGCCTGGGGGTTAGCGAAGTTGGGGCCGGCTCCGATGTTGCAAGTAGGTTTCTGCCTAATGACACAAAAGTCATCGTAAAAGAGAACTGTTTTCCTCCTTAGCCACTCTCCCCTGGGGCTGTGTCACTGCAGCAGAACTTTAACTTGGAATCAGAAAACATGTTGCAGCACAAACTTCAAAGCACAAGTGATTGCAAGATAAAAGAGCTCAAATGGTTTGGTGCAATGGTTTAGAATGTTTTTTTTTTCGCTCTCTTTAAAAAGTGTACCATCATTATTTTGTTTTCTGGTAGAAGACAGCAAAGGATCACTTGAGTCCTTGAGAGCCGACAGGAACTTCCTTATGTAGAGAAATGTGCTTTTCATCTCTTAATTGCTAATTTCAGGGTCCTGATTTTCAGTTCATCAACTGTCCTGCAGCATTTTAGTGCTTAGTAGTCTGGTGAGGACAGAATAGGTGCTTTTCCACTGCAGGAACTCGTGGGCTATTCTAGGGGAGGGCGGCACCTTTAAGTGGTTATTCCGGAATAGGTGCTTCTCTGTGAACCTTAAGGTGACGAGAGTGGAAGACGACAAGTGTTATTTTTAAAACCAGGGGTTATATGGTGAATACAGCTAAATAAATTATCGTTTACATAGATAGTTTGTTGAGGTTACAGACAATGAATTGACAAAATGTCAGCTGAAATATAGGTTTTAAGGAATCATAATGGGGCTGGTATACTCATTTATCAAGTCATTTAAGCTATCATGTTGCAATTTCGTTGAGTGTTGAGAACTTTATAACAAAATTCAATCCTAATTTTATCTAGAAAATCTAGTATTTACATCGTAATGGATGAGCAAAATATTAGGCTCACTTGTAGGTCCGTTGTTCCTGAACCACAATGGAAACAGAAAGCCAGGAAGGAGCGATAGGGGTCTTTATTCCTGTAACGTTCCCGTACATGTTTGCATGACCTACAAATGCCCTGAGTTCCTGCGGTGGAAAAGCTAAGCACCTAATCAAAGGGAAGGGGAGGTGATGCAAGCTGAGGGGCTGACTGGCTAAACCACATCTCAGTGACTCAGGGAGGTTTTGTGGTTGCTCATGGGCGAACATTTAGGCCATCTGCAAAAGCAGACCACGCTATGCATGCAGAAGGACACGTAGAACTCAGATGTTTCAATTTTGTTCTTTCTTTATTCCTTTCTCTCTTCATTAGGCATCAAAACAAAAGCAGTGCGAAAGGGGGATGAGCTTGTTATTAATGGAGGCAAGATGTGGACCACTAACGGGACTCAGGCCGACTGGATGTGTCTGCTTGCCAACACGAGCGACGGCGCTCCACACAAAAACAAGTCCCTCATCTGTCTGCCAATGAACACACCAGGTGACAAAACCATACTTGAACTACAAGTCAGTACAAGAAAAAAAATGACATAGTATGTACCATGTCTCTCTCTGTAAAAATGTACACAGATTAAAACGTGGATTCAGTCCAAGTTGACTGAGAAGGCTAGATTTGTAACAAATGCTCTCTCTGCCTTTAAAAAGAGAGGGCTAAAAATGCTTTTAAAGTCTACTCTGGCTATATTGAACTTTGCTGGCAATGTTGTTGACATAAACCATGCTGAACATAACACAGGTTATTCGAACCAACCACCCGACCAACAAACAGACCATACGACACTCCAAACACATACGTAGCTCCAAAAGCAAAAGTCCAATATTTGCATTAAGTGGCTTAGCGCCAAGTTTTTTTTTTAGTGAGTACAAAAGACACATTGTCATTTTAATGGGTGACCATTGCAAATTCCTTGATGAAATACTGTATTAACCATATCTCTCGCTGAAAATAAGCCATAAAGACTGTGCGTTTACATATTGTATTAATTTGCTTGTTTCCAAGGGGTCCATATTGCCCGTAAGATTAGTAAGATAGGGATGTGGGCCTCGGACACAGCGGAGGTGTTCTTCGATGATGTGCGAGTGCCGTGCAAGAACATCATTGGCCAGGAAGGGATGGGCTTCACTTACCAGATGCTGCAGTTCCAGGAAGAGAGACTGTGGGCGGCGGCCAGTGGTAAGTGTGCAAACCTTAAAGGAGCTATATGTAAGCCTCACTAGCTGTCGAATTAACAAACACTGAAACTGCCATTATTATAGCCTCTGAATTTAAAAACACCATTCCTGACAGGGTGGGCTTATGCCAGTGACTGCAGTCTTGTTGCTGTGCCTCGCTGTTTCACTACATTGACTCACTAGCACCTCTTAAGGTACAAAGTGTTATTATGAGAGAGGATGAGCCGGGGCTAGCTAGTTAGCATGCTAACTGTATTGTATATATGGTCAACACGGAGACGGAGTATAGGACATTATGTAAAAACGGTTATTTCTTCACATCCTGTTGCTATTTCTAGTTCATTTTGGAATGTTTTAAACTTAAATTCTTACATATAGCCCATTTGAGCTCAAACTGGCTCCACGGTGCTCCTTTACCTCAGAGCAGGAAAGACATGTCATTTGTACCCCCCACTGTACACCTGTGCCATTCAAGGTAATCCAAAGAGTCATCCATTCTTCCACATCCGTCACTAATAGACGTATTGAGACGAAGGCCATATCACTCACACTCTCACCTACCCTGTGACTCCCGCCTGCCCAGTTGAAATATAACACAATGGTCTGGCTCATTGTTTTATGGCCGGCTTGTCCCTGTAGCCTAAGTGGCAGCTTAGCACTAACAATGCCAAGGCCATGTATTTGAAGATGTGGGAGCCGACATAATCAGACATGCATGTGATTACCTTCCTGTATTGTTTGTGTTCATATCTACCCTCTTAGTAATCAGTCTTGGGATTAAGGCCACTATTGAGTGACACTAAATGCTAATGTATATTCTGGGTCATGTTTCCCCTTAGTGGGTGACTAATAAATGCTAATGGTGTTGTGCTCCTCCAAACAGTCCTGTCTATGATGGATAAGGTGATCCAGGAGACTATCAAGTACACCCGGCAGAGGAAGATCTTCAACACGCCCGTGCTCTATCACCAGGCTGTGCACTTCCGGCTGGCCGAGCTGGAGACGGAGTTGGAGCTGCTGCGCTCCCTTGTGTACCGCGCCACAGGTAGGCCCGCAGGGCACTGCCAGCGTTGTCAGGGTAGCTGAGTTTAGCACAGGTAGGCCCGCAGGGCACTGCCAGCGCTGTCAGGGTTAGCTGAGGTTATCTTAGCTGAGTGTGGATCAGGAGACTGATGCGATCATATCTGGCACCATGTTTCTGAACAGGTAGTTGTTCCCATCCACATTCTGGCCGATTATACCCCAAAGTTGCCCCCAGATGTGAATTGCAAAATGCCTAACTGCAGGAAACTAGCCACTGACTGATTGATTGAATTTCTGACATGCTGTTGAGCTTAATTTGGGACTACGCTGATCCTCTGGCTTCACCCTTAAATTTGGCCTGTTAGCCTGCAGTGTGTGCCATTTGATGCAGAGCAGGACACAATCATCCCGAGTGGTGGTTGAGAGTTACGGCCTGTTTGCCTTAGAGATAAATATGTGTGGACGAAGGAAAGCATGATCTTATTGGGCACAACACTTTATCCGCACCTGGGTTTCCCACCAGCATCACCCTCAAAACTAGCACGCCTTCTAAACAAGCGGAATCATGTTACTTGTTATCTGTATGACATCTACTGCGTAGATGATGATGCTGGCCAAGTCCTAAGAATTTTGCTGTGCTGAAGCAATTTGGTGCATGCAACAATAAACACTTTGACTTTGACTTGACTTTGGCTGTTAGAGCCACAAATGACTAACACAAGCCTCAGGTACACCTGAGGTAACAGATACCAGACAATCAGTTAAAGGCGCCCGAGGCAACATTAGAGGCTTGAGACTCGAATAATAAATGTTCAATTTCTAGTCTTTTTTACACGTAGTAAGTTTCAATAACACCATACCATTACATATCGACATTCAAGGAGCAAAGATGAGATGTCGTTGTGTGGTGAGAACTGATAGAAAATCGCGCTGCCAGCACCGTCGGTGGGGAGAGGCAATTTTTTCAAATCTTCCGATTTTTTGGTGGCACCAGTATATAAAGGGCTACGCTCTTGCGACTAGTTTTAGCGCTCTTTTTAACGCCCAAAGTATCAAATAATGATGCAAATGTGCTCATATGGTGAAGTAAATGTCAATATCATAAAGATTGTCTTATCCAGAATATTTCCATTTTGATGCCCTAATGTTGCTTTGGGCTCCTTCAAGCAATGCCACATTTGTTTCATGTCTGACTTTGTGAGCAACTTGATCAACCTTTGTGTCCTGTTACATATGAGTATGATAAAGCTGCTTGTATTTGGAATGGTTTACCTGTTTAACCTGCTCATTATCCCCCATGTTTAAAACACATAACCTCTGATTATATTAGAGGGCAGATAGTTTGTTTAGGTGTAGGGATAAGCATATGATGTAGGGAGATCTGGCCATTGCTTGAATTACATTAAACTACATTTAACATGTATTCATTTGGCTTAATATTGAGGAACAATAATCAAGCTTGAATAAGTTAGACCTTTGAAGAAAGCGCTAATTTAAAAAAAAAGCCACAGCTGTCTTTTCTATCATTGGTTGGCAGGTTCAGAACAATGTATTCTAAGAAGAAGTAAGGGCTGCTTGGAATCTTCTGTAAGATTCCAATGAATCCACTTGGTAAATGATGAGATGAATTAAGTCCTCCTCCAAGTGTCATCTACATCTTGTTAATTAAAACACCTACAAAAAGTAATAATTCTTGTGTGACAAAGAAAGCAAGAGCAAGGGATTTAAACGGAATGGAATATGTTGTGCATGACTAACTCTCCTCTGCTTACGGGGACAGGTGGGTACATCAAGGGCCAAGACGTGACCAAGCTGGCCTCCATGGCCAAGCTGAAGGCAGGCCGGCTGTGCCGGGAGTTGGGCGACAGCTGCTTGCAGTACTGGGGAGGGATGGGCTTCACCAGTGACGTGATTGTCAGCAGGTTCTACAGGTAAGCCAGTCCTAGCATGCTCCACTCACCTGGTACCCTGCCAGCAAAGACATACGCATGCCAGTTTCGTGCGCACCAGACACACACACACACACACACACACACACACACACACACACACACACACACACACACACACACACACACACACACACACACACACACACACACACACACACACACACACACAGACACACAGACACACACACACACACACACACACGTCTGCTGTCGTCAATGATCAGTAGTGACACTTAGTGACGTGGTCGATTGAGTAAGCAATTTATTAGGAAATTGATAAGAGGTTCTCACTGGCATTAGTAGTGATATATTAGTAACCTGCATAATCGCAGAATTATGTTTTAGAGATTTAGAGTTTTTTTGGCTTATTGTTCCATCTTAAGTGCCAAAGCACCCAGATAAGGAGGGTGGATTTAATTAACAGGATGATGATGAAACTTGTATGAGGACTTGATTTATGTCATCATTTTAACCAGCACACTGTAGCCAAGTGGATTTTTTGGAAATTTACAGCATAGAAGATTCCAAGCAGCCCTTACTACTCCTTATAATACATGTATTGTGCTGGAATAAGTGGGTGGGAATAAATGGAGTGCAAAAACACTCACACATAAACTGCCAATTCCAGGCTTGCATCTTTAATTTAATCATAAGTTGACAGTCACTGTAAAATCATTGGGGAAAAGTATCTCACGACAAAAATGTTTTCACTAAACCAGGGACTCCAGATTATTGTCTATCGGAGGTGGGGCGGACGAAGTCATGCTGGCCATCATATGCAAGTACATGGACACCCTGCCCAGGAAATGAAATCACAGTATTCACTGCTCATTTTCATAATCAATAACTTAAGTGCACTTATCTAACAATGTTTATAAGATGACCATGTTTCAGTAAGAATGGTTAATTCAGTGCCTGAACATTTTTATTTGTATATAATTAGAATTATCTTTGCTCATGTTATTCTTAGTAAAGATGCAGTGTGAATATTTGTACAGCCTTAGGAAATTGTATCATGAAATGCTTCTGTATTTGTTTTGCTTATAACAGAGGTAAATTCATTAAAAACAAGGGACTTCATATATACACATAAAATGTTTAATGAACTCATTTTTACTCTTATGTACAACTTGAAATTTACAGAGAAATTCAACAGAGCACATCCACTGTGCTTACAACTCATTATTATGCTTTTAAGAAGAAGAGGTGTTATGGCAAAAAGAAGAGTTCAGTCCCTTCAGCTGCTGCAGGGCATGAGTCCCTAAGGTATTCAGCTGCTTAAATAAACCTAAATTAAAGCTAAGGTATTTGTCAGAGCCCAACACTTAAATCTCCAAGAGAAACTGTAAAATCTGATGACCTTACAGAGTGGAGTATCCCTTTGCACAACACCCTCCTGAGCATGTATTGAAAGCTCACTATCAAAATAGTATTGAATTTCTCGATTTTTAGCAGTATGCTAATTCATTTAATTTAATGGACTTCTATCAATCTCCTTGGGGTACATCTGTGTAGTTGCACTACGCAACTCTTCTTTTCCTTATATTAGCCCTTACATATTCATCATTTCACAACGCTGATATAAAGGACAATTTGCTTAGGTTCCACAAAACAAAGTAAAGAATCAACTTGTCACAATATGTTAATCTCTGTAGCTGTGGTGAGCCTTATTCACAATCTCCCTAACTTACATATCAGTTTAAGAAAAAGATGAGCATTTTCCTATTGACAAATCAACGGTTATCAAAAGACTGACCAGTCTGAGGTTCTACGGCGCTCATTAACCAGTCACCCTAAAGTGAGCATATGTGTAGCTCAACCTCCAAAACAATTCCATCAAGGACATGTAATCTACAATGTGGAAAACTAGACAGGGCAGTGTTAAGTTACACTTCATATTGGCAGGGTAAGACGCTTTGCATCCTTATATTGCACAGTTTCGCATAAATGATTCATTATGATAAACACTCATGGCAATTTGTTATTGGCGCTATCTGTCCTTCTATTTTTTAGTTGTTTTTTGTGTCCTTGAACTGATCCAGAGCAACATGGCACGTACAGAGAGCAAAATGAGCAGAGAGAGGAGATGTGGGGTCTCCGTCGATCATCTTAATTTAATGACCCAATACAAAATGGTAAAGACGAACAGGGCAAAGAGCAACATGTAGCAGAACACTTTGGTTTGACTTCCTCTGGACAACAGCTTCAATCTGCCCATGGTGGCCCCCAGTATACCTCCTGTTGAGTCAAAATCTGAATCCTGAGGAGAAGAATGTTAAAGGATTTGTCAGGTGATGATCAATATGAAGGCTTGAACAAAATGAAAACAGAAGATTTAGAATTTTAACAGGTTTGTTCGTTCTACTACTAGGCTGTGGGAAGGACACTTACCATATCTTCCAACATCTTATTCTGATGCTTTACTTCTGTCCCAATGTCAATAGACAACTAAAGAGAAGGGAGAGGGAAAAAGAGAGTAATACATCACTCACACGGTATCTTCATACATTCATGGCGGCGTTATGAGTGTGAGGGACCCAATCCTAATATACCAAGTTTTCTGCAGGGGGTACTTACATGTTTCAAAGCACTGACTTTTGCCCTCAGACCTTCTTGTAAATGTTCATTCTCCTCCTCATATACACTGTACCCACTAGCAACATAGTTGCCTTGAGAACCTCCTTCACCTGTTGACAATAAGGAAGAGACATGTAGCAGTGCTGAGAGGCTTGAAAGCTACAATTATATCACTGAGATGCCAACCTATATAATCATGTTTCTTGTTGCGATTCTAGGGCTCGGTGTAGAGGACAGCATTGCTATCTTTAGAAGAATAGCCCACGCCGTTTTCCATAGTTTCAGTAGATGTGAGGATAACGTGATTGTATAACAACATTATCAAGGCCTAACAGGTTCTCAACATTAGCCATGTCCCTAAAATGATCTCACACTGCTGTATGTTTAGCCTATACTCGATATGTGTTTTGTAACAAACACATTTAGTTTGGGGTGCAAATAGCAGATAGCTTGCACCGCTTAACGCTGGCTAACTATTTCAGTTGAGACTCCAGTTTACAAACTGTTGTAGATGGCTAACATAAACTGGCTAAACAGTCTAACAGTTGCTAAAGTATATGTTAAGTATATGGTTTGCCAGCGCATGCTGATGGGTATAGCTTGTTGCTAATGTAACGGTAGATCGTTATAACATTTTTGCAATCAGGATAACAAATTTAACAATCAAGCCAGAATAGTTTGTTTCTGAGAATTAATGTTAACTTGGGCGATAGCAAGTGAGCCGGCCACCTAGCCAGTCTGCTAACGTTAGCTAAGATAGCTGAGCCTGTCCAACCTGATAAAATGAAAGCAAAACCTTCGTACCCAAGCCTTGCCGCCTCATCGTTGATCCCTTAAGGCAATTTCAATGTCACGTACTTTGATGTATCACTTAATGTTGTTGATTATTGATCAATCCTTGGATTCGAGTACCTAACGTTTTCAATTTTGCTCTTCAGACCCAACGCCACGACACCATACGGAAGCCGATTAGGAATATGCTGTCAGAGTGCCGCAATGATAACTGGGTACGTCAGTTTATGAAGTGATTATGTACCCAGAGAAAATCTTCTTTCCCGTCTCACACGTTTAGTGATGAACTCATGGTAGGGGAAAGCACAGTAGGCCTACCTATACATCACAGTAATATTTGTAGCTTTTCTAATCCTGTAGGCTAGGCAGACACATGAATATGTTTTGTAAACTACTTTGGACGAAAGCATTTGCCAAAGTCCATAATTATAACCACTGCATTGATAGATTATTAGGAGATATACAGTCCTGCTCACCATTATTGGCACCCCTAGTGAATATGAGCAAACAGGCTATGAAAAAATATGTCTTTGCTGTTTATCCTCTTGGTCTTCCACTCAAAATATTCATAAACATCTTACCTTTACATTGAGGTAAAATAATTGAGAGAAAAAGTTTTTTTGACTTTAAATAAATATTATTCTTCAAAACATGTGTGCCACAGTTATTGGCACCCCTTAATTAAATGTTTTGTGCAGCCTCCCTTTGCCAAGATAACAGCTCTGAGTCTTCTCCTATAATGTGTGATAAGGTTGGTGAACACATGGCACAGGATCTGACACCATTCTTACATACAGTATCTCTCCAGATCCTTCAGATTCTGAGGTCAACGCTTGTAGACTCGGCTTCAGCTCATCCCACAGATTTTCTATGGGGTTTAGGTCGGGGGACTGTGATGGCCATGGCAAAACCTTTATTCTGCGGTAGGTGAACCATTTTTGTGTTGATTTTGAGGTATGCTTCGGATCATTGTCCTGCTGGAAGGTCCAACCATGGCCCCTTTTAAGCTTACTAGAGGGGGCTGTTAGGTTTTCATTTAATATCTGCTGGTATTTGATGGAGTCCATGATACCATGCATCTTAACAAGATGTCCAGGGCCGTTGGAAGAAAAACAGCCCCACAACATCAAAGATCTGCCACCATACTTCACAGTGGTTATGGGGTGCTTTTCTGTATGGCTATCTTTCTGTCTACGCCAAACCCACCTTTGTTGTTTTTGCCAAAAAGCTTTATTTTGGTCTCATCTGACCATTTAACTCAGTCCCATTGAAAGTCTGACTTCCATTTGGTAAACTGTAGGCACTTTAGTTTGTTGTTGATTGACAGCAGAGGCTTTTTTCTGGCAACCCTCCAAAACAACCTGTGGTGATGTAGGTGGTTTCTGATGGTAGTTTTGGAGACTTTCTGACCCCAAGACTCAACTACTGTCTGCAATTCTCCAGCTGTGATCCTTGGAGATTATTTTGCCAGTCGAACCATCCTCCTCACGGTGCGTGGGGTCAATGTACACACACGTCGGCTTTCAGACTGATTCTTAACATCTCCTGACGCTTTAAACTTTAAACTTTATTATTTCCATGATAGTGGAAATGGGTATTTTCAACTGGTACAAGATTTTCTTGTGTCCATTTCTTGATTTGTGCAGGTCAACAACTTTTCATCGCACATCGTCACTGTGTTCTTGGGTCTTTCCCATTGTGATGAATGACTAATGGAATTTGGCCTGTGTCACATCATATTTGTACGTCAGTGGAACAGGAAGTCATGGTTAACCTCTTAAGAGTTCATAATTAAACAGGTGAACTTAAAAATGTAAAACATGACTGGAAATATACTTCAGTTAGATTTCAATTATAAGATTATTTTAGAGGTGCCAATAATAGTGGCACACATGTTTTTGGGAAAAATATTTATTTGATCTCTACCGTTGTTTTTTCTTACAATAATTTAACTTCAATGAAAAGGTATTTTTAATGTGAAACACCAAGAGGATAAACAGCACAGACATATTTTTTCATACCCTGTTTGCTCATATTCACTAGGGGTGCCAATAATGGTGAGCAGGACTGTATGTTGAAAGAAAAAAGTACAATGTAGTCAATCATGATCCTTTCCTATGACAGAATTATCTTTTCATGTGATATTGTATATTAAATGTTTGTTGGTCAAGTAATACTTTTTATATATAACAGGTAATGTCTGTGGAAATCCAACGCCTAAAATAATTATTCTTTGATGAGAGGAAGTGGGGTGGGTTGGGGCACATTAATCCTCCGCTAGTGGGAAGCCCAGATGCTTGGAACATTTCCTTCTTTAAGTAAGTCTTGTGAAACAAATGTGTGACCCTGCTTATATATCTGGATGAAAAGGTCTAAATGACATAAAGGCTATGAAGCAATAAAACACATAAACAAACAGGACATTTCCTTATGGTAGCAGTGCCTCGTTCGAAGCAGCGGGAATATTATATGACCGTAGACTGTTAAGACTAACACTGTAATGCCTGACTTAATCCTCTTTGTTTTTTAAATGTCTTTTCCATAACATAATTATTATGCAAATGCTCACTCCATTCTCATCCTATATCCAATGGCTATAATTTTCTCCTGCAGAGAATACCATTACCTTGCATGCCATTTGTGGTTGGCGCCTTCACAGATTGGCTTTTTGTGTAATTGCAAGACCATTTGTATGTCCAGTATCTCACTCAGTAGTTTATTTCACTGGATCAAAAGCTTTGTATAGTGTGAAAATGCCTTGGCCACCCCTGGGAGGCAGAACAATAAGATGATTTTAGTCATGCTTTGCAAGAGTGCTTTGTGTGGGCTTTATGAACTGACACTGGAGAGTGTTCAGCTTCAGCATCAAAAACATCCTAGCTAAAGATCCCATTTACATATGTTCACCATATGCAAGAACTGTACTTTCATAGCCATTTGATACTTAAAATGTCCGAGTGTACATGGCTATTGTTACGGGCACAAGTGTTTTGTGTTTACCACTTCCTCCCCTTTCTGTAGCTCCGCCCAGGTTGTGATACCTGATTGCCGGATGAGATGCAACTGGCCAGGTGATTAAGCAGGAGTTAGAAACTCCAGTTTCCTACTGCAGAAGAAGAGGCCTCTATCTTGCGGCCTCTCGCTTGTAAAAGGGAATTTCAGTAGTTAATTTGGGTCAGTGGTTAATTTGGGTCAGTGGTGGAGTGTTGTTTGCCCCATAGGGCCGGCAAAGGTTGGGGCATAGCAGCTATCTACTAGGAACTGTTTCATAAGGTGCTTAACTCATGGTCAGACTTACTGGTCTTCCCTGCTGAAAGTGTAAGTATTGTGTTTATGCTCTTAAGATTTAAGACAAAGACGGGAATGGAAAAGAACCCTTTGTTTTGTTGTGTGCTCTTTGGCAGTTAGTCTACTCGACTACAACAACAAGGAGACAGCAAAGTCACAAACAGAAGGGCTGAGATTTTTTGTCATAAAACACATTCACAAATAGTTCAGTAAATATGCCATTTAGTTACAGTTGATCATAAGTCTTCTGTAATAAAACATTAACTGCCGTAGTCCCAAGTTGGTTTTAAAAGTTTATAGCAGGACAGTTGTGTGGTTTGGGCAGCTTTGAGGTGAAGGCTGAGATGCAGCTTGAATTGTACTTAAGGGGCTCATATATATTGTGTCCAGACAATAAAAGCCTGGGCTTGCCAATTAAATATGTGTTTACCCACTGGCATATTGTTAGACATTTATGTCATCACAGAGGTTGAAGTCAAAGACCAGACATTCTGCCAGAGAATTCTTACAGTGATGCTCGTTTAAACAAACAGACATTGTGATGGTGTGGGAGGCAACATGTATTAATGAGAAACAGACACAGGCAGGCAGACAAACCAGACTCACCTCGGCATCACGATTTTAATTAGGACCTTGTGGCATACCACCCCACTGATTAGCACCGTTGGAGGATATGGGCATGATTCAGACAGAGCTGTCGGCTGTTGCTGTTTTTGTTAACACAAAGCTCACTGTAACATCACATGTTTCTCATCAGAGCAAAGGGTGATCTTTGGCATGAAGACCAGGGCTTTGGCATAAAAGAATACAACCACCAGCAAACATTCAAAGAGGCTTGTTGGGGCCCCTTTGGGAGAGTGCGAAACCCACGCTGTGTTTTGTAGTGTAAAGCAGTATGCTGCCAGCTCATATTCGCTTTATTCATTGTGGTCTGGACGTGTTCCTTTGGTAGTCCAATTTGGCTGGAGCCATAGGTAATCCAAATTATACTTAAGCAATTAGGTTCGAGAGGCAGTACGGTATCGTCAATAATGTACTTGTTCGAGGGTGTTGTTAGGCCCGACGCGCAGCAACGATTTAGCCAAACAATTAAATTAGCTTTAGATCATGTATGGCGCACTTTGCTCGTTGCTCATCGCTTGCTTGTTGCCAGTTGCTCAGCAATGAAATGTGGGCCCATTGAAGCAGCTTGTAGTTCGTGTTATAAGTGCAGAGCTCACAGAAAAGGCTTAACAGAGACAGCAAATCAAAATGAAAGTATTTGCTAGGGAGATGAACAACATCATCTTCTCCTTCAAGAACAGCTCATACCACTTTTTTGTTCAGTCTTCCACAACTTCAAAATGTGGTGTCTTCTCTCACCTCCCTGATGGCAGCCAGGGGCGTAGCCAGGACATTATTTCTGGAGGGGCCAGCTCTGGCCAGTCTTTTATTTGGGGTGGCACTTAATTGTTAAAAACTACTATTTTAAAACGCACACACATGCTGCGAATATGGGGCTTGTAGTGTAAGTGACAAATGACAATATAAGACCACTTCATAAAAAAATGCTAATGCATTTATTTCAGCTTTATACCGTTTACCGTCACCGTTTTTTTTTTTTTGCCAAGCTGTGAGGTTGAGGGGGGCTGGCAAGGTGGCCATTCTCTGGCCAATGGTGGCCGTGGCCCCCCCTGGCCACCACGTGGCTACGCCCCTGATGGCAGCAATACTGCCCTCCCTTTTGCCATCACCCTAAACTTCACATATGACCTCAACATATGGTCCAACAAGCGGTCCTGTCCTCTCTTAGTATTTCCAGACCATAAGCCTGGCAGAAAACTGAAATGAGAATTTGGCAGTGCCAGGCCATTATGCCATAGCATTCCAGACAGGAGATAGGAGTCAGTCTACTCAGAACATAAAATACATGAATAGGAGTTCTGCTCATGACATATTTAGCATGAAAGGGTAACATGGTCTTTCATTCATGGAGGCAAACAGGAAATAAGACAGCTGCTTAAAAACTAATATCTCTACTTTTTCTGAGAGAAACTGAAGTGTGATTGTTGTAATTTACACTGAGGGCAGGCGTTCACCACCATTCAATACACATGGCCCATTTCATACAGGAGGTATTCATTATTTCTAATGATTCTGTTAAGGGTTACCATTTAAAGCAGCATAACGGAAGAATGGCTAATCGCTAACGAGATGCTTGCGGCCAAAACTAGGGAAACCTCTTGAAATGTGCTTATTTTGACACTATGACAAACTAGTTAGTCAACAACTGTCCTAACACAGTCAATCAAGCAAGTGCAACACAAGACAAAGCAAGACGGCAAATAAGCTACTTACTAGTTCGGCAGACAGTAGAAACCGGGCGGCTTCAGGCAAACCTACATAACGCAGTAATATGCCTACAGACCCTGGTATTGCAATGGCACGGAAGTGATTCTCCATATTAAAAGCCATTGTAGCACCCCAATTTTTTTGAAGCTGTTATTTTTAGGTAAAACTGCTTATCATACCCCTAACCCTGAAGTGCAATTACTGCATAATGCCACTTTAAGTCTCCTTTCATTTTTGATTCCATTTTCTAAATTCAGCAGTAAATGACTAAATGGCTTTACCAGAGTCAGAGAACACCTTTAATAGATAACACACCACAAGAAAGGTTATGCCAGCCTGAGGAGACTGATGCGTGCACATGTTTTTCTCTTACACACTGGATTGAGATATGTCATACTGACAGTATATGCCATCTTGAAAGAACATGCATTGATTTTGACCATTGTAACTGAACAGGGAAGGTTAGCCTGATCAGAGACATGTCTACACAGAGGCTCTACCAACCCTTGGGTGTCTGAATCTGTCAAAGTCTAGGACAGTATTGATCACCCAAAGAGTCTCACCAGAGTAAGTTGATTGTCATAGCATGGATTGAATTCTGCAGTGGTTTTCTCATTATCGAAAGAAAATAAGTATGGCCCACACACAGATTGTTGACCAAAGGGCATTTGTTAGATCGTATCGGTCTTTTGTGAAAGTGATATGATCAACAATTTTGTTCTAATTTGCTTTGTCTATTTACTTGAATGTTTACCTACATTTTTAATGGAGAAGAAGTTACAGTCTGAATCAGACTGGAATGAAACTGTATTAAATATTTGATCAGTCTTAAGAAAGGTCAAAAAACTGAACACATTGAATAATTTCATGAAGCTTCCTAATTCATCCTGTTTTAAGATGACTACATATGCTCTTGCCTTTAAGAGTCCATAGGATTATTCGGCTCTCCGAGCTTTGAAAAAATTACATCTTACTTGAGTTGGTATACTGAATGGCACTCAATCTTTCCACCAGATCTCCTTGGTGTAAAGCATGTTCATTAAAGACATAGTACAATCAATAGTCTCTATAGCAGTTTCTGGTGTACGAGCTGTGTTTAATCAAAGAACCTGCTGCCTATCTGATACCATGAGGTCAGCCTTTGTACCGTATCTCGTATCTCTGTTGGATGAGCTCCTGGAATTAGAACATTCAGCAGTCACTCTTCACTTCATTAATTTCTCTGGAGAATGCATTAATCTCTCGTGATTGACTGAGAAACATGCAAGGAGATGAAAAAGAAACAGCCCTGAGAAGAGAAGCACTCTTCGTTTTTCTCCGTGAGAACAAGACATCCACTCCTTGGCACGGCTTTGAACAGCACTTAAAACAACCTTTCGACCTTGAGCTACTTTAAAATTCATAGCCGTTTGTGGAATTCAGAAAGGTCTCGAGGAGTTCACTAAAGCAGTTAACTATCAGTAGGCAACTGAGCGAGCAGCATAAAGTATTTCTTTCGGTTGGGGTGACAGATTTGTGTCTCAACTGGGCCCTCTGTTGCACCTGCGGGTCAGGTGCTATTGGCAGCAGGACAGCCTTAATTTCCTTAAGATGTGGAGGAAGGCAAACGTTTGTGTCACCACCTCCCCCCTGCTCCTGAGCGTCACCTACTGGTCGTTTGGAGACACTCAAGGTAAATACGGAAGACCAGTTGGTGAATCTGTTCTTTTACGCATGTGGAATAACAAACAGCTCTGATGTCAAAATATTTTGACCTTAGACATTACAGTGAGGTTTTATCTGCGCAATGAGAGGAGCCAGCAAGAAGGAATGAGGCAAAAACCAGGTTCTGTAGTTTTGTTTATATAGGCCATTCTACCGAATTGGTGCAAAGTGCGGCCCCTCAACAAGAAAACAATTTACAAAACTATTAAGTATTTATCCATAGATATTTACTAAGAATATGTTATGGTCTATTTAAACCCAAGGCATTAAATTAGAAAGTGATAAGCTAAATATATACAAAATCATCATTTATAGGGTACTTTCTATTTGGAAGTAGCTGTCCCCCACCCTAACATCTAAATTTCAATTTCTGTAAATAACACTAAACTAAATAACAATAACTATAGATTTTTTTTTAATATTGTTATTTCAAAGATATTTATGATTAAGTTTAAACAGAAGTTGTAAGATTTGCATTTATTGTGGGTTTAATTAAAAAAAAAAAAAAAAATCATGTCCCCAGTTTTCATGTCACTATGAAACACAAGAGTTTTAGTCCATTTGCTGAGCCTGTGTTTTAGCCACGACCCTGCATTTTTGACCATGCAGTGACACTGCATCCCTGTCCCTCATAGTTGAATGGTAAGTAGCTAAATCCCATCGTTTTGATATAAATGTGTTGTACACTGACATTCTGTGCCTTGTCACCTTCGATGAAGCATGGTCCTCCTGCCATTTGGGCTCAACTTCTACTAGTACTTCAGTTCCTGAAGAACCATCCTAGGATTCAAAAGCTCTTCTTCATCAGCGATTGGCCGAACGTGATAGAGGAAAGAAGAATTTCTATCTCTTGAGCACCATTCCTTTCAAGATGGGATTTACCGCTGTAAACTAGAGTTTCCTGGAAGCTGGTCACGGGAAAGGGCCTGCCAAAGGCGTTGGAGCCACCATGAAGAGAACTGTTTGTACTTTAAATGGTTCTGGATGAACAATTGTAAAATTAAATTATTCTATTGACCACAAAACATTTGTGTTTGTAAAATTCCCAACCTAAGGCATGTTATGAGTCAATATTAAGCAATAAGGTTGAGGAAATATGATACAACCTTGCAAACAAAATACTGTACTCACTACCGAAAACAGACCAGTCACTTGGAAACATTGGATGTTTTGTAAAAAAAATAAGTATATTGAGTTATCAACTAAAATGTTATGATACTGATTGGATAAATGTATGTTCAATCATCAACTCTGGAATCAATATGATCAGTATTTTGCATTTTACAAGGAAATATTGCACTTAGATTTTGATTGTATAAATTGAACTTTGAAATTTGGGGAAAATTAAATTTTTATGGATTTAATAGTGAAAACCTTCAAGAAATATTTGAAGAAAATACTCGTCAGAGAAGGGAAGGAAACAAAATCTGAACAGGTTAATAATAATACTTTTTTTTACTTAAGTGTATTACTATGTTTCAGTAGTGACATTTATATTAAATAGAAAATTAAAGCTTCCATATTTGATACAGCAGGTGATATTTTGACCCTAAAATATGGGTCAATCTTTACTTAAACAGAACTTTTGCCCACTAAATGTTAATTTCAAATGGGTGCTAAATGGTTGAATTGAATTCTACCCAGTAACCAGCCCAGCTTCACCCTGAAGAGTCATGGCATGATCTTCTTGGAAAAATCCTGGTACCAGTCTACACCATTTAGTTGACTAATTTCGCCAAATTTGAGTTGCGTAATGACCTTTTAATATATTCATGTGCAATTTGTTGTGAAGTGGCCTTTCAGTCAGAGTGTTCTTGGAGAGGAGCGCTTGTTCTAGCATTTTGTTTTGCTGTTTTGTTCCCATTAGAAATGTACTTCATTGATCTATTTGCTCCTAATCAACCTGGGTTTCTGCCTTATATCAGGCTATTTTGAAAAATAGTAATGTGCTTAAGTATCATTTAGTAGTCTACAGTAATGACTTGCCTAGCATTTTACCTTAATATAAATTTATATTATTTTTTGCACACAATCATGAAATGTCACAAACAAATGCTGTAAATGGACAAATGAGATTACATTGTTGTGTGAGTGGTTATCTATGAATGGAGGACTGCATATCTACAAAATGTACAGGGACCATAATGATTAAATTGTTGTTCATAAACCCATTTTACACAGGAGATATTACTAATAATGTTGTGCTAATTAGTTCTTCATTTGGAGTACCTTGTTTTCCCCATTCAGGCACTAAATGCCTGAACACAACTTTGAAACTGTGAGAATTCATATGTGTGGAATAATTTGTTCCAAGGAGATTACACTGATTAAATCACAGCGCTAAATTTATTTTTTAAAGCAAAGTCAATGCGAAATGAAATAGTTTTTCTGACGTCCTAAAGAAACTGCCTGTTGAAACTGCCTGCCAAAATAACTTGTTTTGCATAGTGTGTGCAATACTGTAGCCCTGAACGTCACATTTAAAATCAAAATGACATTTAGCGAATGCACTCCCATGCTGACCATGAATAAATATTGAATTTTGATATTGCTCTTGATGATGCCTTGATAATGTTCTCATCTCTGCACTGTGTATTCTGTAGTGATACCGTCAACATCGCCAAGCCTTTGTCTAATCACTAGAGGTGAACTCATTATCCTTACCAACACTATTTCAATAGCACACAATCATGTTTGTGTACATTAGGTTTCAGAGTGTTGGCTCTGCATGTAGTTAGGCTTCAAACTGTTGACTTTGCATATTGTTAAGTTTCGAACAAACATCGAACAGAAGAGGGCGAATGAGGGTTGTAATCAAACATGATTGATTGTTGCATTTTTAAAGCTCTTCTGCTCTCTCCCCCTTTCTCTCTTTCTCCCTTGTTATCTCTCTCTTCTCTCTGTTCTGTTCTTCAATAGACCACCACCTGAGATCTGCTATCAGAGAGGCTGTAAGGTCTTTATTAAACGTATGCAGATTAATGCATCCTGTTGGTTGTCTTGAAAAACAGAAATCTAGGCCATATTAGCATATTTTGTTTCCTTCATGCAATGCTCTGCGCTCTCTCCTGTTGGACTTTTTAAAGGCAGGAGTGATCAGAATCAGAATCAGCTTTTATTGGCCAAGTTAGTTTGCACAAACAAGGAATTTGTCTTGGTGCAGTGGCTCTCACTGTGCTTACATATTACTCAAATATACAACACAACACAAAACAATACAACAGTGCAAAACAATACAACAGTGCAAAGGTCAACAATCCAATAAGTCTAAAAAAGTATATGGGCCATTCTACCGAATTGATGCAAAGTCATGTCGGATATATTTAGAATTTTTGTATGTTTTTTTCCCAAAACTTTGTCCGTATGTATATTGTACCATATCTAAAGTACACATATCTAGTAAAAGAACTGTCAAGTTTTATATTGTATTTTCAGAATGTGTTGGAATGTTTTTCCTCTTCCAAAAATTGTCACTACCGAAACATCACATTTACTATAGTAAAAAAGTATTATTATTGACCTGTTCAGATTGTGTTTCCTTCCCTTCTCTGAAGAGTATTTTTACAAATATTTCTTGAAGATTTTCACAATGAAATCCATAGAAATTAATTTTTTACCAAATTTTCAAGGTCAATTTATCTGTTTCGGTAGTGACTGCACTGTTTCGGTAGTGACTGCACTGTTGGATGGATGTTCATTTCTCTCCCAAATTCATCCAAAAGGTGCTCTGGGCCTCCCTTTAGTCCACACAACACATTTATTTAAAAATTATGGGATTGAACTACTTGCCATTTCATTTTGTCACTACCAAAATCATCTGGTCACTACCATATGTTTCGGTAGTGACTGTTTCGGTAGTGACAATTCTAGCTAACTTTAAGCATAAATAAAGAATTCTTGCAAACACATCTTTGAAGAGGTGTACACACATACAAACATAAGATTTTCCATGAAACCCCAAAAGGTTTACTTAATTGAAGAAAACATGCGTTTCGGTAGTGACAATTCTTAAGGTTACACGTCGATTTTCAGACTTTGGAACACATTTATATAAAAACTATGGGATTTAGCTACTTACCATTCAACCATGAGGGACAGAGATGCAGTGTCACTGCATGGTCAAAAATGCAGAGTCGTGGCTAAAACACAGGCTCAGCCAATGGACTAAAACTCTTGTGTTTCGGTAGTGACATGAAAACTAGGGACATGATTTTTTGAGTATAGTAAATTGATTTAAAAATTAAACCCACAATAAATCTAAATATTCCAAGTTCTGTTTCAACCCAATCATAAAGATCTTTGAAATTAAATCATTGAAAAAAAAAAAAAAAATGAAAAGTGTTATTTAAAGGCATTGAAATTTAGATGTCAGGGTTGGGGACAGCTACTTCCCAATAGAAAGTACCCTATAAATGATGATTTTGTATATATTTAGCTTATCACTATCTCATGTAATGCATTGGGTTTATATAGACCATAACATTTTCTAATTTAATATCTATGCCTAAATACCTAATTGTTTTGTAAATAGATTTTATTGTTGAGGGACTACATATTACACGAATTCGGTAGAATGGCCCATATACAAGGAGTACATATACAATAGTGCAAAGTGGAGAGTCCAGAGAGAGCAGGAATAAATAAATGCTATGCGGTATGTGTAGGACTGTTATACAGTAAGGGTGAAATAAATAGATATGGTTGCGGGGGAAATTGAACATAGGTTATTTTTTACAGTGCCACAAAGGGTTAGCTGTTCAGAAGAGAGTTTCAGTTCCAGTGTGATGGAGATGCAAGATCAGCTGTTGTAAGTCCTCTCGAAACTTAAAGGCTGTCCTCTGTTTGACTGCATTTTTTTCCCTTCACAACTATCTTATGCAATTTGTCTGTAGAATATGAGAGTATTTTTAGAATGCTGAGCTGAATCTCACCAGCTCATAGTTCACTGGTGTGTCCCCCTCCCCCTTTAACTCTACTCTGTACTCTGTACCTATTTTCAGCTCTGCAGATTTACAGAAGGAGTTTACTATGGCTGTATCTTTGATCTGCTTTGAAATCATCGTGTTGTTTGTTTGGGCCCAGCAGAAATAAAACAGTATTGTGCAAATACAGAACCTTTTTTAGTCTTAAGTGTACAGAATAACAAACACAGACAGTTCTCGAAAGATTATGCAGAAGCCTCCACGAGTAGCAGGCTTATCATAAGAGCCAATTTTTGAGAAGGGGCCACAGACATGGCCACCTGCAGCTGGAACATACCCCTCTTTGAACATATTGATCATCGTGATGAATGACAGTGATCTAAGCACCATCAAGATCATTGATTCAAAAGGGAAGGCTGAAGCTGTTGTGCTTGTCTGGCCAACTGGGATCACTCTCAGGTCATTTAATGGCTTTCTAAGAGAGTGGCATAAACCTACAGTTGACAACAAAAGTGAACTGCAGAGGAAAGAAAGATGAAAGCTTTAAGAAATTGCAGAGCAATTGCTGTAATGGTGATAAAGAAGAGATGCGGGAAGGAAGTGAACCCCGGGTCTGAGCCACCGCTTAAAGCTCAGAAGTGTAATTTTAGGCCATTTTAAAACTTTCCACAAAAATACTTATTACATCTGTGCTGGGCCAGAGTACTGCCTTCAAGTACTTCCCCCTGGATTATCAGGCATCATCTGGTCTTTCCTGTTTCAGAAGCAAAGGCAGAGATTTCTTGAGAGCTATCAAAAGACAAAAGTGCCATCAGGCAATTCAGTTATAAGTGAGAATGTCTTTAATTAAGAGAGGATCAACTGATGCATCACAGCGAATTAATTAGCTTCCGTTTTAGATTTAGAGATGTGTGCCACGTGATGTAACATGAATGGCAATACAAAAAAAAAAGACTGGACTAATTAGGCCCCTCTCGTCTATTAACTAAGATAGAATGAGAAAAAGAACAGTTTAAGATGTTCTGACTGTGTGCCAAACTGTTGAGAAATTGGTGAAGAAGTGCTCAACGGCAAAAAATAGATTAATTTGTTTTGTTCATTGTTATCATTCATCATTCACAGCAGATTCGTCCAGAATCGGTGTCATCCGTCATCACTCTTTGGTCGTTCAATTAAGCAATAAGCCCCAAGAGGCCGTGGTTTGCGCTGGTTTTAGAACAGGTAAAGGGAGTTGTTAGGCACGACGCGAAGCGGAGGGGTGCTTATTCACATTAATTTGTATATCGCCATTAATAGTGCAATTGTTGAAATAGTTTTCAAACGGACTCCTCTTTGCTGGTGCAGCGACAGGGGTATCCCGATGTTGACGCTTCAGTGTCCCAGATGATGTTGCTCCACATGTATGAAATGCTCTATATCAGTGGTCCCCAATTATTTTTCCCCAAGGGCCAAATTATGTAAAGCAAGTGAGGCTGAGGGCCAACAACCCCCCCCCCCCAAAAAAAATGACAGCGGTTAAAAAAAATAACAGTTTTTATTAGAGCTGTCAAACGATAAAATATTTAATCACGATTAATCGCAAATGAATTAATCGCAAATTTTATTTTAATGCTCTTATCATGGAAAAGTGGATTGGCTTGCTTTATGCAATGTTTTATTTTATTGAAAAACAACATTGCCAAACAGGGGTGTACAAAATAAAATTATAAAGTGCAGACTCTGCTGAGAAGCTGCCCGTTGACATTTTCAGACAACAGTGAAGCTCGCTTCTTTTGCACAACTTTTAAAAGGTAAACTTTCTATTCAGAAGCTTTTTATCAAACATTTCGCCGTATCGCGCTCACCATCACTCAAACCGTAACGTTAGCCTACTACACAGTTTGCGAGGCCAAAAAGAACGTTAATCTTTAAAAAAAAAAATATATATATATATATATATTTTTTTTTTTTACTACGTCGCGGCCCAAAAATGTGCCGTACCCGGGCCGGATCTGGCCCACGGGCCGCCATTTGGGGACCACTGCTCTATATGAATGAAATTGCCTTGCCTTGCCTTGCCATTCGCTAGGGTTAGGGTTAGGATTCGCGTCGTGCCTAACAACTCCCCTTACCGGTTCTAAAATCAGTGCAAACCACAGCCTCTTGGGGCTTATTGCTTAAGTAAAACCATGTGGAATCTTGTGCAGTGCTACTGTTGACTAATGAGACAGTGGCTAATAACGATCTTCATTTCACATCCAATGAGGTTCTTCAACTATACCCGGCCCAATTGCTGGTGGCTCTAACTATCTATGTTCAGCCATACCTGCCCATTGATAATGGTGTCTCTCAATAAGCCCTCTTCAGGTATATCAAATTCCAGAACATCTTGCAAAGTATATCAAAGTCTGCCAGTATGCCAACATCCAGAACATCTTGTGATGACAGGCTTCTTCTGGACGTAGCCTACAGGTTCATTAACATGCCCCCCAGTGATCTGTGAGAGCCTCTTTCAGCAGCCTCGGAAAACTCCTTTAAAGCTCCTTTAAGTGACTGTCCTCGACGACAAAAATCAAACAGAAGCGATGTGGTTAATTTATCTAATTATGTACGGTAAAACATTCACTTTTGTCTGTCATTAAAATATATGCTGAGGGACTAAAGAGTTCCCGATCATAACTTTTGCTACATGAAATGTATCTAAAAGGTTCATATCATTCCTGTAGGTCAACCATGAACATTTATCAAGGGCAGTGACACCTGGGCCCTGTTCGGCGTACAACTGAAGCTAAGATAATTAATTTAGCTCGCAACTGGAGATTAACTAGCTCGCTAAATGAGAACAGGCCAAGCCGGTCTGGCGACGGGCGCTAATTTATTTTAACCTCAAGTTAATTTATCTCGTCAGCTAAATTGCGCGTGCACGTCTTGCTTCAAAAGGCAAGAAAGGTCGATCCCCAAAACCATGATTTTTTTGAAAGGTACAATGGTCTAAACTCAAAGAAAAAGACTATTTTTTTTCTCCGATAAGGCAGGATATGATCATGAACGCGTTATGAAGAATTCAAGACCATAATCATGTCAAAATTCGACACTCCCGCGGCTACCACAGCGATATAAGAAACTGTCTATAAGATGTATAATACGTGACATCTTTTCCCTTCACAGAAAGGTACTATGGTGCAGCGGGTTTAGCGTATGGCTTGCATGCTGTAGATCACTGGTTCGGCTCCCCTCACCCTCGTAGGAATTGTAGTTTTAAATCGCTTTGAATAAAACCGTCTGCTAAATGACTAAATGTGAATGTATTAATAAGAAATTCAATACATTTAAGCAATGAAAAGAAATTGTTTCTATTCTCTTATCATGCACCCACCTATCCACCATTCACTACCGCACAAACACTAGACACGTTTGCAAAACTAAACGTTTGCAATGATGTAAGTTAAAGTAGGTAAAACAACTTTAGCCAATATCTATTTGGGTTATGTGCTCAAATTTCCTGGGATCAAAGAAAACGTTAGTATTCATGTGCAAACTAAAAAACACGTCTCAGGCTGCACATGAAAGTTATTTCGGGTTTATCAACTGTACCAATGTCTCAACTGTACTATAGGCTACCACTGTCATATAATTATGAGTGCTTTGTTCTCCGCATCGCCGACATTACAAAAATGAAGGCTACCACTCGCAAGAAAGTGATGACATTCAATGTTTGACGGTGGTGTATGCAATAAATGACTCGAGAAGGTCTTAATTATTAATTAATTCCTTGTCGGGTGGATCGGTAGCGCTCATACAAGAACTCATCATGATGCAAAAATTGATCTTCTTGGCGATCGCAAAGAACTCTTCCTACGCTAATCAAACTATGACTCCTTGTCAATGGGATCCCTCCTTTTGGCGTGGGTGTGGCAAATTTAGCCAGCTAAACTTTGCTTAGCCTGCCCTGGAGCAGGCTAGGGCTAAGCGATTCATTACCATGGAAATTGAGCAAAAGTTGCTACGCCGAATCCGCTAAAGCGGTCTTGTCTTTTTTTAGCCTGGAATTTAGCTCGCTAAACCGCTTAGCAAGCGTCCCCGAACAGGGCCCAGATATGCTGCGCTGATTTGTTTTCACTGCACTGATTGATGTTTTATGACAAACAATTCCCACCGAGGTTTTTTTTTTTTTATCCCTTTTTTATAATTGTGTGGCACCTTACCTCCGGTCCATTTTGCCTCCACTGGCCTAACAAACAATGTGGCAGCTTCCCAAGCAGAGCACATTGCTTGGGAGGAGGCCTGCCAATCGCTTCTTGTTTCATTAGGCAGTCTGGGCACGTATCATTTCAAGATCAGCGTCATTTAGTGTGTCTGTATCCCTTTATTTAAGTCCTGGCGGAGACGACTGGAGGTTGGAGGTGAATTTCCCATGAGCTGTAACCACTGCAGGGAAAGAAAAGAGAAGTGACAAAAACATGAGGGACAGAAACATCTAGAAACTGTAATGAGTCCCTATTCTCAGTCTGCACGAATGTAAGAATTAATTTACATTCAGAAGCGCTGTGGACACACACGGCTCTCTGTGCAGCGTTTTGCATCACTGGTAATTCGAAACAACTTTAGTCAGTTCACTTGTTTCAAATTAAATGGTGTTGGATGTGCACCTGGAATAGCATCTGATTAGATATACAACTGGCTCTTGGTTTCCCGGGAACAACGTATAGTGGGTGACGGAGCATTTATTTTTTTTTGTTCATCTTGGCGCGCACACCTGTGATAGCGTGCCTAATTAAAAAATGCAATTAAACAAGTAGAACTCCTAATTGGATTTCTTGCACCAAGAAACCAGCAAGCCTCTTGAAACCCCTCCATCCAAAGCTCTCTCTCTTTAAAAAATAAAATAAAAATTGTAGCGAGGAAAAATACATACAGCACAAGAAATTAGATTTTGGTGAGGTTCATTCTTATAGATCTCTTTCTGGAAGTTTGAAATGTATATTTAATAAATAAATAAATGCATAAATAAATACATTTAAAAAGTCATGAAATAAAGAGAACAAGAGATGGCGCCCAAACAAGAGATGTTTGTCCACAGCTCAACATCCTCATTCAGTGCTTCCCAAAAACCATCTGTCTAAGGAGCAGCAATGTTCTTCCAATTCCTTGGTGTCCCACTGCATCGTGCACACTTTCAAGCTCTTACCTTTGCAAGGAGTTGGGTACCACTAGCTGGAAGCATTCACCACACCTGACATCCTCCACCACATGGTACAATAATCCATCACGCTCTCTAATACGGTTCCAGTGCTTGAACAAGGAAAGCAAATACTTAGACAGACCCCTCCTTTCTTTATCATTTGGTCTCCATTGCTGTTTCCAGAAGATCCTAAACTCACTCAGATCTGGACACCTGTAAGAATCTCCTGGAAGAGAAGGTGCATTCCCTTTCCGAGAGAATCTTACAGTTTAATTGTCTGTATCAATGACTCTAATCTGTCCGCCCAGAAGCTGTTCCCTTTTTTCATATTATAAATTGCAATGGAATGGTTGTACTCAATCTTCAGGACTACTCTCTGGCTCCCCTGTCTAGAGAGGGCATCAGATGCTGAGATACAGTGGCCTGGGTGGGTAGTGAACCTCAAAATCAAATGCGGTCAACCGCACCATCCATCTTTTTCTCAAAGGCTCCAAGTTTAGCAGAAATGTTTTGAGGGTCTGTTGCTATGCCCTTTGCGGATATCTGGTGTCCTAAGAATGTCACCTTCTCCTGGAGAAAATGACCTTTCTCTACCTTGACTTTGAGAATAGTTTTTTTTGTAAGCAATGTTCAATGTCAAAGTACAATGTCCAACCTGAAAGTTCTGGAAAACGCTAATATGTCCAAATAAACATAATCTGGAAAATGAGGTCACTCATAGTTGCCTGCATCAACCTTTAAAAGTTTGCTGACCCATCGCAAACTCCCATTGGCATTATCAGATATTCATAGAGAGTTGGTGAGACTTGGTGCTACCTGGTGATAGCCACTAGCGAGATCAATACATGAAAATAATTTTGCATCTCAACGTGCAAAAGCAGTGGCAACACATCGCTTTTTGTTTTCTGGTTCATCCTTTGATAGTTGACGCAGAGTCATAAACTACCATCTGACTTCCTTACCGCTGCCACAGGTGAGTCATAAGACTCCTTTTCTCAGCAACTGAGAAATATTTTTCTTTGCCTCGTGGTTTTGGGTGGGTGGAATACGGCGGTAGGCACGATGGCATGATCCGTCTTAAGCCTGCAGTCTGTCCCCAAATTGCTCAGCTCACAGCAACTGGGTTGTGCTATATGCCATGAGTCCATGGGGTAACCCCTCTCTTGCTTTCAGCTTTTGCTTTGATTTTTTTTGGCAATGTCTCCCTCTTTTTGCCACTTGAAGCAGGCAGGTTGGCCATCATCTATTTAAGAGAAACCCTTGGCTTCACACTATTGATACTTGCAGTGGTGATAGCTAGATACCTTAAGAACAACATCTGAGGTCACTGACTTCTGCAGCACAGTAGGTCTCTTCCACATTTTTGGAAGTTTTTTTAGGAGGTTTGGCACTTACACCTCCACCATTGTTTATCTCTGACAGATCTCCAAAGCCCTCATCTAAGGGCCCGTCCACACAAATCCAAAGTAACATTTCAGTAAAGGCTTCCCCAAGGTGAGGGAACAGGTCACTGACCTGATCCAGTTGAGTATCAGTGCGTAACGGTACCTCCTTTCAACAGGGACGTGACAAAGTCACATTGATCATTGACTGATATCTTGCATGTAGGACCCATTCTACCTCTTAAATAGAGTTATCTTCTAACCTTCCATCTTTCTCAAAATCACCACTGGCTCTCTGTGGGGAGAAAGACAAATGCTCTATTGGAAACACTCCTCAGATTTTTGATAGTAGTGTTCATGTTTTTACCCTAGCTCTCTCAATTGGTGTTGAATATCCATTACATCTCCATTACCTCATCAGAGGTATCGACCTGCTTGTCATGTTGTCGAGTCCAGTCTCTGATTCACAGCAGAGAATTATCCAGTAAGCCGGAAAGTCTAGTAAAGATGTTGTCCAATGTAGATGGCTCGGACGGCAGGTGACTTTCTTGGCCTGAAGTCTGTTGCGCTGTTCCTCTCATGATGATCACACCACACCACACCGCACACGGCTCGGCTCAGCTCCCACCTCACGGAACACCACTGCCAATCTTCACCTTTTATAATGTAATTTATACTATACCACCCTAAAAGACCTAACGGTCAGAATACCCCACTCCTGGTTCTAAGATTTTTGGCTGGGTAAAGGAAACACAGCACAACAAATGAGGCTTTGGTTGTGTTTATTGTGAAAGATCCCTTTCCAGGGTTTTGTATTAACCAAAAATTGCCACTATTTCGCCAGTCCTTCTCACAAAATCCATATGACATTAGTTAACAATGAAACCAAACGCAGTGTAAATATCTTTACTTATCTCAGCACAGTCAGGTAGCCTGAGGCAGGTTATCTCACAGACCTCAGGAAGTAGCTACTCAAACAAAACAAACAAACAATAAAATCAGGCTGAATATCTGTAGTTATCTCAGCACAGCCGAGTTGCCTAAGGCCGTTTATCTAGCTTGGATAACGTTACAGTGCAAATACACACTTCTCATAAACTCTAACCAAAAAATATGGTAGTTGCAATACTAGAAAAAAGAAACACTAACATCAGTGCACTAAAACGTTATCTAATTCCTATTAATTAATTTACGTGTACCACGCTAGGGTCTTTAGCTAGCAACCACGTGTCTTGAAATAGTCAGTCACAATCTACGTTTAACATGTCAAATTATAAACGTAATGCCCCAGTTACCCACAATCTCATTCTAGTAGATTTACACACTTGCAAAGTATGTTTAAGGAGGATTATTGGATTTTGTTATGACCATGAACTTCATCTCACTTCTCAAGCTCGACCCACTCTCATGATGATGTCATACTGTGCACATGTCTTTGAGGGCCTTCACCTGTTATCCTGAGCAAAGTGTATGTGATGCAACTCAACACATTTCTCATAGTTTTTGCAGAAATTGCTATTATAAAACTTAAATTCTTCGTCAGGTAGTCTTTCCTATTTTGGTCATGTACACGGAGAGTTTAGGTTTAGAAAAGAAGAAAAGAAATACATAATTGGATTTCACGCTGCCTGTATGTGACAACAACAACTGCAATGATACATTCCATGCAAATCCCATGTCCCTGTGTATTAATGAAACTAATCTGTGGGAAGGATCATGTGACAAATGAACATGACCTCTAACATACTTGCAGTGGTGTTTGTTTTGAGAAATTGATTGATGCGCTGCTAATCCCATGCCGTTGTACATCCCTCATGTAGATATGCCATTCGGATTTAAACATGAAGGCAGTGACAAGAGTCACAAAGGTCTGGTTCATGAGGGAGCTGATGCCGTTACGTAATCACAGTACGCTGCACTGCTTCCAGAGTGAGATACAACAGTGCCATCTAGTGGGTGAATAGCAAGCGCATGCAATCAGCTGTTCTTCACTTGAAAGTCCAGTAAAAGTAGAAAAGTGTTTTGATATTTATTTCACAAAGGCCAATACATTTAGAAACATGCTGTCTGTGTCAGAGTCATTATGACCTGAACACAGAATAAAAACTTTCTTATTTTTAGTTTGGCATCAAATTTATTTCATTGTTTGTGGTATCTGACTTATTGTATTTAGTTGACATACCATTAATACCTTTGGCAAGCGTGCAATAAATATAACGGTCCTGTCGTAAAAAAAATTGCTTTGTTGAGAAATGTCTCCCCTTGACATTGTCATTCAAGATAAACATAAGCCCTATGTCTCAGCAAATGGAAATATGCACAGAAATCTGTTTTCTCCCTGACAGGAGCATTTCAGACAAATCTACTTTCATGTTTCACAAACCTCTGAAGGCCTTCCGGGCCCTGAGTCCTTTTTCTGGAGAAGAGCCTCTATTTGATGTGTATTTTTCCCACTGCCCCCACCCCTCTTTAAAATGATGTTGTTTCCTGTTGAGCTCTGTTAGACCTGAAATCAACATGGCTAATCTCTATACTGGTCCTAATGTTCAGCTGTTTGGGATAGCGGCTGCAAAGGCTTTAAGTTCAAGTGCAAGCCTCTATACATGGGGCAAAGGGAAGGAGCCACTCGGCAGTTCAAAAATGCTGCGTTGTTGTTTACTTGTATGCCTGCAGGGCTTTGGAAGTGTTTGTTGTTTAGCTTACTCTGTTGTTCAGTTTCTGCAAGAAAAAGAACACTCTGAAAGTAAAACTTATTTTTTTCAAGGGGCTTTCCACTGTATAGTGATCCAAACTGGAAAGTGATTGAAGGATCTTCCCTAATCAGATGCCTCAGATACTGGACACTTTTCTCAAAAATGTTTAATTACAGTGCATGAAATGCCCTGTATTGTTATTCCTAGGCTTCTTCTTCTTCTTCTTCTTCTTATTCTTCTCACCTTTTTCTGCGATTAATTCAGCCCGAACCGCTTAACGTAGAAACTTCATTCAAACTTTGTCGCGTAGGTCTTGTAAAGGACACTTATGCTATGTATTTTTCACTTTTCTAAACTTTATACTTTTTAAGATATTAAATAAAAACGAATCTAAATTTTCCCATTGACTAACATTGGGCCATTATGACATCATAATAGGGTGCTTCACTGACACCTGCGCCAAATCCAAGGAACCTCTTCTCTGTCCCTCTCAATTTAACTGTAACTAGGAACATTTAGACACCTTCCATTCTCTACTTTTATTTCTCTCCATCTTTCCCTCTATCCCTCTCAGTCTACTTTCTCTCACACTCAATCTCTCTTCTTCACTCCATTTTTATCTCCTTTTTTCAATATTTTCACTCTCTTTTTCTCTTTCACTCTTGTTCACTCTTCTTTCCTTCTTCCACTCTTCTTTCCTTTCTTCTTTCCTTCTTCCACTCTTCTTTCCTTCTTTCACTTTTCTTTCCTTTCTTCACTCTCCTTTCTTCTTTCCTTCTTTCACTCTTCTTTCCTTTCTTCTTTCCTTCTTCAACTATTATTTCCTTCTTTCACTCTTCTTTCCTTTCTTCACTCTTCTTTCTTTTCTTCTTCCACTCTTCTTTCCTTTCTTCACTCTTCTTTCTTTTCTTCTTTCCTTCTTTCACTCTTCTTTCCTTTATCCTCTCTTCTCTCCTTTCTTCACTCTTCTTCACTCTTCTTTCCTTTCTTCTTTCCTTCTTCCACTCTTTTTTCCTTTCTTCTTTCCTTCTTTCACTCTTCTTTCTTTTCTTCTTCCTTTCCTAACTTTTGCATTTCATGCACTGGTATTCCCTTCAGGAAATGCATTTTCTAGTTTTTTTTGTAATTCTAATAGGGTACTATAGATACACAGACATAACTACCATGGTCAGATGACGTGGATTTAAGATGACAAAAATATAGGCAAGCTGTAAATGTGCCATGCTTTTCTTGATTCCAACATTGATTTTCCAAACAGACCAGATCCCCTTAACACTTTAATTTATCTAACTCCTACCCCCCTCCCTCCCCTGGGTCACAGCATTCCTGCCTTCATTTAGGCCAGATCGAGACAAAGAAAAAAGAGTGATTCATCTCCTCTTTCTGAGCTCTAATAACACCTCCACTAATCCTCCTTTTATTCATAGTCATTTCAATCGGCCCCTCCACTCAAAGAGGAGGAGAACCTATCTGTTATCGAATCACACCAGACCCTCTCCGCATGGAAAACTGGCTACAGACAGCCGCTGACTGTGAATTCTGAGTCTGTGACAGAGAGTACCAGAGAACAGATTATATTGTCATTACTTGTGCGTGCGTGTGGTATCGATGGTATTGTCGAGGTGCGACCAGAGCTTTGGGACCTGAATGTAAATGCTGAACCTCATGCTTGGCCGCTTGATGTCATTGCCATTGTTCGTCTTGTCTCTTTTTATTATAAATCCCTCATGCTGAAATTTGGTGACAATACATGGAGGATTTAGAACTGTCACTCTCCTTGTCTGTGGAACTTCGACGATTAAATCATGGGTGTTCTATGTTCAGTCTGTCCACATGGCAGCTGCATGTTTCGACATTTCAGAGTATTTGAAACACAGAGCTGAAAGTTGGCTTTCAAAGAGAAAAAGGTTCAGATGTAGCATATATCCAGGGTGATGGATACTCCTGCAGACAAAGTGCTGGCAGAGCGGTCTTGGACAGGAGAGTTGAATCAGAGGTCTACGCATTTCCGGCCTCGGAATCTATTATGATTTCCTATATCCTATTCATCTTCAGAGTCAATGCAAAAACACAGCCTGCCTATGATGACAAATCCTTCCTGCCATGGTTGATAAGGACCCCCCGCCACACACACACACACACACACACACACACACACACACACACACACACACACCTACCACCCCACACAGGAATCATAAAGAGAAGAAGTTGTGTTGAACATACAAATTCAAAATGACAAAACAACAGAAATGCTTATTGCATAGTTTACCTTTAGCCTTAGTGAGTTGTATAGGATAGCATCCTTTAGGAGATGAAAGAGGGGCAGGCTATGTGGTGGAATGCTAACACAATTACAGTTAGACATGGGCAGTTGTGTGGTTCTCTGTAAGACCTCACATTTGATGAATGTGGACAATATTGCTACAGCTCATGATACACAGGCCAATACGTTGCAGAACCATATTTACTCTAAATTGATTCGTTAAGCAGTTATTCCGTCCAAAAGGACTGAGAGAATGCACGTGTGAATATGTAGGGAGACTGGGGATGGTTGTAACACTGGGAGAGTTGTAACACTACCAATTCCACGAATCAGGGATAAGATATGAGTCATGTGACCGTCACAGTTTCCTCAGGCTTCCTTTTCGATCCCACATGGAGATTTACCTGTAGGTGCTGCTGTCTCTTCAGAAGTTACAGCAGAAAATCGAATTCTGAGGTAAGAAAGTAAAATAAAATAATGACATAATATTTTGTTTTGTACTTCTACCGTTGTATGTAATGTTGTATGAGTTATATCAGGTTAAACTATAGTTTCTCATGTAAAGAATGGTGTATCAACCTCCTGCTAATTCCAAAGCACCACGCTAATACAGCTAGCTAAACAATGGCCGACAGTGGCGGGGTAAGTTGTAAAACGTGTTTTTAAAGTGTTACAACCATCCCCTTACATACAACTAAGAACATTTTTGTGATTTTGGCAATTCTACAGAATGTCTAGAACTTGGGTAAGAAAAACTAACCGAGGAGTCGATGCCAGTCTACTGAAAAGAGCAGCAGAGGAAGTGAGGAGAGGAAAGAGTGTCAGGGCAGTGGCAAAATTCCATGGACAAGATATTGGCGAAAATGTAAGGCATTAAAAGACCAGGGATCGAGGGACCTTCCTCGTGTAGGATATGTCAGCGCAAACCAGGTCTTTAACAGGGAGCAGGAGGAGACTTTGGCACAATATATCAGCCAGGCAGCTGATATTTACTATGGGCTAACTCTACGTGAGGTGAGCATAATGGATAAGTGTCTTGAGACTAGGGTAGAAAAGGCAAGATTCAAGACCTCTTAATTTGTATTGGGCCTTTTATGCAAGCTCAATTTAATGTTTGTGAATGATGACTAAAATATTTTAAATCAGGTAAAAGTTAAATAAATACCAACACATACATTTAGACAACTTCCCCCAAAAATGTGTCCCTACTCAGACATCTTGTTGTGATTTATTTTAGGTCAGAAGGTTTGCCTATCAGCTTACAGTTGAATATAAAATAAAGCATCCACAAACCTGGGATGAAAAGCAAATGGCTGGACCTGATTGGTTCGGTTACTTTATGAAGCGGAACCCCAGGCTGTCAGTGAGAAGTCCACAAGCAGCTAGCCTTTCAAGGGCCACCAGTTTTAATCGGGAAAATGTGGAGTGTTTCTTTGATCGACTGGGGGAGGTTATTGAAAAAAATGGGTTTGATGGCAGTGACATCTGGAATGTTGATGAAACTGGCGTCACAACTGTCCAGGCACCATCCCGAGTAGTAGCACGGCGGGGTGTGAAGCAGGTTGGTGCCATGACGTCGGGGGAGAGGGGCACCCTTGTGTCTGTTGCATGTGCTGTGCAAGCTCTGGGGAATACTATTTCTCCATTTTTTGTGTTCCCTCGAATTTTTCTTAAAGATCACTTCATTCAGAGCGCGCCATTGGGGAGTGCAGGAAGCGGTAATGCATCGGGCTGGATGCAGGAAGAGGATTTTTAATTATTCCTCGTTCACTTTGTCAAGCACACTAAAGGCAGTCCGGAAAGAAAGGTGTTACTCCTCCTGGATAACCACTCGTCCCACATCTCTGTGAGAGCTGTGGATTTTTGCAAAGGCCAGGGATTAGTTCTTCTCACGTTCCCCCCACATTGCAGCAATAAGCTCCAGCCACTTGACCACAGTGTGTTTGGTCCGTTTAAAAGGATGGTGAATTCGGCAAGCGACGACTGGATGAGGGGGAATCCTGCTAAAACGATGACCATCTACGACATTCCAGGCATTGTGAAGATTGCCCTGCCTGCAGCAGCAACACAGAAAAACCTACAGGCGGGCTTCCAATGTACAGGCATATGGCCTTACAATCGCAACATTTTTCAGGACTGCGACTTTGCGCCTTCTCAAGTCACAGATCGTCCTGATCCGTCTGGGGCTTTTAACTCCTCTCCAGCTCACCTTCCTTCAGGGTCCTCTCCTCCTTACCTGCCGCCTGATTCCTCTCCTCCTCACCTGCCACCTGACTCCTATCCTCCTTACCTGCCGCCTGGTTCCTCTCCTCCTCACCTGCCGCCTGATTCCTCTCCTCCTTACCTGCCGCCTGATTCCTCTCCTCCTTACCTGCCGCCTGATTCCTCTCCTCCTTACCTGCCGCCTGGTTCCTATCCTCCTTACCTGCCGCCTGATTCCTCTCCTCCTTACCTGCCGCCTGGTTCCTATCCTCCTTACCTGCCGCCTGATTCCTCTCCTCCTTACCTGCCGCCTGGTTCCTATCCTCCTTACCTGCCGCCTGATTCCTCTCCTCCTTACCTGCCGCCTGATTCCTCTGTGGAATGGGGGTAAATATGTTTATGTTAATTTGCTGTATAATAACTGTATCACAGACAAGCACACACAAACACACACAATGTGCACATACACTCCCAATATTTACACTTATTGTGTTGTTGAAACCACATATTGTAAATAAAACTGTTGTTTTGGCATATCACTTGGAGTACCCTTAGTTTTTCTGCATTTTGTCTACCTGTTACAACTTACCCCAGTATGTGTTACAATCTACCCCGCTAGTGGGTAGGTTGTAACAGAGGACCACCTTGTATTTGTCATCATCTCACAAAGTCTGTGATACAGTTATAGAAATTCAAATTGTTGCCATTTGTAGTAGACACATGTGGGTACTTTGCCTAAAAGTTTCAGACGTGTAGCTAAAAAAAAACAGGTCGTTTTAGGTGCTGAAGAAAAAAGTGTTATTACCATCCCCAGTCTCCCCATTAGGTGTGCTACCTGGGATTCAAACCTTACATCGATCAACACATTGCTTTCACATACAAAAGCCATTCATGTATCAGGTAAAAACAATAGATGTCACATTTTAAGAAATAAATCAATAAAAACAACAATAATAAACAACAATAAACAATGAATAATCATAAGAAAATAATGTTCTATGCATGCACAACTGAATGCTTATTATTTCCCAGACAATGGATTATTATGGTGTGGAGCATAAGAAAACACATAGGATTATAATACGTTTCCTTTTAGTTCACTAATTAAAAGAACAGACTGGAAGCGTTGAAGTAGGAACCTGGTTGATCTTCCTCAGATTCTTGTCAGAGCTTCGGAGTTTCCAAGAACACGCCGTGCGGGTGATGATTACAAGTGCATCAGCCCATGCTATTAGGTCGTAGCATTTGTGTTCACACATGCTAATCACCTCACCCCTACATATACCGCCGCGGGCTCACGACCATTTCATTAATACTGCATTCGCACACTGATGATGATGATGATGATTTACGCGGAGCGTGATGAAGGCAAAACAAATTGCCTTGAAATGACTTATCATTATGCATGTCGCCATACAGGCTATGAGTGGGGTAGAATATGAATGTGCTTTGATCATTCCCGAACTGTTGGTGTACCATTATCTGAGCTAATGCATGATCGTGTGTGTGTGTGTGTGTGTGTACCGATGACAAGACGGATGCCGTTTGCGCGGAGCGCGAATCAAAATGACACGTTAGCTCTCCGCGAGAAAATTCTGACATGGATCTAATTAAATCTGAGATACTGCGGGCGTATTGCTGTGAAGCAATGTGATGAATCACTCTCCTCTGCCTAAAGGCCAATTCTGAACAAATGTGGCCCAGCCAGTGTGCTTAGCCATCATTCCTTTACTTAAACAGGAGCTATTTGTTTAAAGAGTATTCAGAAGATATATGTTGGTATTCTAGAAGCGTGCAGCCAGGAATCTCTGAATATGGTTCGTCAGCAAGTGAAACCATCTACGTTGAACAATTCCACGAAAAGTGCTTGGAAGCAGAGTATAAATCTCCTGAAATAATGTTCTCTAAAATACATTAGAGTATAATTTCAGTTTGTGATGGATTATCCAAGGCATGATCACCTCCTTGGAGGCTCTGTTTTCTACCAGGCTCCCTAGAGCTGCCTTTCAAGTGCATTGATCTGTGGCTCCTTGGTTGTGGTGTGTGCCCAGTGAAAGTGTTGTGACATTTTATCTTTATTTATGAGCTCTGTCACATGCAGCTGCCCTCCCCATTTCAAATTCTAATGTATGCAGATGACACATTTTTTTTGTACTCCTCAGCACTGTTGAGCTGGAGGGTGGAGTTGGGCTGTATGGAGTGCCTTAGGGGTACAGCAAGGTGTATAAAACCCAAAGAAATGTAGGGGGCCCGGTGCTAGAGAGGGCCCCTGGCACATTGTGTGTAGATAGTGTAAAGAGTGAAGATTTCGGGGGAGTTTTGATTTTTCAGGGGGTCCAGAATTTCTAGCTACGCTCCTGCATGGTGTAGGTCTGTAGGGGGATTGTTTAGGAAGAAAAGAAACTGGTGCACGGCAAACACTGGGTGACAAACTGATTGACTGTGAGAGTCTAACCATCTTAATCTCAGTTTTTTTTTTATATTTATCATCTTCTGTCAGTATGAAATAGGGGATATTGAATGAATCCCAAAAAGGACTGTATAGCTGATAAATTGAAAGGGTGACAATCGCCACAGGTCTGTCCGGTCAGATCAAGAATGGATGCCAAAGTTCCAATGATGTCTGTTTATTGCACACACACACGCAGTGATGAAGAGAACGTTACAGATGAATGAATGATGCCAGTGAATACAATTATCCTTGTAAGGGACTTGTATACAACTGGATGATAGTGAATGATTGAAGTGAACCGTGATTGAACCGTGGTTTCTATGGAATGATAAATAACAAGACATACAGATATAAACAATTATGTACAACCCGAATGAAGAATATATATACACGATGAATGACTGTGAATATGGATATGTCCCTTGAATTACCGTTCCGTGTAACGGTGAACATTCCATAATCTCCGTTACTAAGATTACTCGTTGAAGTAGCAGTAACGGAGTTAAATACAACAAGACAGTGACTGATTACTACACTAAATAAACGTACCTATATAATATACACTCATATGAAACAGACAAAGTAAATAACACACATATACACAAACACTCACGTTCTCATTGACGCACGGCAAATTAATGATCACAAATGTCTGAATGAATTGTCCCACAAACTCCTTGCTGCTCCTCTCTCCAGCTCTTCTCTTGACCCACAAAATAGCCAGAAAGGGTTGGCCTTATATACTGGAGAGGGGCTGAGAGGGACATGTAAGGACATGCTTTGTGAAACTCAGCATGGGGTGACCAAACACAAACACACACACACACACACACACACAAAAACACACACACACACACACACTTCACTGCATGAAGAAGCAAGGGGTTTGATGTGAGAATCACTTTAGTGTACCTGTTACATCCTTAAGTGAACAGTCGCAACCTCTCTCTAATAAATGCTGTTTTTTTTTCATCCCTTTGAAAGTTCACCATAAAGCTTGTAGGTGAGCAGAGTGCACAGTTGAATGCAACAGTACTTGACATTCGCAGTAATGATACACATTGTGCCCTTTCTCCTACTCACACAATTACATGGTGATAACCAAACCCCCAGCATCCACCTTGCATACAGATCTATTCAAACACATACTTCCCATGAACAAAAGAGAGCCAGTCATTAACTTTCCTGCAATTTCCCACCAATCTTTAGAATATCCTAACTTTAAAGCAAAGGTTCTACGGGGACATTGAAGCTGACCTGATCAAAGGGTTTCTAGCTCACTCAAAGCTTTTCTGTTTGGACCGTCACATCAAGGAGAAAGGCTTTGATTGACATCAAGCTTCTCCTCCTTGGCTTTTATGAGAGAATGTGCAAGAAGCTTAGGGTGAATTGTAATCCTTTTTTCTGCAAGGTATATTTAGTTCGCAGGATACCTTCATTACCATGATAAATAGTTTCATTGAGCCTAGATAGTCTCTTGAAAGATAGCATCGGAACTGTAGGAGAGAAAGTCAGCTGTCTTGGCCTATACCTGCATTTAACATTTTACTACTTTACCTTGCAGCAGAAGCTACAGTCAGTGGAAGCATTCAATAGAAAACACTAACAAGGAGAGTAGCCTACATTTTTTTACTAGGTTGGCCACCTCAGGTGTTATTTACTGTATTTTAAATTTGCGAGGAAATATGCAGCAGTTTTAACCCACTTCCTCCCGTCTTTTTCTCTCCTTTCCCCGTACGTGTCCGCGCTCCGTTGTCGGGTCATTAGTGCAAGAGGCAAAGATGAACTGTGTTGCGAGGCCCACACACATCACTACCACTAGGGAGTGGACCTAGTTAGTCAGCTGTGCTTTTTTTTTTTTATAAAGAGGAGAGTTTGATGCACAGTCATACATTTCATAGCATGCTGGAGCGTAAAGCAAATTGTTGTTTGCCAGCTTGAAGAAGAGCTTGCAGGGTTTTCTTTCCTGGAAGGTAAATATCAATCCTTCTGTCTGTACACTGCTAGTCCTCACTGCTCTCATATTCAACAAAGGACAGTTCAAGTAGGTTCATTGGAGATGTTGGACAAGGCAATGGCTTTACTGTGACAATCCCAACAGTCTTTCATCAACACCTCTTTGATCACTTCATCAGTGGACCTACTGAGATGTGAAATGGAAACTTTTTGGCCCTCTTGCCTTGCTGTCATCCTATCATAGGCTACTGGTTGATGGTCGCCAGTGTGAGAGTGCCACCAAGTGGAGATGAGCTGACAGGTCACAACGTAGAGAGAACATGCTGTTCTGCGCTTTGATACGAGCCAACACAGAATACACGTGGGTTTATATGTGTGGGTGTACATGTGTTGTTTTAGAATTTAATTTATTTCAATTACTTTAAGCTTTTTACAGTTTGATAAACAGAAAGATATGCAAAAGCAAGAATTAAAGTGACCACTACACCTGTTTAGAAAAACTTTCAATAAAAAAATACTCCAAAAAATAAATAAATACAAATGTTTTTTTCTTAAATATCAAAAATATGGAAATCTTTCAAATGTACTATGCAAGATGGATGTTTGGAACTGTACTCAAGCCCTGCATAGAACAGAAACTTAATGTATGTAGATTTTTTCAACCAGAAGAGGATGCTGCTCTCTCACTCGAGCCCTCTTAGGCTGTGGAGAGGGAATGTATGTGTGGACTCAAGGGTGGGTTGTTGTCTTCTGTCCTGACAAAATTGTCCTGGAAAATGTTTAAAAGAGAAGGAGGGTTTTTTGTTATCATTTTGACCAAAAAGTAATACTTTTGCACTATAATTTTCAATGAACCCAAATCTGTTTTATAGAGTGAAGTGAATTGTGTTCATCAGGCAACCTTACAAAACAGTACAAAATGTGTTTGTATTTGAACATCTACCAATATAAAAACTTACATTAGTTCAAACTCATTTCATACTTGTTTTTAGCTTTGGTTAATGGTTTGTGTACTTAAATAGTTAACTTGCATTTCTCTCTATCCCTGTCTCTCTCGCTCTCTTTCTCTCTCCCTCTTTCCCTCTCTGCCTTTTTCCCTCTTTCTTCCCCTGTGATCTGGAGAAGTCATTTAGGACTTCTGTAAGAATAGGGGGTGGTGCTGAGAGAAAGCTTCAAGTTTCTCCCTTTCGTTCCAAGGGCCTTTGGTGTGAACCCTCCTCTCTCACACTGCGTTAAGAACCTGAAATAAACAAGTAAGTGTTTGATTACATGTTAAGAGAACACACACACACACACACACACACACACACACACACACACACACACACACACAAACAAACACATGTAAATACACACACACACACACACACACACACACAACCACTTGTGTACAATGTCTACGAAAATACATTTTATGTGACATTCTTTCTGCATATAACCAAGATAATGCTTATACCCTCAAGAACAATGGATACAGTATGGGCATTAAATGCATATAGATGTTACACATAATTTAAAACCAAAGCCCTTTTTTGTCTTGCCAGTTCAAAACAAAGATGTACAGAATTCCAAAGACACATTCACATGCATGGGCCTAGAAGCATAGAGCTATACATAATACCCTCAGGATAATATGTTATTCTTCTTTTTCTATACACCATAGACATCTTGTATTTCTCACACCATTAGAGCTGTGATAGAGTTAAACAAGTGTTAATGAATATCTAAATATAATAAACTGAATTCAGGGATAGAAAACAGATCTAACAGGCCTAGACAAAATAAGGGACAAGTATACTTAAATATCCATCTGGTGTGTTACCCGTTACAAAATGTATTTGCATAACTAATTATTGTTCATTCAACTATAACATTGTTATCAGACCATTCAAAATATTCTTACCTGATGTAAGAATGTATGTGTTCCCACAAAGAACTTTCAGTGATGCTCATTCTACTTTACACTAGCCTGCGTGTTTAGCCTGCCAATTTCTGTTACCATTATTATTACATTTATACACCTAATTTATGTGTTGTGTAAAGTATTGTATAATAGTGTTGTAACAACAATGCAACAATTCTTAACATTCATAATAACATGTATCATAAAAACTTTATTTATAACACAGTGCATAATAGATCACCAAACACTGAATGATGAAAGCTTAAGTTCTATTTTTATTATCTAGGCCACTGGATAATTGATTTACCATCTTTATCCAGTGTTTGATTTCTTTTTTTTTCTTCTTTCAAAGCAGAGCGAGCTAGTCCTGTAAACGTATAGCTTCTAGCAACAGAAACAATTTTTGTGTGTCTCCTACAAACTCCTTTTCTATTCTCTGCCTTTCCTTTCATGTGTTTTCTTGTCCTTTTTTTCTCTCATTTTCTTCCCATGTCTCCTGTGTAAGAGGTTTAGATATTGTCTTCGTGGCAAAGCTTGTGTGAGGATGTGAGTGAGTGAAGTCACCGCGGCTCAAAATGGATTAAAAAAAAGTCGATTCTCCTTTCCTCCTCCTGGAGTGGTTACCAGTGCCACCAGACGCCTTCTGACCCCCAGTCAGTGAGAGCTTGGCGGTTTGGAGGATGGCATTTAACTTGCACAGCTTTCAGGAAGCAACTCAATCACAGTGACCCTCCCTCTCTCCCTGCAAGAAAACCACATCTTAGGTCTCAGTCTGAAGGGCCGGGACAGTGGAGAGGGAGAACGGGCGAGGAGGACAGGGACATAAAATGTGGAGTGAGATGAGGAGAGAGGGAGCAAGCGAGGAGGATAGGAGTGAGAGAGAGGGAGAGAAAGGGAGAGGAGACAAGAGAAAGAGAGAGGGAGAGAGAAAGAGAGAACTGTCAGGGAGGGGAGAGAGCATATGAAGCAGACAACGTGGCAAAGGGTTTTCCAGCGTAAGCTTTTGGAGACTGTGCAGTCACTGAGGGTTCATTTGAGGTAATACAGTAGAAGTGTGCACATCACCCGCACTCCTGACTCCAGCTAGGGTAACCTTGACGAGTGGACTCAGAACACTGCAGCTCATTTCATTGCCTCTCCTCAGAGCACAGTAGCCCTTGTACCCAAAGAGGTGAAGAACTATCATATGGACGCTGGGTTTTGCTGTCACTGAGAATGTTATCACCAAGGAGGAATCTATGCCTGGGTCTATCAGGCCAAAGATTAAGGGCTTCAAAAGGAAAGTCAGCGGTCTTCAAAGTCAACCCATCCAACCTCACACCTCATAGAACTTAAATGTTTAATGCTAGCATACGTGCATTCTGCTGCGGCCTAGGCTATGCCATGCATTGCACGGTTGCCTGTTGACACCTATTAGTGTTATTGTTTACATCTCTCCCTGGGTAAAAATGATTACAAGACAACATGCCACTCCCCACTCCAAGATGGGAAGCCCCCTGAAGTGTTTCTTGTTCCTCTGTACTGGTAACCAACCATTCCCTTATGAACTCAGTGCACTGTGTGAAGATAGTATTTGCAACATTAGGCCTGTGTTTACTCTGATGATGATGAAACTGACACAGAGGATACAGCTCGCAGGCGGTAGTTTTGTTTGTATTCTGTCAGATTTCTCTTTCCCACCCTCCTCACTAAAATGATGCACTTCCTTGTTTATATGTAAGGATTGCACAGTTGTGGGCTGGCAGGAAATCTGCATGCAGTAAGCATCTTTCATACATACTTCATTGGAAATGTATAAGGTATAGTATTTGTATTATTGTACTGCAGGACAGGAGAAGATTCCAGCACCACTTCTTATATAAGTGGCCTTATATACTCAATGTACTGCAGCAATGTACTGTCTATGTCATTGAATGATGTTGTCAGTGTAAGGGTTAGCATCTCCCTTGTACGTCGCTTTGGACAAAAGCGTCTGCTAAAGGACTAAATCTTAATCCATTAGGTTTAGATTAGGCTTGATAAAATATGTGCACATAAGAATACATTGTAATAATAACTTAATTAAATACATTGTAATAAGGATACCTGATATAAATGTGGGCCAAAGTTCTGTTTGGAGACATCTTTGCATTTCTGTGCAATTGCTGTCAACTCCCTGACAGTTCTCTCTTTCAAAGCAGAGCGAGCTAGTCCTGTAACAATTGCTAAAATGCCATGGAAGTGATCCAGCTTCTTGAGTACTATGCACAGAGCCACCATTTCCAAACTTCCAGTGTATCACTCCCCTCCAGGAAACACGCAAGGCCCAAGTTCTTAATTTACTGATGGATTTATTTTTCTCTTTAATTTATTTGTAATCCAACGTCGAACTGGTTAAAAGCAGTAAAAACACAATCAACAGACAATCCAACCAAACAATCAAACCCAAAGAAATCAAAGAAATAAAGCATCATAAATAGACAAACATACCTCGTTGGCTGCATAACGATTGAGAGGGGAAATGAGGCAAGGTAAACGCAATCACACTCATCAGCTTGGACTCAGCGGTATACTACCATGACCACGAGCCGGCGTCTCAGGTCTCCTTGTCAGGTACAATGTATGCTACCATAATAAGGGTGTGTGTGTGACCCCTGACCCCCATGACCTCACTTCCTATGAAACTAAACCCAATCATGAGACAGACAAAAGGTAAAACAAACTTATCAAAACGAAAATAATCACCACAAACAAAACTTAAACGAAAATAAACAAAACAAAATCTACACAGTTACACAGTGGTTTCAGACACTGGGGAACTGAGGAAATTATATTTTACCAGCAGTTGTTTTCACCTGAACCTGAGACGACTTTTCTTGGAGATCTCAGACACTGTCTTTCAGTGCAGTAATTGAGAAGTTCTCGGCCTTACGCAGGCACCTTTCAATTTTAAAGTTTACCACCCCTGAAAACGCTGCCGTTCTCTCAACATGCAATCAATGCACGTGCCTTTAAAGAGTAGGTATGTCTGTCCTCAAGTGTGTTATTTACTGCACACTAGGCACAGGGCTGGGTCTGAGTTTGAGTGCCTCCGGGCTACCATAGGAAGGTGATATATCTCAAAGTGTGTTTGTTTCTCCCTATGTGGTTGAGATTACATTAGATCATACTTGATAATAACCTCAAAATATCTACAGTGTTTGTGGAATGGTTTTTATGTCGTTAAATGATAAGCAGGGGGTGCTGAGCTTATCTGAGGTAGCGACTTATCTGCAACTCTTATTGTCCTTTTTATCTTTTCACCCTTTTGTGCATTTGTGTGTCAATGTTTTTTTATGGTGTAAGAAGAATGTGATGACTGAAGCTCCCTCTGTTGGGTTAGCTATACATGATTCTGAATAAATCAGTTGCATATTACACTGCATTGCATTGTATTCTACATCGTATAATCATGCCTGTTTTTTTTTATCTCAGAAATGGTCTAGAAATGAAATGAAATAAAATATTAAACTAACAACGCTATGTAATTTGTGTTTATGCCTTAGAGTTTAAAATGTCACCACTGACCTCCTGAGCACCCATGATCTCTGCTAACGGCCCCTGTAAATGTTATGGTGTGAGTGAAAGCAGCAGTGAGACTAGATAGGTGGGTAATTTACAGCAGTTCGTTAAAACCCCTCATCTGCAGGGCTGAGTGAAGACCTGCTGCTCAAGCACACTTTCACGACCCAGGAGTGGGTGTTACCTCAGAAGACTGTTGCGCTTTAAGTTTAAGACTAGAGGCTGCCTGTTAGCACTGGGCCTAGTACCACTGGCTGGGTTTCAGTGTTAAACACGCTAAAACAGGCAATCCTATTCAGAAATAAGGGCTTTAGGGGCACCTTAGAAAACAACAACTGGTGGGAAAAGATATGAGAAAATGGGAGAGGTGTAGGTAGTGTGGGAGGCGACAGAGAAAGGAGTGGAGTGTGTCATGGGATAGGGGGTGGGAAAGAGGGGGAGAGAGATGGAGGGAGGGAGGGGCTTCAACATGTGTTTTTCCCCTCTTCCCCTGTCGTCAGGGGGAGAGGCGCGAACAGCTGCTGGCCACTCCCCCTGCATTATCAGTCAGCCGCTGAGCAACCCCAGACCCTCTGAACTACCACCCCCAGTCTCCCTGCCTGTCCACCTCCCGAACCAAGGCAAAGGGGTACAGGGGCAGAGGAGTCATGGTTGTGGCTGTGTGTGTATGGATGCCGTGCAAACACAATTTTGGATGTGCTGTCATTGACCTTGCATGTCAATGTCCAGTCCAGGTCCAGTTAGGAAAACAGATTTGGTCCGAGGAATGCGAAGCCAGAAGCATAGCAAACTAGCAAATTAGACTGGCACTTTAAAGTCACTTGCCTCAATGGCTCTGGTGAATGGCGACTGGATTGCAGTGATAACTAGGTTCATATACACCAACACCATACATGGAGTATCTCCCAGGCTCTGAACTGCCAGAGTGCTTTCCTTTCCTGGGCAGGCACACACACACACACACACACACACACACACACACACACACACACACACACACACACACTTACAGACTGGGACACTCAACAAGAACCTGACAAATCAGCAGGACAAAGAGAGAGGTAGAGGAGGGTAATGGAGTGGTGGTATATGTGTGTGTCTGTATTTGTGTTTATGTTTTTGTTTGTACATGTGTTTGTGTTTGTTATTGTGTATGTGCATTTGTGTTGTGTGTTTGTGTGTGTGTGTCGGGGGGGGGGGGGGGGGGGGTGACAGGTTACAGGGCCATGATCACTGGGTGAGGAGCCTGGTGGACTAGATGAGAGGAGAGGAAAGGAGAAGAGAGGGGAGGGGAGGGCCTGGAGTTTGAGCCGGAGATGTCCATGGAAAATGAATCATGGAGGCCTTTTCCAGGGAGGGTGGGGGGGGGGGGAGAAAGCAAAGCAGAGAGGAGACACACATCTGGCTGGAAGAAAGGAGGAGGAAAGAATGAAGAGCAAGAAAAAAATAAAATGTGTGCTTCTGGAGTCTTCCCTCCAGTCTCTCTTTGTTTTACTCTCCGTAAAGGCTGAGCACATTTTCTAAGATGAGATGATAACATTGAACACAGCCGTGCTCTTTGTGTTTCATGTACCGTCCTCTCTTGTTTAGAACTTACATGGGTGTCAGAAACATGGGAGCAAAACTGCCAGGCAGACAGAGAGACAGACAGAAATGTCCATTTGTCCTTCGTCCTTCAGCTCCTGTAAATCCCATGTTTATCTGGGCTCCGGAGCGCTGCCTTAAATACCGACCAGTTTTCCACAATCACTGAGTTGGTCGGAAGGGAAATGCACACCAGCGCAGCCGGGCACCACTCCAGTCTGGCTCGCCCTTACGTGTCGTTAAGATTTTTTCCCTTTTTTTCCTTCTTCTGCAGAGATGGTCCTCGCAGACTGAAGCAGGACTGGAAAAAAAACCTTTGTTTTACAGAGCCACGTCATCTCGCTCCCAAAGTCTATGGGATCAACTTTGCTGCAAAAAAAAATGCAAGCCCTCCATTTTTTGTATGTATGGTTTGCACAAACTTTTCCACTTTATTAAGGAGTATAGAAATTATTAAGTGATTAGTGTTTGACAGAATGACTGTTATAAATGCCTAGTCAACACAACACAAATGTGAGAAGTAAGTTATAATACTCACTTTGCCACAAGACTTTATGAGCCTGGATGGGGAGGAGAGAGAGGGGGGGGGGGGGGGAGGAAAGAAAGACAGAAAGAAAGAGTTAGAGAGGGAGAAAAGGCATACCAGACAGCTTGGAGGAAACCCAGACCTTGAGAAGAGCACAGCCCTCTCCTGAAAAAGACTGCTCTAGAATTTTTCCTGTCCCCTTTCTCTTTCTGTCTCCCCTTTTTCTCCATCTATCTCTTTCTCCCTTTTTCTCCCTGCTCCTCTCTCTCCCTTTCTCTCCCTGCTCCTCTCTCTCTCGCTTTCTCTGACTCTAACTGTCCCTCTCTCTCATTCGCTTTTTGGTGAATTAAATGAATGCATATAGGAGGCACAGTGAACATTTAACATAAGCAACCTACTATCTCTCTCTCTCTTCGGTATTTTTTTGAATGTTTTGAAAGTGCTGTTGCAATGAGGCTGTTTCAGTTTCCCCTCAGCTTGCCTCAAAGTCGGGAGAGAATTCCTCTCTTTACATTACCAGGCAGACTTGATTCCCTTCTCATGCTGATCAGCGGTCTGCCTTCCACAGCTGAGGAAAGTCCTCACCTGTGCAGTGGACTATTACATCACCTGGAGTGTTTCGGGTTTTAATAAGGGCTTTGTGGAGTTGGGGGTGTGGGTGTGGGCTATATTGTAAGGGCTAAGCAAACATCTGTGGTAACTCAGGTACTTGATTACTTCCCCACCAGAAAGGAACACACACACACACACACACACACAGAGAGACACGCGCACACACAAAAACACACACACACACACACACACACACACACACACACACACACACACACACACACACACACATAGACAAACATACACACAGATACCCTCTCTTCATTTCTGTAGCACCCTATACATTTGGATCACACACGCACACACAGGAGGATCAGACGACTGAAAAGAAAACAGCATCTGCGGCGTGAACTCCGCAAGACATGGCCCGGGCCGAGGGGCAGCGCTTGAAAGTGTTTATCTAACCGCCCCTGGGACTTGGGGTGGGGGGATAGTTGTGGGGGGGGGGGGGGGGGGTGGAGTCAAGAGGGGGTTTTTTTGGGGGGGGGAGGGGGCGCGAATGGGCACACGCGAATGGACACTCGGGTAGTAGGGAGGGAGGGAGGGATGTAGGGAGAGGAAATGGAGCTGATTCCAGCTCAGTGTGGCTTATCCTGCCCGCCGGAGGCTAAGCAAATAGGGTAACACAAGCACACACTCGGCGGCTACAAGAAGGTCAACATCCAAACCATTTCCCCTACCTGCGCAGCCACCGGCTGAGTGCTGACTCGTCGCAGACGTCTGAGACACATATTGACATGAGACACATGCTGGGGACGGGGCGAGGAGTGAGAGAGGGAGGAAGGGGAGGAGGAAGAGAAGGAGTAAGGGGAGGAGGAAGAGACGGAGGAAGAGAAGGAGGAAGGTGAGGAGGAAGAGAAGGAGTAAGGGGAGGAGGAAGACAAGGTGGAAGAGAAGGAGTTAGGGGAGGGGGAAGGGTAGGAGTAAGGGGGAGAGGAAGAGAAAGAGAAGGAGTAAGTGGAGGAGGAAGAGGAGAAGTATGGGGAGGAGAAGAAGGTGATGGGTGCTGGCCAAGTGTTTGTATGATCTTTAAGAATGACACAAAACTTAAGGACGTGATCTTACTGTCAGACATTTGCATTCAAATCCTGTACACAATACAAGTGTGAACTCAAGTGTGAACTCAGGAGAAGAGTTGCTCATGGAGCTGTATGAAACAGATGTTAGTTTGGCAAGCAAGAGGCAACATCCAGTCAGCTCCAGCTGAGATGTGTGGAGTATTGCAAAAATTGTATATCCATGCAGTAAACTTTAGAAGAGCACTGAGATGTCCTAGACCTGTTGTTCTGGCTTATGGTGGGGCCCCTGTTGCTGAGACAAAACTCAAACATATCTGTTATGTGGGCCTGCACTGTAGGCTGAGCAGTGCACCAGTGCCTGTACTTACTGCTGCAGACTTGTCTGTGCACAGATATATGATCTGTCCCCCTGCTGTGGACTGTATTGACCTATGTGACCCTGTGTTTGTGTGCTGTGTCCATAGTCTGAATCCTGTGCCCTCTGGACATATACGATAATTTACTTGCTTACATTTTCATTGATAAATTAAAAGATGGGTGTATAAAATAAACCTTGTTGTACTGCTTTGGAGGGGTTATAAAAAAAATAATAAGTGACGTCAATCGATTAAAAAACGAACTAACTTATCACACAATTTGCTTTGATTAATCACGTTTCTTAACACCTTAAATATGTCAAATTAATCTAAAAAAATGTACACATTCTTTTTGACAGCACTAAAAGTAATATATCTTGATGTTACAATATTTATAGTTATAATGTTAAAGTGCTGTATTTCATGTTTTTGTACCACCACGCTTCTGGCTTCTGTTTTCTGCGACTGAGAGTGCCTCATCCAAGGCTTCTAATTATATCAAAAGAAAAAAAATCGTTACTTCACAGAGTGGGGAATTCTGAGGCAAAGGAGTCTCTCTGTGAAACTGGCCCACTCTGTAATAAGACAGTTTTCTCTCAGTACTATACTTTCACTAATCACATCAATTATAATTTGGGGTCTAGACAGGTATTTCAAATTGTGACTCCAAAGCTACTCCTAGAGATAGGTGAAACAGCATAGACCTCTAGGTGTGAGTTCTAGGTGGAGTAAAGGCCAATTTAGGGTCGTTTTAGACGCAGAGGCGTAAGCACGTAATTTACACAAGGAACTTGTTTTAGACAAGTTTTGATTTAAGGTTCGTTTTAGACGCAGAGCCGTGTTGCAAGGCTTGTGAGCCGTGTTGCGTGTTGCAAAGCAAATTGACGCCAGAACTGTAGATTTATTTTGAGTTAAGTAAGCCTATTTATTGCAGCAGGACAAAGGAAAAAAACTTACCGGAGCATGAAAGTGTAGTGGGCGAGAGGCTTGATGTTATGAATACATGTGTTACACAAAATACAAATGTTGGCAATTCAGTACCAGTGGCGAAAAAGACAGCACACGACGCAAAAGTTCGTTTATTGACATCTTTTAATGACTGCGACAGGCTTTAAAACGATGTGTTTATGAGTTACATTATTCAAAGATGAGGTGGTAAACGGCGAGAGAATCTCATCATGTTGTCAATGCTTGTAACTACAATGGTGCTGGCCACAAGGTAACGGCAGGTTACTGTTAACTTTTGTATATTAGCAGACCGGGCTCAATCTATCAAACTCGCTGGTGCAATTGATGGATTCACGTCAATATGAACTCAATGAAAGATATCACCATGACTCACAAGTGGCGGAAAATGAATATGAAAGTACCTATTTGTTCGTGAATGACCACATTCTCTCCAAACAATCGCGGGTGAGAATGGGATATTCGCGGTAATTTGAGCGTACTTATAAGTGTTTAAAGAGGATTTGTAAAGGAGTTCATGTCTTCGGACCTCTTCTGTTATGTTTGTTCCTAATCCATAAGAAAAGGCTTGTGAGACGGTCTGCAGGGTATTCATGATTTAAAAAAATGTCTGGGTCTAAAAAAGACTATGCTATTAACCCGGAAACGTGAGACTCTGTGAAAGGCTGTGGTAGCCGGCCAATCACAGCCTTTGCGAGCTGTGTAGGGCCGTAGTGTTTTAGTCGCATAGTCAGGAATTTTGGGCGACGCACTTAAGCACGTAAGGGGGGGTATTTTACCGCGCAAGGGGGGGTTGTGTGTCTTACGTGCTTACGCGTTACGTCTAAAACAGAGCATAATTCGGCCTTAAGACATCTTGTTTCTATGTGGAGTCAGACATCATGAACTTTGACAAGGTTCGTGTTGTCCCTGGTCATATTTATTTGTATTTGGCTATAAAAACTCTTGTAGAAGACAGAGGACCGTTAGATCTGTGTAGTAGCTAACACAAAGCCTACATAAAAAAAAAAAATAAAATACTGTGAATTCATGCCATGTACATTGTTATTGTGAAAGAATGTTTTTCTATGCAGTCATTTTTCTGCATTTCTGGAATAGTGATAAAGGGCAAAGTTCTTATCTCAGTTTGTGCTTCTTGGAAGTCGTAGAAATGGAGGGAAAAAGGGATTCAGGTAGCCTTGCACAGATCTCCTGGGTAGAAAATAGAGCAGCATTTCACTGCTTTCAAAAATCTCTCCATTAAGGAAACTGTTTTGAACCTTGCTGACCCTCGTAATTGGACACTGACCACATAAACAGAGGTCTAATTTTGTACGCCCTTTACATTTCCAAAGAACAGGAAAAGTATTGGGGCCACGCTCCCCTTATAAATAAACAAAGGAAAAAGGTGGTGCTTTCTACATGGTTGACAGCCACTTGCTAAGAATTGAGTAATGACATGGAGCAATTTGGAATATGGCCATGAGTTAAAATATGTGTTAGTTTGGGTTAAGTGCTTGGTACAACCTTAAATGGACACAAAATGATAATGTGTAAAACTAGGTTGCAAAACCAAGTCTGCTTTAAACTGTAGGTCAAATATTTAAGTAGCACCAATATTGACATTGCACTGATCATAAAGATAATATGGAAATAAGCTTTTCGTGTTGAATAAGCGTTTCTTGTCTTCTGGAGAACAGTTTGAGATGATGGTTACTTACAGCTCTCTCAGACTCTCACTCCTCAAGCAGTGGAAACTCTGACCTCAACCAATACAGTCGACAGACTGCAGGGGGAAAATTACTAAAGTGAATAAGGAGAAGGGAAGGAAAAGTCTTGTTTCATCTCTGTCACACACACACACACACAGACACAGACACGGACACAGACACAGACACAGACACAGACACAGATACAGACACAGACACAGACACAGACACAGACACAGACACAGACACAGACACAGACACAGACACAGACACAGACACAGACACAGACACAGACACAGGCACAGACACAGACACAGACACAGACACAGACACAGACACAGACACAGACACAGACACAGACACAGACACAGACACAGTCACAAAGAGAAAGAGAAAGAGGTAAAGAAAGAGAAAGAGGGAGATAGGGAAGGAGAGAGAGAGGTAGAAAGAGAGAGTCACTCCCTCTCTCTCCCTCTTCTATCAGGGTGACTGCCCTGCTGAAACACCAGTCTGGGCCTGTCCTCAAGCTTCCCTCTACAAACTGTGACCTGGGGCAGCACATATCTACCCTCCTATTAACCTGTGTGTGTGTGTGTGTGTGTGTGTGTGATTGTGTGTGTGTGTGTGTTTGTGTGATTGTTTGTGTGTGTGTGTGTGTGTGTGTGTGTGTGTGTGTGTGTGTGTGTGTGTGTGTGTGTGTCTGTGTGTGTGTGTGTGTCTGTGTGTCCGTGTGTGTCTGTGTGTGTGTTTGGCATGAGCCTTACTCTCTCCCTATCCACCATCTTTGTTTGTTAAAGGTGTCGATACAGCATATAAAGGATGGAAGTGAAATAGAAGAGGTGTAAAATAGCAGAGTCAGTACAAAATAGATGCTCAAGCTGAATGTTCCACAAAAGGTTACAACAAGTTTACGGTTACAACAAGTTTACGGTTACAAAACACGTTTGCAAAATGGACAACTTTGAAACCTTAGGAAGCCAAAATGAACTGGACATTCAAGAAAGAGGAAACAGACATTTTAAATAAATGCAGACAGTGAAACAGGCGGCAAAGAAGTGGACTAAAAATGAACAATTGTGCTTTGTGCGAGAGAATATGGCATCTGCAAATGTCTACTATGTTTCATGCAAAATACTGACTGCGTGCACCTTCGTGTAGTTGATATATTCACAAATGAAGACATTTGTGTTCCCTCTGTAGGTACCAGTCTCTGTCTAAGATTTGAGAGGAAATGGAGACACACCCCGGCATTAAGTTAAATTAAAGACCAGCGATTACAGTTGGGCTGAAACGCTTCTTCTCCCTGTACCTCAACGAGACGCTACTGCTTGGTCGCGTCCAGCAGTGATTACAGCTCAGCAGTGATATTTTATGATGCTGGCAGCTGTGTTTCCTCTGCTTTCATGGGGCAGGAACACTGCAGGACAGACACACAGGTGGGCATCGTGGGTGGGTGTCCCCTGAGAACCTGGGCTTACCCTCGACAGTAAAACGAGAGCCGGCTCCCCTCAAGCTCTGCATGAGGGGACTTGAACCTGTTGGTGTCCAAATGGGGTTTAGTAGTAGACAGACAGGAGACGCTTTCCAGTGTCCAGCCCCATGGTGTGGTTTTGACAATGAAGCCTAATGTGTTATAAGCAAAATCGCTCATATTAACTGCATGAATGGAGCAAAGCAGTCTATTAAAGTTATTTGAAAGTTTGCTCTTCTAAATACCAATATGCCAGACTAAGTGTTAGTCTTGACTTGGTGTGAGCATATGCCTTCTTACACTGTAAACCTGAACAAGTTCAGATTACTTAAAACTTTTGATGTAACCGATTACATAATAAAATTTGAGTACACTTTTAAGTAAACTTAGCTTAAAAATTATACATCGGCTATACTGATTTATTTTGTTATTATTTTCATAATTTTTGAGTTCTCTGAACTCATATTATTCCAAAATCGTACAGGATTTTGCCTCGTCGGATATTTGTGTTTCTCTGGGTCTTTCACAAACTAGTCATTACGCCATTACAAGTTTTTGAAAGGGTATCTTCCTAACATTCCAACTTCTTGCGCAAGCTCTTACTGTAGAGAGAACTGTCATTGGTCGACCGCCTTCCCAGTGTTGCCATTGCATTTACATTTACATTTGTGATTTAGCAGACGCTTTTATCCAAAGCGATTTACATTTTGCATTTATAGATCAGGAGCAGTTAAGGGGTTCACTCCTCAACCTTAAGTCTGCTGTCTCCGTCTCTCATAACAAGAGCTTTGCAATGGTGTTCTCAGCGACGTTGATGACATCAGATACTAAACAAATTTGAGTTATCAGGCAATGTTTACTCAAACAAATACATTCCAATACAATTAAAACGTCTTCACTTGCTCAGAAAACTAATGCATTTTAAGTTGGGTCAACTAAATACCAGGTCTTAAGTACTGAATACATAATGTTAATGAGTTAGTAGAACTGTCTGGGTTTGCAGTGTAGGATTTAGGAGGTCATGCGAAATAGAGTATGAAACTGACAACACTGAATGTATTTAGCATGAATCACAAATCAAAAGATCAAATATAAACTATATAGACTTTTTGTAGACCCATACTTAACTATACCTTCCCAGCAAATTCTATAATTTGGAAATTGGAAGTAAGACATGTGGAGCATAGAATTGCAGCTATCCTTGATGGTACATGTAGTCAGACAGTTAGGTTAATATCGAGGCTGTGGCAAAGCTTGTCATGTTGTCCAGATTGTGGGAAAAAATACTCTTGTGCACACGTGGAAGAAACTGAGCTCAACCCATTTCAGAGAGAGAGAGAGAGAGAGAGAGGGAGAGAAGGCAAAAATATATAAGGATTTCAGAGAGAGAGAGTGAGAGAGAGAGGGAGAAAAGGAATATTCTTTTTTTAATGTCGACTCCTCCTCTGAATTGTAACTGGCTAAGAATCTTCCGGTAAGAAAGAGAGAGGAAAGGGGAGAGCCAGGGCAGAGGAATAGAAGTGGGGAAGAAGTGAAGGAGAGAGAGAGATGTGAAGGAGCAGTTAAGACACACCCAAGAGCCTGTGAAGAATGAGCAGTATTTTTTTCTGATGGAATGAGACTTAGGCAAGCCTATACCCATCCCACCACTCAACTAAATTTAGATGGACAAAGACAAGCCCTGCGACCACCTATGGCTGTATATATATGTGTGTGTGTGTGTGTGTGTGTGTGTGTGTGTGTGTGTGTGTGTGTGTGTGTGTGTGTATGTGTGAATGTGTATATGTGTTTGTGTGTGTATGTGTGTGTCTGTGTGTGTCTGTGTGTGTGTGTGTGTGTGTGTGTGTGTGTGTGTGTGTGTGTGAGCATGTGCACGTGTTTGTGTGTGCGTGTGAGTGTGAGGTGTGTGTGTGTACAATCATGCATATATTTAATGAAACAAATCAATGAAATCATACAGACATCATCAATCATCATCAAAAATAATTCCCACATTTAAAAAAAAAAATGCTCACGAATGACTTGCCTGTAACAGCTGACATGCTCAATATGGAATGACCAAATGCATTGATAAAAGCAAGAAAGAGGGAGGGATTCTCTGCTTTAGCAGGAGCAGTGTTGCAGTGCTGGAAGACAGGCTTGTGTTGGCCATATTCCCTCTCCTTCCTACGTGGACCGTTATTCTGCGGGTGAAAAGCGTGGAAAGTATTTCGTGAAGACAAAGTCCAGGCCTGCTGGCAATATATTTCAAACAGAATGGGGGCAGAATTTTTACATCTCTACCATTTTGAGGAAAAGCCATGGTCTCTTGTCTCTCCACATATTCTTAAATAAACATTTAAAGATTGACAAATCAAAAGCACAGTGGCTTTTCATAAACATAAGATAAGAAACCAGATAATACCACTGCCTGAGGGCATAGGATTCCCACTGGCTGAAAGCACTCTCTTAAACCCCAGGCCTTTCTCTTGTAGTTCTCAGCTGTGACACAGAAAACTGCTTCAGATGAAAGTGTCCCCCTCCGTCTCGTCGCTCTTTTTGGTCTGAGTTGTTTCTGTTTGTCTTTGTTTGGAGTCAGTGCGAGCAAGACTTTAACCAGATGCAGCGGTCTCTCCCTTTTGGCCAGCAGCCAGCAGGAATGCACTCACGGCAGAGCTATGCTGCGCTGCACGGGCGGGCGGCCCCCACTCCTCCGCTGGCTCCCTCACGTTTAACTCCCAACACCACAAGAACAGTGTTCAGGTTCAAGACACCAGCAACCCTTCCTGTCCTTTTTTGTTGAGCAGTGTGACCATGATGAAATGATGATGTGGATGTCACCATGACCGAAAAAGAAGTGTTGAATCTTTTCTTTGTTGTTTTGGTTGGGCACTTGAAAACTGGTGTGTGCGTGATTAACATGAGATTGGATGAGACCATACACATCACTGACATGATGTTGCTGTGAGGAGGATGGAAGAAGTGAGATGAGTGTAGAATCAGGGAATGGAATGTTCAGGTTGGGAGGAGGCGATAACTTAACTTTTGCAATGCAGCGGGTCTCTGAGACTGAAGAGGACCAGAAGGCAGAAAAGCTTCAGCTTACTTTTACAGTGATGATGATTTTCCACTGAGCAAGTCCTAAACGGAGAGAGGGAGAGAAGGGAGAGGGGGGGGGGGAGAAAGAAGGGGTAAGGGAGGGGCTAGACAAAGGGAAGCTGGAAAAAAGGAAACATCCAGTCGTCTGCAGCTCGGTACTGGAATTTCTGGCATCATCAACCCGACTGCATGAATGTAACCAAAGGAGAAGGTTAACAGAAACAGTACCCAAAGGGAAGCCTCTCCGATACAACTTAAAAAGTTAGTCTTGAAGAACAAAACATATCAGAAAAGTATGAAGCAATGTGTTACAGGACCTTCCCCTACCCTGAAAAAAAAAGACGTTGATGCTGGTGAACGATCTGCAAATTAGGGTTGAAATTCATCCACCATTTCTTTAGCTGTCTGAAAAAAAAGCTTCACCAAACATCATTTTCCTATATCACGCTTTAGCTAATGATGTCACCAGATCAGACCAAGCAGGCAACATCCAGGGGGGCTTCAGGCGTGTCTAACAGCTGCAGTATGGAGCCTCGGCCCCTGTCTCTTTAAGGCATGCATGCCCACCACATGACTGCCTCCAATGGCTGTAATGTCTTCCAGGTGCACCCCAAAGTTTTTATGGTCTCAGGAGAAACCTCTAGACTTCTGACCTTCAACCGGGGGTTTGGAGTTTACGGGCCAGTGATAGGGTGCTGTCTGCGTCCGCATTCCCATTGACAACAAAAAACAAATGACCTGTTAGACATTATTGAAATGATGATCATTAACACAGCTCCTTGATTCACCAAAAGATATTCAAGAAAGTCACACACACACAGGCTTTGTTGTTCACCTTTTCAGTGTACTGCTCAGTGGTAAAAGAAAAGGCACAATAAACCTCAGACTTAAAAACTAAAATGTTAACAAAAATATATTCTTCATATTTCCATAGGTTTGGCACCTTAGTGCTCAGTGTGGAATTCTGTGTCTGATACTGCACAGGACAAGGGTAGAGAGGAAACATAAAACAATTATTCCTGGCAGTCATGCAGTGCAGTTTATAGGGCTACTGAGTTTGTTATGGTGTGGTGGAAAAAAGAGAAGTTAAAGTAATTATCCAGTTTACTGTAACAGCAGTGCTAGGTAGGTAGGCACTGTCAGTATCTGTAACTGTATGCCTCATGTAGTTGGATTGTTTGGATTGCATGATCAAGAAGATCAAAAGTCAAACCTTATTGAAAACATCATCCTAAGTATGTGGAACATCATTAAATGCATACCAACGTTTTTTTTAACGTTTTTTTAAGATACCCCCCTATATAACGCAGTATTTCACCAGCTCTCACATGATGACTGAGATTAACTAAATATGGCATTTGAGTTAAACTGTCTGAATTTGTCTCCTGGGGACTCAGTCACGGTGGGAAAAATAACCCTTTGAGACACCATACAATGCACATTTCTCACAGAAATTTCTCTTTTCTCACTCTGTGAGATTTCTCGGTTCTGTCTCAGAGAATATTTTCCTTTCTGTCTTTGCAACTTCAATTTGCTTCCTCACAGTTGCTTGTCAACCAGGAGGTCTTAGAGCCCTGCCTCTTCACCAGCTTCTGCTCTCTAAGGACTACCAAAACACTCCTGAGGTAAACAAAAATACACACCGGTTTAACCACAACCACTCTCCCACTGGGACTCTCTGGGAAGCAAAATCAGCTATTTGATTATTGATATTTGATCTAAACAGCTAATCAAATTACACCCCTTCCTTCCATGCTCCTTGAAGCACTTTGTTGATTCGCTGGGGTTGTTCATGGCTCGGTCTGAGTCACTATGTTTGTTTCTCATTTACAGAGCCAGGATTTTGAACAAACACCAAATTTGTTTTGGAGTGTAAACAATTAACAGACACCTAGAGGACCATAAGGAGAAATTTGCTTAATTTGACAAAAAGTGTGTGGAATTAGAATCACGGACTGTGCCTTTAACCCTCCCCAAGAGAGTTTATTAATTGAATTAGTTGAGGGAAATTGTGTTAGTTTTTTGGAAGCATTTATATCTGAAGATCTGCCTGAGCTCTGACACTCTTCCTGGGATCCTTGCTACCTAGGGACACACACAGGACAGATGAATGGAAAGTATGGGGTAAACAGAGAATGTGTAGTCTGGAGCTCTGTATGTCTGAAAAAGTAGTAATCATCCCTCCATTTGTTGTCTATTGAGAGAGGAGGAGCACATTCAATTATGGGGGAGAGACTTGCGTCTGCCACCCCCACCCCTACCCCCACCCCTACCCCCACCACAAACCAATGTTTTTACAGGCAAAAAGAATACCAAACATGCCAAAACCAAACGAAACACTCCTTCCCCGATGAGTCCATGTATATGATGAGTGCCTAATGCTCATCATCATTACCCAGCTTTTTTGTCTTTAGGTGCTAAGTTATGCATGCTTACTATGACTTAAGTAAAGCTTTCCCATCCGCATAAGACACTAAGACAGCACAGACACTGGACGAGGCAGACACAAGGCTTTCCTTTCCATGGGTTTTCAGGACACTGTTAGCGCCACTGCCGCTGGCCACGGATCCTGTTTTATCTGGACGAGGCGCTCCAACATTTGGACTCTGTTCCAAAAACCCAAACGCAGGACCTAGACAAGCACAGCTGCAGGAGGGGAGTGGTGGGATTCCTCAGAGAACAAACAGCTCAGGGGGGAACAGGAAAGAAGAGTGTCACGTTATTTTATGTGCTGAAGCAAAACAAAACGACAGTTTGCAGTTCCCATGTTGATCTTACGAAATAGGGTATGATATAGACAGGAGAGTTTCTACCTACCCCCTCTTACAAGTCAGCTTTCTTTATTTGGTCTGAGGTGATGGAAAAAGTGACACTAGTAACTGTGTGCAGACAGCTATGGGCAAGCTTCCTTTTCAAAGGAAGAGTAGATCAACTCAGAGTGCTCTTACTAGGGCAAAGCTATATTGATAAAATAAGCTCAAAAAAGTCTCAAATCACTCTGTCTTTCTCTCTCTCCCTCTCTTTCCCTCTTTCTCTCTCTCTCCCTCTCTCTCTCTCTCTCTTTCTCTCTCCGTCCCTCCTTACCACTTTTTTCCCTCTTGCTCACTAACCGGATCTCTCCTTCCCTCTTTTTCTGTTGCAGCCTCTCTCTCTCTCGCCCTCCCACGTCATCACTCTCTCCTGGTCACTCAGTGGGTTCCTCGTGGGCTGACATGGAGAAGGTGGAACCCAGGAGAGACCATTCTATCTGATCTGTGTTGCACAGGCTGGACAAAGGAAATGTAGCGTTGCAAGAGCAAACAGACACAGAAAAGTACACATACAGCTCACAGCATACTGACAAGCAAGGAGAGAGCGTCTGGGCTGAACTTACATGCAATGGGTTTTGCCCATGGCCTTTATCCCTTGTAGTAAATATCCTGACAGAGCAATATGCTACTGGTATGTAACTAATAAAAGAATATAAATTATTCACTGCCACCATTTGTGAAAGTGCAGTAATGTTTTTATTTCAATGCATTCATATATTTATTGACAAAAATGATCAGCGTTCTTACTTCTACTAAGTTGTAAGAATGAAGATGATTGTCAGTATCTATCTTCAAGCTGATCCTTGTGTGGTCATCCACGTCCTCTATGGCAGCATCTTGACCACAGCCAAACAAAGAGTCAGAGCTGCAGAGTTCTCATGCAGAGGGTGGTTCACTCACACAGCTGCATTCTCTCCGAATTAAGAGAACAGAATTGTACACTCTGAAGAGCTCTGAGGCACGCGATAGTCACACGTGGTACTACAGTTTAGCTAAACTATCAGATGTAGTCTAATGTACCCAACACAAATTGCACAGATTATTTTAATCAAACTGAAGGTTGTTGCAGCACACACCATCAATAGCTGGGTTTCCATCCAACTTCATAAAACATCATAAAATCTTCTAATGCAAAACAAAGAATTTAATTCACCTGTCCACAAGTGGGTGGATTAACTTGCTATTCGCATAGGGTATAATTTGCATTTGTTGCAAAGGTATTTCTGTAAAGGTTGCCCTGGCAACCTTCAGTTTTGATCCCAAAGCTTTTCACAACTCCTCCCTTGATTAGGAAAGTGTCAATTTTTTATTCGCATGTCACAGCGGATGGTAACATGCACAGATTCGCATTTTCTTGTGGAATTTTCAGGAATACGCTTAAAATTGGCAAATGAGTTGGATGGAAACCCAGCTATCGTGCTGTAGCACACTGTTCATTGATGTCATGCTGTACTTGATGACAAAGTTACAATTCACAAAGTGATTTCTGTAATCTAAAGAACCTTTGTATTGTTTAAAGTATATCAGACACTGTCATGCTATCCATGTACATTATGATGTGATTTTTATTTCTGAAGAATCTCATTAATGAGATTTATTTATAGTTTATGAAGACACAGCCATCACCTCAGTGGTATAATCTGACACTGAGAGATTGCCCGACAGACCCTAATGGACCTTGTGCCTGAGCAGGTGAGGATGTGTGAATAAATAAGTCTGTCATTAGAGAATAAAGGAGTGAAAGGACAGCACCTGTTTGACTGAGAAATGTGATTGAGTGAAAGTTGAAATACACTTCACCGAGGTATGAGTTAGTTAGGTTAAATTGTAAAATTTGTAAATGACAATGAATATATGAAAGAGTTAGAGAGTGAGTCATTGAGTGAGTGAGTGAATCCTTGAAGAAAAGAACGAGTGAATGTGTCTCAGTCAATGACAGACCTTGTTTCAATGCTGGACTCACTATTACAAGAAAATAGAATGCAGGAAAAAATAGGTAGAACTCATCCGTAACTAGCTGGGTTTCCATCCAACCTTTTGATGCAAAATCCATCAAGGACCATTTCAATAGGAAATCCTTAGAGGAAATGCTTGAAATCTGCATTACATTTTTTAATTAGAATAAGAAATTGATTTGTTAGGGGGTGGTGAATTAACTCCTGATTGGCACAGGATATAAGGCGTCTACGGTTAATGGAAACAGGTTGGTTTGCAACGCATTTGTTGAGATTTTATAACGTGTCTGGTACAGTTGCCCTGATAACCTCAATTTTTGAACTCACAGCTATTCACAAATCACTCTTGATTAAGAAAGAAAATTAATTTGCATTACACAGCGGGTGGAAATGCACACAGGCTCACATTTCTTTTAGACAAATCTTTATAAATGTGCTTCAAATACACAAATGGGTTGGATTGAGACACAGTTATTGACCGACTGAATGACTGGGTGTGTATTTGTGTTAGGTGTGCCCTGCCTGAGGCTGGCGAGTGCTAATTTTACCACAGGCACTGCTGGGTGGGAAGGCAGAAGGCCATCAGCGAAGCTCCTCAGAGGCTTTTATGTGGCAGGTGGGGTTTGATTGTAAACAGGTGGCTGATGCTGTTTCCTCCAGCCCACACCAGCTCTCTCACTCAGGAGGTAAAACAATCCAATTAAACGCCTAACTGGATCCAGCCAGGCCAAATTAGTCACCTCTCAGGACTTCGTTTGGGGACAGTTTGCACAGGTAAACTGATGGTTCTTGTAGCTACTCATTTATTTGTCTTTGCTTGTGTTTGGTAGTTCATAATGGATGACAGCCACACAGAGCCAGAGAAAGATATGTAGTTTTGTCTCATGGGACAATTTTTTGACCCCCCTTTTTTTTTCAGGGGCCCTTTTGTCCATTTATCTATTGGAGCACTTTCCTCAACACATACATGAAGACTCAGAGCTTGCAGTAAGGGTTTCACATTATCACTCCTCAGTCTTTAAATAACACTATGACAAAATACAACAAATGTTGCTAATAAAAGACAACAGGATTCATAATGAGGATATTCTTGTACACACATTTAAAACATCTGTTTTTTTGGGGGGGCATTAGCCATCTTTACCCCCTTCAGTTTTGACCTTTGGGATGGCCATAGCGATGGTTGCATCCACTCAGACTTACAAGGGGAGAGCAATATCATTCGCTGTACACATTAAAACTGAATTTGATGTGGTAAAAAAAAGAGATGTGTTAAAACTGTAGATTTTCAAAACACGAGTATAAATGTAACAAATGTAGCATTGAATCTCCTTCAGTTTTATTTTGGCTAAGGCCATGTTTTGCATTCCTATTCCATGCATCTTTTTGTGGTTAAACCATTTTATCCTCTTCGCATGTTACAGTGACAAGAATGTATTTCTTGAAGGTGTGAAGAGACTTTTCATGTTAAGATACCTTTGCTGTTTGAAGTTGTGAGAATCTTGTTTCTTGTTACGGCCCACAGTGTCAAACTTTCCTCACTCCTCCAACTGAAGCGCTGCACATGTGGACAGGCGGTCTGGGGGAGCCATTTTCTCTGAGGCTTTGATGGCTGCAGCAGCTATAAAAGAAGGAAGCCAGGTCCTGAAGGGGGTGTGTGTGTGGGCTGAGGTGGGTGGGGTGGAGAGGGGAGGTCAGGGGTGAGTGGATGAGGCATGATCAGAGTTTGCAAGAGCAGACTGGACTGAGGTTCAGTAGGAAAGATCGTTGGGATTTGGTGGTTATCACAGTGTACTTTCACCAACATTTACCATACCACCGTTTTAGAGCTGGAGCTTTTTGAAATTTGAAATCTGAGATTTGGTGTTGAATTTCATGTGTTTGCTCTCAACATGGTGAACCCCTCATCTATGTAGCTGCTGTTTACATCTGACAGTGTGCCATGAGAGCTGAGATCTGGAGGGGAGGAGGAAAGAGAGCGGGCGGGGGGCGGGGTCTGGGGAATGAGACTGAGGGAGAGACAGAGAAATAATAAGATAACGAGAACCTCAGCTCTGATCCTGGGGGATAAGGAGAGATGTTTAAAGAAAGTGTAAGATGAAAAATTAAGAGAAATAGACACAGAAAGAAAAAAGAGAGAGATAAATAACAGGGGAAGCATCAGAACCCCCTCCTCGAAGCCCAATGAGAAGTTGTGTAGGTTTTCCTCTAGCTTCTCAACTCTACCCTCCGCCCCCTGCCCCATAACTCTTGCTTGCTTCTTCCATCTCTTCGGCTGTTTACATCTGACAGCATGCCATGAGAGCTGAGATCTAGAGGGGAGGAGGAATGGAGGGTGTGGGGGGGTTGTGGCATAGAAGGATAGAAGAACAGTTGGGGAGAGGGAATGAGAATGGGGGGAGAAAAAGATATAGAGGGGAAAGAAAATAGAGAGCAAGAGAGGCAATGAGATTGATGCATAGACAGAAAGAGACATAGGGATGGTAAGGGAGGGCGACAGAGAGAGGGAAATGTTCCAGACAGAGAGAGTGAAGGGGGGAAGGGAAGCCACAGTGTACAGTGAAGTAATGGAACCTCAAACGAGTGTTCCACAGGATTCCTCACACTCATAACTACCTCTTCTCCTTTCTCTTTAATTCTGCCCTACTGCCTTGACGAGGATAAACTAGGAAGGGATAGTCCACCGTCAACCTGAACCAAGCGAGGAGCAGCACTGGTCATTTATTTGAAGGATATCAGTGTGGAATGCGTCTTCCAGACAGCCAAGCAGCAACATTTTCCATTTGGCCAGGACAAAGTTCTGAGCCCTCCCCCATGAAATATGGCCCAATGAGAAACTCCTTTGCAAACTCATGTTAGTGGAGGAAAGGGGACTAACAAAAAGATATTGGCTTAAGGGTGTTGGGTTTCGATTTAGCTTTTACTTATTAGTTTATTAAAGGTTTTTTTCTCAGACTTATGTGGGACCTAGAAACGTCTTCCCTTCCAATTCTTTAAATGACAGCTATGGTTGCCAAGAGACAGCCAATGAACAGAGTGCTTTATGACTCACACTGGTCCCCCAATCATGGTATTCACAAGCTCCTCCTCCCAGCCACACAACTGGAAACCACATTTCCAACTCCAACCAATGTAGCAAACTGTTTTGAAAAGAAAGATGTGCTTTTTCCTATAGCATTTTGCAAGAACGGATTAGACCATTTTTGTGCCTTTCTGCCGACCCCTTCGGCTTTGTGTAATCTTTGTTATCTAGTTAGTAACTTTATCACAAATGGAGTGCATTGCCTTTTAGCTGAAGCAGTCCTCCAGGCTCACACCGTCATTCCCAGATGTGTAATGATATACTGCTCTGAAGGTGCCCCTTGCCAGTGACTGAGGGAGAGAGAGAAAGAGAGGGAGAGAGACACGGAGACACACAGAGAGGGGAGGGAAAGAGAGAGAGAGAGAGAGAGAGGAGAGAGAGATGTTCCAGACAGCTGGACTCACTTAAATCTGTTCCTCATGTGTGCAGTAATATGGAAAGATTTCTGTGTTAGACTGCACTGAGGTTGGCTGGGACTATTAACTCTTTCTTTTCCAGAGAGGCGAAATCCTCAGCCTGTTGGTTCCTGCCCACAACATGGCTGCCCCAGCTGAAACGTCACCCCCTAAAGAAGTTCAGTGCTTTATGTATAAGAGCAGTTTTTCACTCTATGCTTCTCTGAGGAGAGCTTCTTCTGGAACAGGTTTCGCCTGGATCCCTGATTTGGCTGGAATTAGGCGGCTCCACATCAGATCAGAACAAAACCTGCCCAATAGCAAGTGTAATGGAGCAGAGATGCTTCTTACATTAGAAAACTTTATTCATGTGTACAAACAATACAAACATGGAGGCAAATAATATAACGTCAAATCACAATAATCACAAATAATCACAAATAAACAATTGATAACCTTCAATTCTACTATTTTACCACCATGTTTCTTGAACATATAAAAGCATGCAGTAAAGACTTTAAAAAAAGCTTTAACACATGCAGAGATTTGACAGCATTGGGTCGTGCTGTCCTGCTGGACCACAGTGTGTCAATGTGTCACCGGGATGTGGCATAGTAGTCCTTAGTGGCATTGAAAAGATGGATGGGACTTTTTTTTGTTTTTATTTATCAAACATTTTACTCGCTCTGAATTTTATTCGTTCTGAACTTTATATCAGAATGGCATTCTGTGGACTTGATCATGGCCCTTGCGTGGACAGAAATAACTTTAAGCTAGTCCTCGGTTTTATGAAAGGTATTATATGTTGGGCCCTCTCTCCAAAACCACGGGCAAGAGCAATCCACCAATTTGACTTTTGCTGTGCTCTCCACTGACATTGTGTGGGGATATTTTTGTGTCTTTTATTATGCCTTTGCTGACCAGACCGTGAGTCATGTGGACACAGAAGCGGACTAACTATGTGTTAGCCCGATCCAAGGGTGGTTCCTTACTTTGATTTTCTTTTTTTTCTCTTTTTCTCCTTCGTTGTGTGACACGCATACTCTCTCTACCCTGTCTTTCTTATTCTGACTCTCTCTCTCTCTCTCTCTCTCTCTCTCTCGCTCTCTCTCTCTCTCTCTCTCTTTCTCTTCAGACAGAGCAGTCATATTGTTTTAGGAGAATCTTCTCGGGAGCTTGGAGACTATATCAAAGAGTCGTCTTTGCCCTCCCTGTCACTAGCTTCAATGAGTGAACAGGCAATTACGACTGCACCTCTTCTTCTACCCAGCATACTGTACATCTTTTTATCCACCATCTCAGTTAATCACACAAGAAATGTGTCAGATTCCTCCTTGTCTCTGATCTACTTACTTCTTTACTTTACAAAACTGAAACCTCCATTTGTGCAGTCTTTGTGTTTGGGCTTCCATTAGGCTTATTAGAGCGGCCATGTTCTCTCATGTTTGTTGACTCATATTTAAAGGCTCCTGCTTCCCCTCCCCCCAGTCATTGGGGCACGGGTCCTGAACAAAAATCCCACCCCCTCACTTTCGCCGGACCCTGTAACAGTGGGAACATCTCTTGCGCTGAAATGGACTGCAGATGTCTGTGTGTGTTTGTAGTCTCCTTCTCTGAGGTGGAGACACAGCCCTGTCGACACTTGCAGGGTGCAAGGATGCCGTTTAGACCCTCGGTAATTTGAGGCACATAAAGTAAATGAGCTCCCACTCACTTGGGGCTGTTAAGTTTTAAACGTTTTTTTTTTATATTCCCCCTTCGCTACCCATGGTGCCTTCTGCTAAAGGTAAGGATCCGGGGAGCACATGCCTCTGGCTCTGGCATTCTGATATGCGCTGGGGCCTGTTCCCGTGAGAGCTGGATTCTTCTGCTTTTCTCCCTACATTGCCCCCAAATCAGGGTGGTGGTAAAGACTTGACAGAGTATAGAGACATGCGGTCCTTGTACACTATGGGTGTTCATTTTGGAGATTTTCGCAGTGAATTCATTTTTTTTTTTTTTTTTAAAGAATAATAAAATCATCTTTTGACATCTTTTTGTGTAAATGTCTTTTTCTTTTGGTAAGATTTGCTATCTAATCTTTTAAAAGGGCTTCAGCTAGCTGTACAGTTTTGCAGTAAATTCCTCTCTCAGACTCTGGGAATTTCATAAGGAAAAATCATCACCACAGAGTCCAGATAGGGTAAAAGGATATGTGCCTTGGAGCATAGCCTATAATTTGAAAACCTCAGCCACCTCAGTCATATGTGTGTGTGTATACGTGTGCATGTGTGTGTGTGTGTGTGTGTGTGTGTGTGTGTGTGTGTGTGTGTGTGTGTGTGTGTGTGTGTATACGTGTGCATGAGTCTGTGTGTATGCATGTGCATGTATGTGTGTGTGTGTGTGTGTTTATGTGTGTATGATTTCTGTGTGTGTGTGCATATGTTTGTGAGTGTGTGCGTGGGTTTGTGTGTAAGTGTGCAGTGAGGTGTGCAAGTGTGTGTCTCCTTTCCACCGTCAGTGAAATGAGTCCTACATTATGGGAGTGTGCTCTCCTCCTTTGTAATGACACACTCTCCTCTCTCTCTCTCTCTCTCCTTCTCTCACTCTCCTCCAACACACTCAAAGCACAGAGACACGTCCACAGGAGGGGCTGAAGGAACCCTTGCCTGCCTACCTGTCTGGGTGGGTCTCCATGCAGGAGCCAAAGTCAGGAAAATGACATCCAAATGCAGACAGTGTTGCATTGATTTTCAGTATACTTTCAGTATATTTTCAGAACACTTTTTATTCAAGTAAATTCTTTTTAAGGGCATTTACAGGACAAATGAAAATACAATACATACATTTCTTCATGCAAACATTTCCTTCATGAACACATATACAATCCATTTAGTTCTGCTGAGGCTGAACAGAGAAGGCATAGCTGAGCATGAGAGTTCAGTGATGATACCATACTTGGGCATTCCTCTTTCTGCTTCAGTGTTAACATACCAGTATTAATATATCAGTGTTATGTAGTACAGTATGTAAAATATCACTGCAAAATGAATGCCGCCTTTATAAGGCTGGGATATGCATAATTTTACTGATCATTTTCACACATAAACAGTAGCTACTATTTTGAAATCTTGACCTCTCTCACCTTGTTAGCCCTTGTTAGTCATTAAACAAAAAAATCTACTGTTAATGAAGACATATCTGTGTGAATTGTAAACAGACACTCAAAGGTGCTGTGGACAGAAGTTGTTGCACACCACAAAGCAAGCAAAGTCTTTTGTTAGTAATAAAAAAGTAGGTATGGCGTAGACAAGGTTTCACTAAGCATACACAAAAGGCACCTTTTAATCAAATGAGAGCGTTGGCAACTGAAAGAAAGAGTGAGAGGGAGAGAGGGAGCGCTTGGAATAATGATCTTCCAGTCATTTTTTGTTAACGATTTTTTTGACACGATCATTGGAACACAAAATGCCCTCTGATATGACATGTGTAACTTATACACAAAATGTAACTATAAATGCCAACATTTTTAACAGTATACAAACATTTTGTTTTGCATATGACACTGAAGAGGTCATCTGCCAAAACACACATCCTACAAAATGAGAAAGAGAAAGAGAGAGAGAGAACTTGGAATAATGATATTACAGTCATTTTTGTTGTTCATGGATATCGTGTCATTGATATCGTAGTGCCCTCTGACAAATAGCTCAGATGCTTCTACTCCAGGAGGCTGACAGGTGTACTTGAGCTCTGACAAGAAGAGATTCGTACAGTTAATGCCTGCAGGACTCTGTGCCTGTGTGAGGAGGGAGGTCACGAGCAGCGCTAGGACGGAGGCCAGCTGCAGGCCAGCGTCGGCCAATCAGATCCCAGCACATCTGGAACCCAAACACATGCTGCTCTGGCAAGTCATGCGCGGTACCGGGACAAAGATGGCGGAGCGAGAGACAAAATGGTGCTGAGCAAAATGTCTGGGTGGTCATGTCTGAGGAACATGTGATTGTGGGGGTGGATTCTTTACTTGCCAACAAAATCCATACCAAAATGTCATGATCTTTGAAGATGCATTTCCAATCTATGAAAGATGTGTGGCCTTTACACTTACAAGACAGTGATATTAATTATACCGTGCAAATTAATAGAAATTAAACCAATTCAACTACTGTGCTACACTGTAAAAAAAAAAAAAAAAACTTCTATGCTACACTGAAAAAACAACAACTTTAAAACATCAACATCAACATCATCACAGCATAAGTAAGTAAGCCACCTCTAGTGCCAGTGTGTGAGGACAATAAGAATGGCGTGACTTTCACACAGGCCCCGGAACAGTGACTAATGAAACCAAGTCACACAGCACCCCAATCGAATAATGACAATGAAACAAGCAATTAAGAGAAGTAAAAACCAACTAAATGAGATTCAAAGTACTGTACATACCTACTGTACATCATGACACATCATTCACTGTGAATGGTGCAGAACATGTCAATGAATACAGTAATCATATCATGAAGTGTGGGAAGATGAAATGGACAAGACATGTTGGACTTGGTCTATTACATGGGGCAGGTTTAAATAGATTTTCTAACATGCCTCTTTTTCATGTTAGTCACTTCTAACCCATTACTGCTGTGCTTCAACTGTGCTTTTTACTTGCGAATGAACTCGTGGCACAGACAGGGGCTGTGTAATGTGAGACTGCAATGTCACTGGGTTATACTCATAAGCTGTAGTAGACAAGGTGTTGTTAAACTAGTGTTTCACTTACCTCAACAAGTTAATGGTTTGAGACATTGTGCTGGGACTGCACCTTGCTGTCTCCTGTAAATGTCAGCCTTTTAAAACATTCATTTTTGCATAGTTTTTTCTCTCTCCAGTGCTGTACAGAATGAGAATGTGTTGCAGTGCGGTGCAGTTTCGTCCATCTTTAAAACACATTTCCTCCGAAAAGCTCCTCCCCTCTCCTCAACTCTCCCACCTTCCTCTCACTCCAGGCGAGTGTTCTCCCCGACCAGACTGGATACTCCAGCGATGACTAATATTTTTCTGGCGCACGGTGAAGAGTTGGGGTGGGGGTGGGGGTGGGTTTAAAGGAGACCCACGGAAAAAGAAAGAGAAAAAGAAAAAGAAAAAGAGTGATACCAACGCCATTTTGAGCTTGTTGATTCTTCTCACTCTAGCCAGGCTTTTTGGGGCCTTACAATTTCTCAACTTGTTAAGGCTTTCAAATGGTCATCTTTGCAGTTTCTAAGAAATTCAGAGGAGCACCTGGTTGTGTTTTTAATCCCCCCAGAGATTGGTTTAGACAGTGTTTAGGTGTCAGGAGTTCCTTTTGCATTTATCCTCGTTGGCAGTCTCATGCTGCTTCATTTACTAGCTAACGAGCTTACAATGAAGGGAGAGACCGTGCCACTTTGTAAAAGAAGGATGTAATTAAGGACATACTGTAGGTGTTCTCAGTGCTTTGACAGTGTGTGTCTTTAAGCCTGTGCTGTGAACTAGGGTTGCAAGACATGAGGGAAATTGCGCTTAGGTTTTTTTTTTTTTAAATACTCCTCCTGAGCACTTTGTTTAGAGGCATTGTCAAATGTATATGTGTAATGTTGTGAAAGTTCAGAATCACTTGAATGAGACATTCATGACAAAATACTTGTCTCTCTTCTCAAATAATTGGTATCTGATAAGTTTGCTTATCTATCGATACATCTATTTCTATTATCTGTCCTTTTTCTATTTGTGGGATGTATGTTTGTATGTATGTATGTATGTATGTATGTATGTATGTATGTATGTATGTATGTATGTATGTATGTATGTATGTATGTATGTATGTATGTATGTATGTATGTATGTTTGTATGTATGAATGTATGTATGTATGTATGTATGTATGTATGTATGTGTACCTATGTGGGAGTATAGGTGAAGAAGAGATGTTAACTGTACAGCATGTTGAAGTGTTGAATATCTAACCTAGGGGGTGCATATTACTAATGCATGGTTTATTTACTTACTACAACAACAGCCCAACTTTGTATGGCAACAAAGTAAAGGGAGTTAGTGAACCACTTTGAGTAAACTGACTTCTTGATTGTGACTTTTTGAGTATGGCCTAACATTTCAGACTGTGTGCATGAGGGTGAGCTGTGGGGCTCCTGCAGGGAAGTGAGTGGTAGTGGTGCGTTTGTAGACATGTCTGGTCCTGTGGCCAGGTAGAGAGGCAGCTCTGGAGAGAATGAGACAGACGTGAAATTAGATCTGTTTCACACCTGCCGTTGCCCCTCTCCCCTGTCTCTGCTCTCTCCAGGGCTGACTAACTCCACTGCATTCCAGCTTTGTGCAAAAGACCACAGAAGTGGTTAAAGGACATATATTTTAGAGATTTTCCTAAAATATGCACATGTGTGCTGTACTTTTCAATGATGACTTGTCCTTCACCAGATCTCCCCAGGTTTTCTATCGAGACACACACACGAGAATAAAATGTGCTGATTGTAAACATGTTCCGGTGCATTGTTAAAGACCAGCTTAAAGAAATAGCGTGGACAATAAGAGTGATCAATATATATAATAAATGTATTATATATATAATAATAGAAATAATAGAAACTGTCAAAAGCTAAAATAGACAGATATTAGAATACATTCGATTCCCCATCGGGTTGCGGCTCTGGATGGATTAGAGACTATTGTTTGGACTATTCACTTTTCAGACAAATTCATAAACTCGTTCTCCGGAACGCCATAAACTGTTTAAGATTTCACAAAACTTGTCAGCTATTCTACTCTGCCCTGAGCTTTGTGACTTTCTTATGCCGCTCTAAACGCACAGTCCGGGGTGAGGTATCCACCATGAAGTCCGGAGCTTTGCGTAAAAGTGCAAATCTGCGCCACAAAACAAGCTAGACAGCTCCCGCACTAAGATCAATGTAAACTTCCGTACGGCATGCCTACCTTAAATAGTGTTGACACTTACTAAAACACTTAAAAATGTAAAGGTTTTCTCTTTTTAACTTCCGACATTGTCCACGTCCTCAAAAGAATGGATCTAATTAAAACGTTGCACTCGTCATCACCGTCAAAGTATTGCCAAAGTTTCTGGGAGAAGGCAGGGATGCTGGACCACATGACTTCTCCGGGCTGAGCTAGGATGAGAGTATATAGAATTTCTTCTTTCCTATTGGTCCAGAGGCTGACTGTTGACACGCAGTCAAAGACCCTCCTGCCATATAAATCGGGCTGATTGCGCTTTATTATACTAGCATCACGGCAGCAGGCTCAACCTTAGTTTGGAGTTATTGTGACCACGACTGTGTGCCTGCTTGAAGAAGGTTTAAACAGGGCACTGCAGCACAAGGAGTCTGCATGTCTAATTAGACATGCTCAGCTTTGTGGATACCCGGATTCTGTTGCTGCTTGCAGTAACTTCATACCTAGCATCATGCCAATGTAAGTTGTATTATAATCTTTCGCTTGTAACCATGGATTTTATTCGCTTTTTGCTCCTGATCTATCTGAGATCGCGAGGACTTGCTTCTTTTGTTTGGGCTGTATGGTCGGCGACTTACTCGGAAATAACATCAAGGACGGCTAGAAGTGCCTCCGAGGGCTGCTCCTTTGGAGTTCTAAAATTCCAACGGATTTTCATCTTTTCACGGATTCTTCGTTCTTTTTGCTCCTGAGGATACTCCACATGACTATTACACTGTGTGAGAAGCGAGAGGTCAAATCAAATGTGTTTAAAAGTTTATAAGAAGTACAAAACATAGTTAGTATATAATATATATCCATATAGATGAAACACTTGATACAAAAGTTTTTGTTAGATTCCTAGTTTTCTAACTAAATCTAAAGATTGGGGCGTTGTTGCGCGTTTATTGTCTTGGGCTTCCAGGGGTTGAACGTTTATTATAGTGAAATGCCAGGGTGCCCCCTGGTGGCTCTATAAAACATTACATTTGGCAGTAGAATCGATGGATTCCAGGTCAGGCTGTTTTTTAGATTAGGAAAAGGGCACTATAATAATAGTGCAGTGTCCTATATGTCAGTTGCCTTTAGTGTAAAACTAGACGGTCGTATTATTGGAAACTTTTTTCACAGTAAATGGAGATCGTATTATTAGTAAATGGAGAGTATTTAGGATATTTTAAATATATTATTTAGTTATATTAAATATAAAGTGATCACTTCGATGATAAGTCAGTCAGACACAACATTTTAAGTAACATAAATGTCAGTGAGCAGAGCAATGAAAACAGGGCCTGAGTTATCATATTAACATCAACTTTGTAGGTTTAGCTACTGTTAGTGCGCACCCCTAAACATGCGTGTGCAGCCACCCAAGGCCCCAAAGCGACATCTGCTGGGCATCTAAGGTCATTGCAGTATGGAAGAAAGAGGAGGGACTTGTCATCAATCTCTGTCTGGATCTCATATGACCAGCATAAAGTTTAAAGTCCATTGGTACTGCTAATGGTTTAATACAGTATTACCCTTCTAGAGTTAAATATTCAGGTATGCTCTCGATCACTAGAAAGCAATATTCACACTTTTGAGTAATATTTTCACATGCTGTTACATATGCTGACATGATGCAGCTCTTTTCTCTGTTAGTGTACAGTGTAATGACCCTACATTGCCCATGATATAAATATTAATGATGCTGTCATTTTAAACATTTGCAGTTATCGTAAGGAGATTTCAGGCTTTTAAGGAATAACATATTCCAACATGGTTTCTTATTACTTGCTGTCGTATTACTTCTAAGTTATTACATTTAAAATCAGAATCAGATTAATTTATAAGCAATCTAGATTTTATTAAATAACAGTCATTGACTTTGATCCATCAGATCTGCTTGTTATTCAAAACAAGGAAGAGAAAGTTAACACATACTGTATACAGTAAATATTCCATGATGCAGCCAAGTATCTTTGGGGCCGCCTGTGGTCAAGGCCTGATGCTTGTTTGCTTAGGGCAGTGCAGTTATATTATACTGTTTTCCCATAACACAGAGATGGACTATAGATGTCCTTATGATGTGGTTAATCTGCTTAATCTATTGTTTACTGTGACTGCTAGACAGGAAAAGCTTTTTTTCTTGAGGATCTATTGTCATTTATCGTGCTTATCCTGAAAATAAGAAACTATTTGAACGTATTCCGTTCTGATTTGTCACATGCACCTGTACCAACCAAGTGTTTTCTGCCACGTCCCATGTTCTAACTGAATCTCTCTTTGTCTCTCTTCTCTCCTCATCTTATGAACAGCGGTTAGTACATTTTGCATGGATATTTGGTATAAGACATACTCACCCTATCCCTCCCGGCATGTCGTCCTTATCTTACACGGTCTTGATGATATTCAGTGAAAATATCCATGTCAATCTGAGCCATCTCAAAGTTACTGCAGCCGCTCGTATTTTTGGGAAATATCTGTGATGTACATTTTTTCAGTCTTTTCCTGCCGAAGAGAGGATAGGTGTCCCATTGGCTACAGCTAGTGTCAATGAAAGGAGAAACCACCTACCCTAGGGTCTAGGGTACAATGGGCCTATTTAGAAGCCTTGAATGAGAAGGCAACTTAGAAGTCAGAGACATTCCTGAAAGCATGGCTGGATATTCCCTTTTGGATTTTTTCAAGCAGCCTGATAATCCAGGCTGTGATAAAGGGTCTAATTTTGGGTTGTCATCGACGCAGTGCAGCACTTTGAGATTGCGATAGATTGCTCCACTGAATACATCTAATATTTGTAACAGTTTGATGTCTTAAGGAAAGTATTTTCCTGAGTCTAATATGGTAACTTTTGAGTTCAGCTCAATGTAATTTACAGCACTGATATTTAAAAAATTCATATTTTCTCAATGGCCTGTCTTTATACATCATACTGTTTTAAGCAAGGATACTTCAACATCTTATTTGTGTCCCCTAGACATTTATCTATCACAGACACAGAAAGTCCCTGGCATGCATGCTTCACTGTGCTGTGGGATTCGCTCACCCTCACATGCATGTACCTCCCACACAGCATCTGAAAAGCTAACTGCATCTAACACAGCCAGTACATAGTCCCACATAACATAAGAAACATGGACAGATGCAATAAATAAATCTCGCATTTATTTATTTTATTTTCTGTGCGGGGTCATCTCAGGGTCAGCACCAGTTGTTATGTTAATGTGGAGAGGCCTGTACAGCCATGGCATGATACTCGGCCCACCGTCAAAAGTTGAGCACGAGCTTGCTGGTATAAACACAAGTGTGAAGTTTTCACACTTCAGTGTTGAATATTTTTATAATGCATTTAATAATATACTAAAACTATTATTATAATGCATTATAAACTTTTCATTATAGATTATTTGAAATTGCTGACATGTGTGTTTGTGTTCCATCTAAAGAGGCTATCCATGCTTCACTATTTCCACCTGCTTGGCATGAGGCACACTAAAGAAACAGTTATGAAGGCATCGTTCCTTATATGTACACTGTGGTCTTTTGGTTGATGGTGTCTATTTGTCACATGTTTATAGGGAGCCAAAGGACCCAGAGGTGACCGGGTAAGTGATACATAATGAGTGATAATTCCCCATTTTTATTAATTTTGTTTTTAAATCAAATAAATCTGAAAGGTCAAGAGTACAATGGTTGACCCTGTGACCTTGCAGGGGTCATATCCTTATATTCAGATAGGGTACATTTAATTTGCATTATTGTTACATATTTTTTCATGTGTTGGTTTTCTTAAATAATTATACCCATCACAGTATGGATATAGACTGAAATTGAGCATTTACATTTCAGATAACTTTCCTCATTGTCATATAGCAGTTTTTCTTGTCTACCTAAGATTTCAGTTTTGAATAAAACTTTTTTTATATGATATATTCTCTATAATGCATGTTGTTTTTAATAAGAATCAATCAATGAGGTTTGGAATCACTGAATTAATTGGTAATTGATCAACTCCACTGATCCTCCTGTTTGTGTGCTCTTTCGTAGGGCCCTAAAGGCCCTGATGGAAAACCCGGAAGACCTGGAGTTGACGGCCCAGCTGGACCTCCTGGACCCCCTGGACTTGGCGGAGTAATTTACCCTTTTGGTCCCTTTCTTTGGTCCCTTTCTAAAATTGTAAAATGTGTTCAGAAACCATTCAAAGCAATTACCCATTTGAGTCAGGTCATGACCTCATGACTTAGTTTCCAATGACCTGTGACCTTTTGGGGTCATGCTATTAACCCTCAAAATAAGCTTTTATGTGCCCTTTACATTGTTATTACATTATTATTACATATGAGCTCAACTTATTATTACACATCTATTGATATTGGATGTTTTCATCTTTATATATATAGGATATTAGGATATTTTATTTGAATGTCCCCGTTTGTGTTTATACAAATCCTACAACTAAATAAACCACTATTTTGAAGCCTTTTAATTCATAAAATTGCTCCCTCCTTTGAACAGAACTTTGCTGCTCAGTATGATGGAGCTAAAGGACCTGAACCTGGCCCTGGACCCATGGTATGTGGATGTTCCTTTCAAATGCAACACGAGTAATGAATGCATTTTATACATAATTATGCTTAGTGCACATAGGCTGATGTTTTACCTCAAGCCCATTAAAATACTTTATCATGACAGTACCAATATGACTAAGTAGCCTTCTTCATTTGTTAGATCCAGAGCACTGTACATCCGCCTTTCACAGAATGTGGACAAATCCTAAGGATGCATGACGGTTGTTAACACCAACATGAACATTCATTTACATTTTTTCCTGCAGGGCCTGATGGGACCTAGAGGCCCACCTGGTACTCCTGGTGCACCTGTAAGTTCTCAGATAGATATGTTTTCTTTTTATATTTGTTTTTGTAAAATACTTTGTTATATGAAACAACTTTACAATACTCACATGTTGATTTCATGTATTTGTAGGGACCCCAAGGATTCCAAGGACACGCTGGAGAGCCCGGAGAGCCTGGACAGGCCGTAAGAGAGCCATCTTTAATTTCCATAGTGTCTTTACATAGCGTACCTTTGTCAGTTATTGGACAGTGTCAAACATTGGCCATTCTGTTAAACAATCAAAATGATACATTTAATAATGGATTAACAATCAATAACTTCAGTTTAATAATGGATTCACATGACAACGTGAATGTTTGCCGATATCACACGTCGTCCGATAATTTACACTGTTACAATACACACTGGTCTAAAGATTCATCATCCGTTGAGAAGTTGGCCGTAAGGTCAAGGGCAAGGGCAAGGGCAAGGCCTTAAGGTCGTGGGCACTGAAGCCTTAATCCTTGTTCTCTCTTTGTGCATAGGGATCCCTTGGTGCTCGTGGCCCCCCTGGACCTCCTGGCAAATCTGGCGAGGATGTAAGTTGAAGTTGGCACAGCTAAGCAAATCGGAGTGGATGTTACTGTTGTTGTTCATAATGCGTTGCCAAAAACACAGGTATCTGAGGTCAAGATGGGGTCACTTCTTCTACATGTCATGCTTTTGTTGTCTTGCAGGGTAACAATGGCAGACCTGGCAAGCCTGGAGATAGAGGAACAGCTGGTGCTCAGGTGAGAGCACACATAACACTTGGTGTTTTTTAGATGCCATCTTTAGTTCTTTTACTTTTGGTAAAATCTTGTACTCATAGCATATTTTTGAAATGCGTCTATTTGTGTTGACATGCACATATTCACACTCCTCTTCTTCCTGTGCTCCACAGGGTGCTCGTGGTTTCCCTGGAACCCCTGGACTCCCCGGAATGAAGGGACACAGAGTAAGGACCCTTTCCCCAGAACAAATTTCTAATGACCATATCGCCATCATCCATCAGATCAAGATCATACCATCACATCACTATAGGAATATCAGCCCTTTTCTTTTATTATGGACTACAAATTCTTATACCCAATGCTCTTGTCTAGATGTTGAAATTTTAAAACATTTGAAGGAAATCATAAGGTAATAATTATATTGTGGAGAAGCGTATTTGCTCATAAGGATTTCTTTTTATGCTACAGGGTTACAATGGATTAGATGGACGCAAGGGAGAGGGTGGAGCTGCTGGAGCTAAGGTAATGTCCAACAGACACAAACCAATGTTCGGTACTGATCATCTGACACATTAGAGGTAGATGATTTCATATTCTACCTTAGAACACTCTAGAAAAGGAACTTGGAATGTAAAGTTGTCTGGTTCTCTAATGGCATGAAACAAATACAGTAGAATTAGCTCTGTCATAATTACACATATTTTAGCCATTTCCCTCTATGGTATTTCTTCTATGGTGTACAACAAGATTCCTCATGGACTTTCTTGTCTAATGTTTTTTTCCTTCCTTCCCCTAGGGTGAGAATGGTGCCCATGGTACCCCTGGAACCCCCGGAGCAAGAGTACGTTTTTCAGCATTCACTTCTCACTTTACTCATTTTATGTCCTCTTAGTCATTTCATACCTCAACTATGTTAACATGCAGTTGACTTTTTATATCACAAACTATCCAGACAGAAGCAGCTTTCAAGTGTACCTACCATACAGTTCTGAGGAAGCATCACATTTCAGCCACATTGATTGAAATGTGATGATTGCCATAGTAACCACCTTATTAGTTCAGTTTAGCTTCAGGTAGTGCAAGGTATGATGGACTCTAGCGTAGCAGTTGCTGTACACTGACTGGGCATTACCTCTGTTGAAAAAGAACACAGGTTCATGGGTTGTTTTCTCTCTCCTCAGGGTGCTCGTGGTATGTCTGGTGAGAGAGGTCGCGCTGGCCCCTCAGGCCCAGCTGGTGCTCGTGGTGCTGATGGAAACACTGGCCCCTCCGGCCCTGCTGTAAGTATCTCTCTGTGCCCATGTGCTCTGGCTGGCACCTCTAGACCTTGACATCTAGTGCATAAATGTCCTCTCAAATTGACTCTGTCACTATCTAGTTGTGCTAACTAAAACTAGTACAACCTTTGAAGCAGGAGGTAGGAGGTAGATCGGATTACCTCCATTTTATGGTGTAGTCTACTGGACTAAACTTGACTGAAAGCTGCTCTCTTTGGTCTAAATGTAAATGTTAATTTTGCCCCTCCATGCTCTTTTCTACCCAGGGTCCTCTGGGAGCAGCTGGACCTCCAGGTTTCCCTGGTGCACCTGGTCCCAAGGTGAGTTTCACAGCGTTGAACATGCACACTTCATGTCAAACCTAGGTTGGGATATTACTGATTTCCTTTTAGCTACACAGTACACATCTGTAGATGTACATCTTGTCTTACTCCAATGCATATACCAAGTTTTGAACAGCTTAAAATAGCTTAAAGAAAGCTGGAGTATTTACTCTTACCATATCCATTTGAATAAGTAACTGATTTAGCTAACACTCACATATCCCCCACTGTTTTATTTCCCCAGAGTAACTGAATAAGGAATAATGCAATACAACAGATACATGTACATCAAGCATATAGTCAATGCCACTATAGTGACCAGCTAATAATGAGGGAAGAGTTTATTCCCTCTATTGAAAATGGGCCTCCTGCAGCTTGCATCTTGTGTGCGTATGTGCTCACAACTTGTCTCTGTCTACACAAACAGGGAGAGGTTGGAGGTGCAGGTTCTACTGGGCCTTCTGGAGCTCAGGGAGGCAGAGGTGAGCCCGGTCCCAATGGAGCTGTTGGCCCAGCTGGTCCTACTGTAAGTATCGTTTTTTGTCTTTTTTGCAAGATTATATGTCAATATATTAGGTAATTCTGTGATCGATAACTTGTTTTGTTTTTTTCCTCTCTACAGGGTAACCCTGGTGCTAATGGTCTGAACGGAGCCAAGGGAGCTGCTGTAAGTAGTTAGTCAATTAGCAGTTATGTTTATAAATCAAAAATCGTATGGTGAAGAGGTCAGCATATTCTCATGAAGCAGGCCTTCATGAGCCTGTTTTCACTGATACAGTTCAACTCTGTGCAGCCATATTAATCTTTCCATTGCCTTTAAGAAACATGGTCAGCGAAAGGTCACAAGGAAGTTGCTATATAAGTCCAATGTCTTCTCATGTTAACCACATATCGTTGACATATAGACAGGTAGTAGTACAGCGTAGTAAAGCAAACATGATGTTTATATTAAGATGGTCAAATAGCTTTTGTTTTATTGTCCCTCAACAAGGTTTCAAAATAACACGTGTTCATTCACATTAACCAACCAAAACCATACAGATTTACTAGTATGTTCAGTCCTCAGGCATTTCCTCACCTACCCGTACCTTATACTTGAGTCTTATTGTCTTCACTAGGGTCTCCCCGGAATTGCTGGTACCCCCGGATTCCCCGGACCAAGAGGAGGAAATGGACCTCAGGGACCTTCTGGCCCCTCTGGACAGAGAGGCCTTGCTGTAAGTGCCCCTGACAGTGCTTGTGTCGCACCAGCATTGGAACACTACCTGCAACCTAGAATTAGTAACTCACACTAGGCAGAGGTAGTCATCAACATTGAATTTTTAAAATGACGAATGCTTAATGAAAGATGACAATTGGACCAAGATTGAATTTTATGTAGTCAACACATGAACCTACCACTGAATACCACTATACTAATACATCCTCTCTTTGGTTGTAAATCTAGTTATTCCTTTTAGGAGGAAAAGTTGCAAGTCGAGTAGATGACATCTTCATGCATCATTCTGTCAACAATTGATGCCAAAAGATACCAAATAATCCAATCCATGCCTTTGAAAATGGCATTTGACAGCAAGCATTACTAAAAGTCAATGTTTTTATTATTGTGTGATGCACTATGGTGCCCTGGATATATTACTGCAGGTTAACTGATGAGTAAGTGAATGGGAACAGGTATAAAATCAATTGTGCATTGTGGGTAAAAGGTCTCAAACCTTTTTGTTTTTCCTTGTCTTAGGGAGACCCTGGTCCCTCTGGTGTCAAGGGAGAGACTGGTGTCAAGGGTGAGCCTGTAAGTAGACACACACATTTTCATATATTTAGTCTCTCATATGTACAAACAAATGCATATCATAAAACACCAGACAAACTGTCACAGGCAATGTTTATAGCCACATCTGAGTAGAGTAGCACTGAGTCTGTTGTCTCACATGACTGAATTTGTGTCTGTGTCACAAAGGGCATGATGGGAGCCCAGGGTACCCCTGGTCCTGCTGGAGAGGAGGGCAAGAGAGGCTCAACTGGTGAGCAGGGTGCAACCGGACCTGCTGGTCTTCTTGGACCAAGAGTGAGTTGATCCACTGATGTTGTTTGTGTTGTGTTCATGAGGTTGACGTGTTACAGACTGCCATTTAAATATTTAGTTGAGTTTTAAGAAGTACATGGGTAATTTCCAGATGATATCTTAATTGTGAGTAAGCTTGGCACACATACATACATATCCCAGACACTACATATGACTTATATTTGATTAAGGTTATTGTACTCATCTGATTGCATAAAAATATCCTCGTGCAGTCTAAAATAGAAGTAGAAATAGATACATTACCATTGTACACACCACATTAGCAGAACTTAATATGTAGGTGCTTAAATACAATAATGCTTCGTCCTTCTTCGTAGGGTGCTTCTGGAACCCGTGGGCTTCCTGGTCTTCCTGGCCGTGCTGGCCCAATGGTAAGAAACTGTTCAAATGTCATTAATGTGATATTTGCTTTGATGATGTAAACGTAATTAAAGTGATATTTGCTTTGATGATGTAAAACGTAATTAATGTGATATATGCTCAGATGATGAACATATTTTATCAGATATAAAAAAACTCCTGATACATAAAGGTAGAGACACACCTTTAGCTAACTTCCTACTCTTCTGTGCTATTTTACAGGGCATGCCCGGTGCTCGTGGTGCCACTGGAGCCGCTGGTGCCCGTGGAGGCCCTGGAGACTCTGGCCGTGCTGGTGAGCCCGGTCAGACTGGAGCCAGAGTGAGTTGCCATCGTCTCGGCTAAACATATTATGTTCTATGTGACACTTTGCTCAGACGAAACGTATTAAGTGGCATAGCATGAAATTCATAGCATCATGCAGTAAAACACCATACACACTTACATATGTATATATTTACTACATGTCCGATACAGGTTTTATGCTTGTGTGAGTGTGGGATTTAAAAATGTTATCATCCTCTTGAAACCCCACAGTTAGACTTACAGAACTGAGTTAGCCTTGACATGGCCAGCATCTTCATTTAGTTACAGTGGAGTTATGAGCGCTAGTTTCAATTACACCACTTAGGGCAGTTGTTATATTGGTTAGGTTAGGTTATTGGATATGGGTACTTGTGAGAGGACAGTGAGAGGACTGGACGCTGTAGGAAGTCCCCAACCAATAGGCTCAAGGATAGCACACATCTTTTCCAGTGTATAACTAAAAAGGAAACCGCCACTTACATGCACATGTCACGGTGAAATTGAGTTAAATAGCTCCACTATATTTCAGTTAATCAAAACCGTAGCAGTGGCTAAAGGCTTATACAATGTGTCTCTACAGGGTCTCCCTGGAAGCTCTGGAAGCGCTGGACCCCAAGGAAAGGATGGCCCTGCTGTATGTACCCCTCTCCTTCTTTGTGACATCACATCACATCAGTACTCAGCTACTGCCCTGTACAATGTCTCCTTGGGGAAGTCTCATTACAAGTATCTTTGAACTATCACAGGGTCCTGCTGGACAAGATGGCCGCACCGGACCCCCTGGCCCAACTGGACCCAGAGGACAGCCCGGTACTATTGGATTCCCCGGACCTAAGGGCCCTGGTGTAAGTATCTGAAGAAACGGCAGGGTGGATGTTCGAATGGTTTGATATCTGATCTCTAATTGTTTGATCTCTGTGCTTTTCCTCTTCAATTCTGAAAACAGTACCACAATCCGAACAAGAGTGTGCAAATCACTGATTATAATTTTCTCTTATCCTTTAGGGTGAGGCCGGCAAGGCTGGAGAGAAGGGACCCACTGGACCTACTGGTCTGAGAGTAAGTACCAAAAAAATATTTGTACACATTTATGTCTTCCATACACCACCACACCAAAGATATGTATGTGTGACCTAATTGAATCTCTTATCTCTAGGGAGCCCCTGGCCCTGATGGTAACAATGGCCCATCTGGTCCCGTTGGACTTTCAGTAAGTTCAATTGTTTCTCAACCCTTTAGAGCCGGAGATGGGCATTTTCATCTCAACACATTCCATGAGATTCAGATGTCTACCCAGCCATACCTGATGTTAATGGTGATTTCCTCTTGTGCTTTTAGGGTAATTCTGGTGAGAAGGGAGAGCAGGGACCCTCTGGAGCACCTGGTTTCCAGGTGAGTGTCGCTCTGTCAGTATAAGTGTCGCAATAGTCAGTCTAAGAGAATGTGACATTGATAAAGATTTAATTAATAACTTTTTATTAACATTTCTATTTGTCCTTGTAGGGTCTGCCTGGTCCTGCTGGACCTGTTGGTGAGGCTGGCAAGGGTGGTGATAGAGTAAGTGATTTCTAGATATCCAATACTGGGTCCACTTCTAGCTAGTGTAAAATTGTCTTTTTAAAGTAACTGACTAAGTTTACAAATGTCATCAGGCTTTCATACCTTATAATAAACACTACATACTAATGCACTGAAATGCAGGCCAGAGGGCAACATATTTATCAGTTTCTCTGACCTGTTCTTTCTGGGCAGACAGTAACCAATGTGTACATCATTTCTTTTACAGGGATCTCCTGGAGATCAGGGTGCATCTGGACCTGCTGGTGTGAAGGTACGTGCCCTTTGACCTCCCTCGATCCTGCACCCTCTGCATGTTGCTTATATTTCCATGACTTTGCAAGGGTTTGGCCATAGCCTCTTCCATCCCTTCAAGAGCTAAAGCGCTAACTCTGCCCTCATGTTCCTCCCTAGGGAGAGCGTGGTAACCCTGGACCAGCTGGATCTGTTGGTTCTCAGGGACCCATCGGTGCCCGTGGACCTGCCGGTACTCCTGGAACTGATGGTGGAAAGGTAGGGATCCGACACTTAGTACAGTACGAGCTTTAGGAGTTAGATCTAATAGAGATATCGTCATGTCTCTAGTGGAGAGGAAATTGAAATTTCCATATGGGTATTGTAGATTGTTAATTCGTAGGGGTTTCTGATGTTCAACAAAATGCTTGTTCTCATATACCACCTTAGTTTTTCTCCCAATGTAAATGGCTAAATGTCCTCCTGTGTGTGTTTCATATACTATAATTATTGATATTAAGTGTTGCAAGCATTTGTCTCAGTGTTTCTCAGCATGGAGGTGGCTAAAGGTCTTTTTTTCCCCTTCAGGGTGAGCCTGGTGCTGTTGGACCCGCTGGTGCCCCCGGACACCAGGGCCCTGCTGGCATGCCCGGTGAGCGCGGCGCTGGTGGAACGCCTGGCCCCAAGGGTGAGAAGGTAAGTACAGTACTCCCGAATATCATCTAAATCCATTTTTTCCTCATGATTGGTGCAAACACAGTGCCTACCATCAACTTGACAAAAGGGCTATTTGTGTCTGTTTGTTAACATTTCAGGCTATTAGCTAGAGACTCCGTCAGAATATGCATTTCAGTAAACTATGTTACAAGGAAGAGCTCTGTGGACACTCCTGCATGTTTTGTTGTGCAGATGTAGGATAACAGGGAATGCTCCATTTTTTCTTGAATTGTTCATATATGTTTCTCTTCTTTGTCTTCACATCTAGGGTGAGGGTGGATTCAGAGGCTTGGAGGGTAGTCTTGGAAGAGATGGTGCTCGTGTGAGTACTTCACTACTAATCAGGTTTTTTCACTCAAGACTCATAGAATCATAATCTGTGTGACAGTGTCTCACTTTGACATTTCGTCTGCCTTATAGGGTGCCCCTGGACCTTCTGGACCTCCTGGACCTGCTGGTGCCAATGGTGAGAAGGTAAATATCACCCGGAGGTGCTATCATCCATATTTACAGATGGTCACGCCATCAGTTCAATCTGTACAAAGAAATAAATTCTGGGAATTAAGGATCCATCATCATGGAGGTGATCAATAGAGTGGCACACTCCCAGTTCACTTAAGATGGATGTGGAACTGTTAGCTAGCCATGGTGCTTAATCCACAAAGATCAAGATGGAGACACTCTTCACCTCAAGAAATGAGTCAGCTACCCGGCGCAAAGACACCCTTCATGTGGACCGTGGAATTTTGGACACAGACAAATTTACCTTTGTGGAAAACGTCTGGTTGCTCCTCACCTGTCACCAGCAGAGAAAACGTGTGAATGGCAGGAAGCATTACCTCACCATCGCCATCTGCTGGTTAACACAGAAACTGTATGGTCTTTGGCTGACGATAAATGGAGTCACCGTGATGTGTGAGAAGAACGAGAAGAAATCAAACTATTTGGAAACTTAAACAATCCTTATGGATATTATACTCAATTACACTCTGTTTTGTGTAACTTATACAGTGTCGTATTTCATACAACTAAAACAAACAAATTAAGACAACAATGCTTTTGAAAACCTGGACACTTACACTCAGGAATATGGCAGAGCATTTGAAGAAATCCTCTGTATGAGTATTCCACAGTATGGAATATAGCCTCATGGATTTCCTCCTTTTTCCATTTTTCATGGGTTTTTTTTACATCTTAAAAAGTTGTTAAAATTAATTTCTGTGTCCATCTACGTATCCCAAATGAATGGCCAAAAGGGAAGCCACATCAACATTTGGGATTCTTTGCAGAAGATGTGTTCCAGAATGAAGTTTAATTTGCCTGGAAGGAAACACTGAAGTTACAAATTCTGCATATTACTTAACAGCTCTCAAGACTGTTTTTGTGGAAGCTGCCTTACTAGTCTTGAAGACTTTTGCCTTCTTTAGCGTCAAAAGAGATTGACTTAGGCAGTGAAGAATTTTTCAAAGAGGGCATTTGTGAAAGATGAACAGGTTAGCCAATGTTACCTGTGGAATAAGATTTATCTCTCCTTGGTTTGCCCTCAACAAACCTCCACAAGGAAGAGAAATATGATGGCCTAGAATAGATGGTGGAAACAGCTATTCAGTATAAAGTATAAAGTATAAAACAGCTATTCAAGTATAAACCAGCGCTCAGGTTAATCTTTTTCTGTTTTAGCTGGTGCCGCTAAACAAGACAGACAAACATGAATCGACATCTTGTCGTCCTTGAGTGTGCACCTTGACGTCAATTATTTGAAACAACTATTCAGGACATTTCAACATGACCTTAAGACAACATCTCTTCTGCATCTTCCTTTATCACACCTTCTTCAATCCAATGAAAAACCATCATATTTTGTATCAGATATCAAATCCTAGATACACTCTTTAGATTCCCGCAGGGCACCCATTGTACCTGAAACCACGATTAAAGTGTTGTGGATAGTTAGCAAATTAGCTATCTGTGCTAGCTATCACTGGCAGTATCTTCTGGAATCACACCTCTTACAGTCTAATACCTGTGTTCTGTTCCCCAGGGAGAGGGTGGATCCTACGGACCTGCTGGCCCTGCCGGACCCCGTGGAACCCCAGTAAGTCCTTTTTGATGATATCCACACAACAGCTTGTCTAAGTACTGAAATGACTTTCTGAAAGATTCTTACCAACTTGGACACTGGCGTAGTGATTCAATGTGTGGCTTTGCATTGTAGGGTGAGCGTGGAGAGTCTGGCCCCGCTGGCCCCTCTGGATTCGCTGGCCCCCCTGTGAGTACCCAATTCTGAATTTAACTCTAAAAAACAGTTCAATGTATATGAATTCATAAACAAGTGTATACACAAATATTGATTGAGACTTCCTCTCAAGAAAGAACTTAACATGTCTTGGATCCCTTACAGGGTGCTGATGGCCAAGCTGGAGCAAGAGGAGAGAAAGGACCCGCTGGTGTAAAGGGCGATGCTGGAGCTCCCGGTGCTGCTGGACCCGCTGGCAACTCTGGACCCCTTGTGAGTCTTACCCCCACACCTCATCTTATCTACACACTGTGAAGGCAAATCACTCAGCTCTCAATGAACATGTGCTTATATTCATTTCCATATACTCAGATCTGCCTAGCATGTAGATCTGGCAGACTTATCATCTCCTGTCTGTTTGTTTTGAAAGGGACCTGCTGGACCTGCTGGCCCCCCTGGCGCCCGTGGTGATGGCGGTCCCAATGTAAGTGCAACTGACAATGTCATCATGAGCATCCCCAAATTCTTAAATTCACAGCTTATTCCTCTGTGCCATGGATGGGTGTTTCTCATTAACGTCCTTCTATCCCCCTGCTAGGGACTGACTGGTTTCCCTGGTGCTGGTGGCAGACCTGGACCTCCTGGCCCAGCTGTGAGTTCAATGTTGACTAAATGCTTCCGGACATTATTTCATATACCTTCAGAGGATTAATATCCAATGCATTTCCACTATCAAGTGTCCTTAAAGTAACATTCAGGAGTCTACTCCGTAATATTCACCTATTTAATGGTTAATAGGGTTAATACTTCACAGTAATGTCCTCTCTTCATATTTGAAACACAAAGGGTATTGCTGGACCTCCCGGCCTTACTGGACCCTCTGGAAAGGATGGCCCTCGTGGAGCCCGTGGTGACGCTGGGCCTGCTGGACCCCCAGGAGAGAATGGCATGATTGGACCTGCTGGTCTCGCTGGAGACAAAGGATCCCCTGGAGAGTCTGGTCCCGCTGTAAGAATAAGCACTGATAATCACGATTATCTCTCATACCGGCCCATCCATAAGAATAAGAATGGGCCTTTTCCCAGCAATGCTATGTCATACATGGAAGAGGAAATAAGTTAACCAATAAGGGTTATAGAGGATGCGTTTTGTTTGATATTCAATTGTTTTATGACCATTAAATGAATTATGAACATAATATGTAGGCTTAGTTCAACTGCCCACAGACTTTTACAGACTCATTCAGACTTGCTCTTATCTTTGCCTCCTGATAGGGTGCGCCTGGTTCCGCTGGACCTCAGGGTCAGCTCGGATCTCAGGGATTCAATGGTCTTCCCGGTGGAAGAGGTGACCGTGGTCTTCCTGGTATGCCCGGTGGTGTTGTGAGTATTCACTCTGATCATGCTTATGAAATCATTCCAGATAGATCGATAGACATTCGGTTACTGAAACTGTAACTTAAACGCTAGCGTTGCAATCTAGTAGGTCTAAGTCAAAGTCATTTTTTATTATCACACAGGCAGCACACAACACCACACACGTGCAATGCAGTGGGTAAAACTGTGCTGTTTCATTATTTAAACAGTGAGTTTGCAAATCCTCACCTTACAGAGGATATCATAACTAACCTTGCAGTTATTTGGTAGTGAAGGAATTAGTTCAGTGCCTACAGTACTGCTTGGTAAATTGGCTAATTTTGTCTTTCTGCACATTGTTGGCAGCTTATAGTCTTTCTGCACATTGTTAGCAGCTAAAAGGTCCACTTTGCTGGGTACAACAGTAAAAAGAAACCCTAGCAACTGGTTGACATGATTGTGAAACAAAGAAATGTTCATAATGATTAAGATCAGTGACGGTGCATCACTGACCTGATAACTTTCCTCAAACAGGGAGAGGTTGGCAGACTCGGACCTGCTGGTTCTTCTGGACCTAGGGGTCCCCCTGGTAACATGGGCATGGCTGGTATGACTGGTCCCCAGGGAGAGGCTGGACGTGAGGTAAGAATCATCACACATCACAATATTTGATGAATATCATGGATTTACCATAGATAACCAAGGGCTGGAACCAGAGCCAAAACCCATTCAGTCACTAAAAGGTGGTTGGGCGATGGTGATGAATACCATTTGATTGGTTGTTCAACACTATGCATCTAATATTTTGTCAATGTTCCTTGTACAGGGTAACCCTGGTAACGATGGTCCTCCTGGCCGTCCTGGTGCTGCTGGATTCAAGGTAACGTTCTAGGCCCAGTGCTTGGTGATAGAGGCAAACCAACCTGGCCCAATGCATACAAGTACTTTCCATCATGATACATTACATACATTTACATTTAGTCATTAAGCAGACGCTTCTATCCAAAGCGACTTACAAGGTATACACACTTTTTACATTTTACACTGATGGCACACTGCACATCAGGAGCGAGTAGGGGTTCAGTGTCTTGCTCAAGGATGCTTCGGCAACCTTCTGATTACTAAATTACTTCTCCACCTCCTGTACCACTGTCGCTCCGCAAAAATGATGCATTCTAAATATCTCTACATGCATTTACGCCCAAGACTGGCTCAAGAACCTCAGTGTTTTTGCAACACTACACATAAGGCTTTGCATTTCTCTTGTATCAGGGTGACCGTGGTGAGCCTGGCTCCAATGGACCTTCTGGCCTTTCTGGTGCCCCTGGACCCGCTGGACCTGTTGGTGCTGTTGGCAGACCCGGAAGCCGTGGTGAGGCTGTAAGTGTCCCAGTCAGCATTTCTTAGGGAAACACAACCAAGCTCTTAATCAGTTTGTGACTTGTTACAAGTCATACATTTCATTTAATCACTGTACATCCCCACCTTAAATACCCTTTGTATTGAAATGATAGCTAGAAATATCCAGCCTGTAACGTGTATCTAAAAATGAAATGCTCTTCTCTATGATGATGTTTATTTGATCGTTTTCCCTTTTAGGGACCTGTTGGTGCTGGTGGACCCGCCGGCGCTGCTGGTGCCAGAGGTTCCTCTGTGAGTACACACCCCTGCTTGATATCTGACGGAAAAACAACAGTGGAATTAGAATCAGAACCTATTTCATTCAGATACAAACATTTGCTTATTCGCAGGTGTGAATATAAACCTAACAAAATACTTGAGAACATTGAAAAAGCACCCGGAAGTGTACAGTGTATTGACTACTTTATTGGCTATATTAACCTAGCATTGTATAAGTGGATAAAGTGTTTGTGCATGAAATCTTGTAAGTGTCAAGTCAAGAGCTGGGAGATACAGGGAAAATCTCCATCAGCTGACATCTTGTGGTTGGAGACATCCCCGATAGGCTGGCAACAACCAGTCAAGTCATGCCCTCTCTGACATGGTTCTCTGATAACTCTTTCCTCCTTCTCTCTCTGATGTAGGGACCTGCTGGAGTCCGTGGTGAGAAGGGAACTGCAGGAGAGAAGGGAGACAGAGGCATGAAGGGACTGCGTGGACACCCTGGTCTCCAGGGAATGCCTGGACCCAACGTGAGTGACAGTCATAGCTTCAACTGCTGTTAAGGACTTTATTTGTGCTCTCTGTGTAAAAAAGTGTAGTGTAGTAGAATACGACAGGACTAGTTACTCCATGATGTACTGTTAGGATGCAATTATCGTGTAGGTTAGTAGTATAAGTAGTATTAGGCTGGCAACAATGCTCCTATACCTGGATATCTAACTTTTGTGTACATATATATATAATAACCTTGTTGTTTCTTCTTGTTAGGGTCCTCCTGGTGACTCTGGTCCCGCTGGTGCCACTGGACATTCTGGTCCCAGAGTAAGTAGCCCAGATTATTGTACTTTTATTCAAAATACTCTATACCCATAGTGCTGGTCCCGAGGTCTGTCAATAACCCATCACACTTTTGTGGTGTTGTTTCTTAGGGCCCTGCTGGTCCCTCTGGACCATCTGGTAAGGACGGAAGATCGGGAACTCAGGGCCCTGTGGGACCTGTTGGTCACCGTGGTCCTTCTGGACATGTTGGACCTTCTGTAAGTTTAAAAAAAGAGACATCCACATGAATCCAGATCGCTGAAATTAGCTGATTGACTGACCTGAGATAGCTATATACTCCGATACTTCTGTAGACAGGATGTATATAAATGTATGTATTACACATATCACACATATTTCAGTTTGATGTTATTAAGTTTGAAGCAGAAAAAAATCGTCCACTAAGTCAAAGTTGTGCCTGATGACAGGGTCCTCCCGGATCTCCTGGTCTGCCTGGGCCCCCTGGTCCCGCTGGTGGCTCTTATGACGTATCTGGTGGCTTTGACGAGTACGCTGCCGACCAGGCCGCCCTCAGGGCCAAGGACTACGAGGTGGACGCCACTCTGAAGTCTTTGAACACCCAGATCGACAACCTGCTCTCTCCCGAGGGCTCAAAGAAGAACCCAGCCCGCTCCTGCCGCGATCTTAAGCTCGGCCACCCAGACTGGAGCAGCGGTGAGTTAACTTTGACCTTTAAGTCTTTCACATTAAATAACATTAAGATATACAATATTCACTTATTAATTTCGAGATATTTCATTTTTTAAAGCCTTTTACATCTCTCAGCATGTGTCACTTTAATAGCAATATATTAACTTATTTGGCCTTGCTGTGCAGGCTACTACTGGATTGACCCCAACCAGGGTTGCACCATGGATGCTATCAAGGCCTACTGCGACTTCACTACTGGACAGACCTGCATCTATCCTCACCCTGAGGGCATTGCCCGCAAGAACTGGTACAGAAGCTCCCAGGAAAAGAAGCACACCTGGTTCGGAGAGACCATCAATGGTGGTACTGAGGTACATTTAAGTGACAAATCATGAAGCTATAGTCAATTTCACCTTCTGTGAATAGTGTGATCCATGGATATATACTAATATCTTTGCCTTTGTGTTTCCTCACGTGTTTTCAGTTCACTTACAACGATGAGACCATGAGCACACAGACCATGGCCACTCAGCTGGCCTTCATGCGCCTCCTGGCCAACCAGGCTGTCCAGAACATCACCTACCACTGCAAGAACAGCATCGCCTACATGGATGCTGAGAACGGCAACCTGAGGAAGGCTGTGCTGTTGCAGGGATCCAACGATGTGGAGCTGAGGGCAGAGGGCAACAGCCGCTTCACTTTCAACGTCTTAGAGGATGGCTGCACCGTACGTTTCTCCTTCCTACTTTATTCTCTTATGGAGACTATACAGACACTGTTAAAAGGACAGGTTCATTCTACACAAACAGTATATACCATATAGTGGTAGTGCATCACATGTATTTCACAGATATATTTCAGTTCAAGTCTGTCAGTTGTTGAGCTGATGCTTTTGAGAAAAGTCCCTAGCTGCAGGGTCAAGGCATGAAATAAATCTATGACAATGGTGTTGCTGTCATAGCATGTCATAGTACCATGTCTTCCTCTCATAGAAACCTCTGACACATAGACACATGGTTCAAAAGACCTCATTATTGCTCTGCATGTGTACACAGTATTGCACATTCACAGTCATAACGTACAGAAGCTTAGTCTTGAATGATAAGAAAGAGCACAGCTTACATATCGAATTTTGTCTGCAAAGTCCTTCTCCACACTAACTAATCTTTTTCTCATAATCTCCCCCTGCAGAGACACACTGGCCAATGGAGCAAGACAGTCATTGAATACAGAACGAATAAACCATCTCGTCTGCCCATCCTCGACATTGCACCTTTGGACATTGGTGGCGCTGATCAAGAGTTTGGTTTGGACATTGGCCCAGTCTGTTTCAAATGAATAGACTCACGATAAATTAAATCCAAAAAAAAGAGAGAAAGAAAGAAAAAAAGAAACAATCTCTGCCCTTCTGTCTGTGTTGTTTTTTATACCGAATGCTGATTTCCTCTGCACATCCACTTGCTTAAGATGGGCCCTATCAGAGAGGACCAACGGACTAAATGGAAGTGTTGCACAATGCAAATTAATACAGAAGCCCAAAGAGACGCAGGAAAACACCATGTTGTGGGACATGTCATCATTTTGTAAAAAATAAATGTAATAAAAACAACGAAAGTATGCATCACTTTGTGGTCTTTGTATATCTTCCAAAGAGGAGGTTTAAAACCACAATTTTCAAAAACAAGGTTTAAAACTACCTCATGCTTATGTTCAAGAAAATAATATTACAAAAACCTGGTCCACATCTAAGATGTCGTAAGTGTTAAAGGCTTTAAGTTCTGTCCTGTATCAAAGGTGCTCAAATACTATCTATGGCTAATACTGATCTATGGTGCTATGCAACTGTGGAGAGAACCACTTTTACTGTGTTACTTTGTATTGTCTCTTCGGAGTCTTGCACAGGCCTTACCGATAATCTCCCACTTTAAGCAAGTGGACTAATTCTAAACCTGATGTTTTGTCTGGTTTTAACTTGTTTGGTTTATTTTTGTTTAGACCTTTTTTGGTTTGTTTGTTTTTGGTTTGTTTTATTTAGTTCTGTTTCATTTCAAGGCATTGCAATTCTTCAGTCCCCCCAAGTCTTCTTGTTCACAGCACATTTCGTCCATTTGAATGGGTTTAGCAGGCCTCTCTCTTTCTCAAAACAAACTACAAAGTTTATTGTACCTATTTTGTATATGTGAGATGTTTAAATAAATTGTGAAAAGTTCTGAAATAAAGCATGTCCAATGTTCCAAAACACAACATGCCATGACTTAAGTGCTTTAATATCCACAGGCAAAGGGATCGGCATGAAATGTAAAATGTGTGTGTGCTTACTCGGATGGTAATACTCCCTTGGAAAAAAAAGAAGTGACCAAACAAAAAGAGAATGTGTACAGAGAGAGGGGGGAAAGGTGTGTGCGTTACTGGCTTAGTAAAAGGGATGGAAATTTACGTTCATGAAACAAAGGCAAGGTCTACTATTTCACAGGTATTTTTTTCAAATTCTTCCAAATGTACTTCAAAAGTGACAATTCTTGCTTTTGCATGAAATAAAAAAGGCAAAAACTGCAACCTCTCCAAGCATTTTGTATATTTTTAGATTTAACTATTTAACTCTGAACACATTTAAACAGATTTAAATGAAATTAATTCTATCCTTGTTATCCAGCAAATGGTGAGGATGGAAATTATTAAGTAGTTTTATATTGGACATGATATTGCTATTTGAAGCTTTTAAAACTAGTTTCTTCCTAATTCAAAACAATGAGCAAAATAGAGGCATCTAGTGGACCAATTCTGAAACACCAAAGAAAATGTCTCACTTAGCCATACTAAACCTGAGATGCAAGATGGCGTCAGATAGACTGAAGAAACTCTTTCAAACCTCTTCACAAAGCTTCAAACGACTATAAATATTTTTTGTAAACGTTGTGCCCTATACTAACGCATAGGTTTCTGTACATCAGCTTTCAGATTTTGGCATAAACTCTTGATATTTGATTTAAATGTGTCGTTAAGCTGTCAGAAAAGTCCATAGAAACTAATGCCTTTCTTGTAGGCATCTTCATCTTAATTTTAAATCAGTGTTTCGAAGTTTAAGCAGGCCTATGATTGGGTAATGCGAAGAAAACAACACAACAACTGTTTGAATGTTTGTCTGATTAATCGTAATCAGTCGTCCAGACAGTGTGGAGTGTCAAGGAAAGGTCACATAGCCTGACCCAACATAAATGTACAGACCATTGATATGATGATAAGTAATATTCATCACATATTCCATGTCCTTGAAGAGCAGATTAAGGTCCTCACAACCTATATCCCTTTGCAATGAAATATCGTTAGCTGGACATATCAGCTCAATAAGCATAACAAATAACTAACATCCCACTGGGGTTACACACATGAAAGTCAGCCAGACGTAGGCAAGACAAAATATAGGCCTATGGTCACTGAGAAATCCGTAAGGGCTGAAAACGTGTTTCTAAAATCTTGACGCTAGCAAAACCATTGTTTCCTTCGGTACGGACCGCCTTTGGGTTCAAATACACGCGTCTTTTTTTCAGGCGCAGACGCTTCAGTAACGCCTTGGCAAAGTGCGGAGGCCAAAACAGACTTTTCACAGATAATAATAATCACTCCGCGATGAAAGCGCATTGATGAAAACCGTCCATTCAAAATTCTGACGTTGAAAATGGAACTATTTTTCGTGTTTAAATGTTAATTTGTTGACTGTAGAATTGTTTTATAAAAGCAATACTCGTGGGAGTGGGGTAGGTAAGGGATAATCTCACTCCCACTCGTGCTATATTGCTTAATCATTCCACATCTTCCAGCATCAAAACAGGAAATAAGTGATAAAGTAGTTAAGCCCGCCTGTTGCTTGATCTGATTGGCTGCCTGGGCCGAGTGTGACATTGATGAGCGGTGCGCTTCCCTGCCTTGCGCTGGAAAGTTGAGAATAGTTCAACTTTTAAGCGCACCTAAAAAACGCTACAAAGACGCGTGGTGGAGAAGGGGCGCACACGCAAAGCGCGCCGTACCATAGGAATCAATGCATTTGCTCGCGTCCCGTTTTTAAAAAACGCGTATGTGTTTTTTAACCCTTTCGTGTGCGCCTTTTATCCGCCGCGCGTCGCCTCTTTTATAGCGTTTTTTAGGTGCGCTTAAAAGTTGAAATATTCTCAACTTTGTTAGCGCAAGGCGCGGAGGGGCACCGCTTATGGGCTCAGATACACATACGCGTCTTTTTTCAGGCAGAAACGCTTCAGTAACGCCTTGGCAAAGTGCGGCGGCCAAAACAGAAGCGGTGCGCGTCCCTGCCTTGCGCTGGAAAGTTGAGAATAGTTCAACTTTTAAGCGCACCTAAAAAAACGCTTCAAAGACGCAACGCATGGTGGATAAGGGGCGCACGCTTTAAACGCGCCGTACCATAGGAATCAATGCATTTGCTCGCGTCCCGTTTTTACAAAAACGCGTATGTGTCACTATCAATGTCAGACTCGGCCCAGGCGGGATGCGCACGCAGCTCCACTTCATACGCGCCTGTCAAAACAGCCCGGTGCACATTGCCAAGATGTTTCTGAAGCCTCTGCGTCTTTAAAAACTTGTTTGCTGTGTTTTGAAACACAACAAAAGAAACGCTTTTGGCGTTTTTCAGCCCTAAGCCACTACACCCACACCTCCCGGAAAAAGAGAGATAGCAGACCCATAGTCTCACCACTGTTTAAATAAACCTTTGGACCTTAATTGGACCTTAAAAGAAACCTCGGTGAATGACATTTCAAATACCAGCTTTCTTACTTATATACTTTTCTGAACTTCAATAAGTTGAAGTAGCCTATTTTCAAGTGATGGAGGAGAAAGAACCTCTCATTGCATCTGAAGAAGTTGACATGGGCGAAGCAGCCACAGCACTAGGAGCAGCATGCGAAATAACAACTCCAGCTATGCACCCAACCACTGAGAGGGACAGCAATAGCGCCTACGCGCCGGTGTGCAGCCCGTTCGAGCACTCCGCCACTGTTGTTCGTCTATCTGCTTGTTGTCATGGAGGAGCCAAGATGGCGGTCCTGGCCTACAGCCTGGGTAAACGAGAAATAAATCAGTATTTTAGCATTAAAAATGCAAAGGTACTCTCGTTTGCCGCAGTCGTTCTTCTTATCGCATTTCACTCAGCATCACGGTACTATGGAGGTAAGTGTGCTGCTCCAATTAGCTATGGTTATTAGGCCAGCTAGCTATCGTCATAGCAAGCTAGCTGCTGCATGCCTGCTAATGTTAAAATGAGCTCACTGTCTGTTAGCAAGCAATCTATCTAGCTTAAAAGCTAAAAAGTCGAGTTTCGGAATCTGGTAGTCCTTGTTTTGCCAAAATTCTGTAGACCAGTGTTTGCTGGAATAATACCAACAGTAAATAGATGACTGACATAATTTCCTGACTTGCCATTTTATGTTTATCCAACTACATTTGCCACCTAGCAAACAAGCCGTGTGTAGCAGAATACTGCAGGTGGATTTCGGTCGTCACCCTTGTTTACATTCTTCACGCTGTTGAGTCGCTAATGTTAGCACAAATTCTTAAACTGGCTATGCAGTTTGCTAACTGCTAACTAACGTTAACGGTCATCATCGCTACTGTCACCGACAACCTCCATAACATTAAATAGTTACATTACATGCATTTTCGTGTAACGTTATTTTTAAAGCCGATTTTTCAGCACAGCAGCGTAATCTGTCTGAGGCAGCTAGCTGTCGTTCATTTACCCAGCAGTTTAATGCTAGGCAGTAGTAGGTAAACCAGCTAACATTACGTTTTAAGGAAAGGGGAATGGTTAATGTTTACATTCCGTTAAACCTTTGGGTATGTGCAAGGATGTAACCACTCAGAAATTGAAATGTGCCACACCGCCATCGATCAGCTAGCACGCTGCATAACTGCAACAGTACAACTTCATGACAGTCAAAGTGTTCCATTAGCGAAGCTATATTGGAACATGTAGCTAGGTTAGAGTACTGTGTCGTGAACTGGTTCAAAACTGTTGAAATCGCCGTTGCAGTGTCGGTGTTTCAGGAAAGGTAGTTGTGTTGTGCACATTACAGGCAGGGACTGCGATTCTAATATGCATTTTTTTTGTCAAATTATGCAAAATTCTTCTCTAGCTGTCTGTTCAGTGTCTGCACTCAAAACAACTTAATACACAGTCCTGACTCTGTAAATGGGAAACAACCTAGTGCTCGGACCGAACCACAAACAATCCTAACCAATTAATACGGTGCTTTAGAAGCACAGGCGTGAGGGTTGCAGTTTGATTGAATGTTGAGCTTAGATATCAACAACTTTTCGCAAAAGCTAATATTGGACTATATCTTTAACTGTGATGATTGTGAAGTTGGGCTGCCTGTAGCTGAAATTGAGTTTTGTCAATCATAATTACCAAGGGATATTTGATGACGTTGGTTGGCAAATTCATCAGCCAATATTTATTTAGTACAGACGATGCCAGGGAGAACGAGTCCAGTAGTTCTTATGGGTTCTCTTAAGGCCCTTGTTTTGTGTTCCAACCTGCCCTACACACAGAGGAAATACATATTAGGGTGTTATCTAGCTAATTTAATATCTGTGGGTCCCTCCGAAGGTGGAGACACATGCGAATGGCTGCTGTCCAGCGGACGTTTTTTGGGGGAGAATGTGTGGCAGCCTTATGGCTGTATGATGCACAAGTATAAAAGCACGTAAGTCAGTCGCAGACCATCATTCTGTATGTGTATGTGTGTCTCTCCTTAATTGCCTATTCCTAAACTGTTAATTATGAATTCCAGTAGTCCTTTTTGAAAGAGCGTTTCTCAATATCCTCTTATGCAGTACATTCACTTATTGACCCTTGTTTCAGGTTCATTCACCATGTTTTGTCTTGCAGGGAAGCAAAGTCTTGCCTCAGCCACAAGAGAGTAGCATTTATTGGTGACTCCAGAATTCGGCAACTGTTTCATTCTTATATCAAAATTATTGACCCTGAGCACAGAGAAGATGGAATCAAGGTTGGTCCTTACTGTATTTACGTGTTCATAATTTATTTTTATTATTTTATTAGTATTATTAGAATCAATTGGATTTCTTTGATCTTTGAATGTGGAAAGTGAACATCTGCAGTCATCTTTCACAGGGTTTTGAAATCTAAACTATGCATAGTACATTTGCCATAACATTTTGCATATGAAGAGAAATTCCTGATTCCTCTCTCTTCTCACTAGCATGAAAATATCCCTTTCGAAGATCGGGCTTCCTCTCTCAAAGTGGTGAGCTCTTTGACATACTTTGTGCTTGTATTTGCATAATGACCTTCAAATTTGTTTACATAGAAGACGTGTCTTGTAATTGCTTTTTAGTCTACTTTTCAACTTGGTTTTGAGTATTTGTGGAACTTTGTAACAAGCCTACAAAAAGGAAAAGATAGGAAAGTAAAAATAGCCTGAAGATATGTAACTGTTTCCTGTGCTTGATTATAGGATTTCTTATGGTACACAGAAGTGAACAACTCCCTGAAGGAACATCTAAAACTATGGGTAGAGGTGTGGACGACATTATAATAATGCTTAATTCACTATATGTATTGTATGTGTGTATGACACAGCTAGGGACAGTCTATTCAACTAAATTCAACCTTTTTTTTTTCTTTTGCAGAATATGTCTGCAAAACCAGACGTCATCTTAATTGGTGTCGCAACGGTGAGTGCAAGATTTTGGTCTCGATTTGGCCTGCGTCTTATTTTGGCACGTTGTACTGGGCTCTAATATGCGATCATCCTGACCAACATGTGGTCTCTCTGTGTAGTGGTCCATCAAACTCCACGGTGGAAGCAGCGAGACTGTGCTCCAGTACAGAGCCAACATCACGCTCATAGCGCCATTGCTGGAGGCCCTAGCTGAGGACAGCGAGGTCTACTGGGTTTTACAAGGTGAGGCTCGGGGCCTATCTATCCCCTTGTTATTTGTGCATGGATGCAGCGTCCTATATAAAGCAATATGGTCCTCCCCTGTCCCTTCTGTCAGAGTGCTGTTTTAACGGAATTACGTAGGTTCCCCCCAATCCTTTTCTCTTAAACTACCATTTCATTGCTTCCTGTAATTTAGATTCTGGGAATTGCTGTTATGATGATGTCTCTCTCAGTTGAGTTAGTGTTGCTTAAGATTGACTTGTGGTTAGATTGCACACATAGGTGTGAAATGTATCTGTACCTCCATCCAGTTGTGTTGTAACATCTTCAATGAGGTGGCATTAAAAATAAATAAAAAATGTTTTGTTTGTTTATATTATGTTTTATGTTTTGCGCCAGATCCTGTCCATGAGGAGCTGCTGAGTGAGAGCCAGAAGATGATCACTAACGAGGTGATAGACATGTACAACGAGGCAGCCGTGAGCGCCCTCAACAGCAGCAAGAAGAACGCCAAGGCCAGAGTCCGATTCTTGGAGGCCACACGACAGGCAGCCATGGAAACCATTGCTCAGTCCGACGATGGCCTGCACCTGCCTGAGGGCACCAGAAATGTGGTTAGTATTCCATCTATAAGAGCTCTTTTCTATGATTTAAAGAGTAAAGCCAAGGGAAATCCTGGAAACGGGAGGATTCCTAGTCATGTAGTTTACTTTGGTATTGGTATGGAGTTCAGCTAAATTACAGCATATTCACCCAAGAGCATCTTTTTGATGTTGGTAATGCTAGTGCCACGTCGTGCCAGATGAGTTGTAAGGATATACACATACACTCCCTCACATACTCTCTCTCTCGCACACACTCTCTCTCGCACACACTCTCTCGCACACACTGCCTGGCACATACTCTCTCTCTCTCACACACTCTCTCAAATACTCACTCACACACACACACACACACACACACACTGTAAGAAATGAAGGAAGTTTCTTTGTTTCTGATGCAGCAATCTTTATTCCAGTAATGTGCAGTGACGAAGCAGCCTTACTCCGGATTCAGCGGTGTAGTACTGAATAACAAGCATTCACAATTCTAGGCATATATACTGTTTTAAGACCACTCTAATGTAAATGAGCTAGGCTTGTAATGCAAACAGGTCTGGCAACCTTTTGTTGTGGTATATGATAATCTGGTTTCTCTGTCTGAGATGGTTCTCAATGGCCTCCCCCATTCCCATACTATGATTAATTGCAGTCACTCACACCTCAGTTTGCTTCCTGACCCCAGGTGTCTGAGGAAATCCAGTGTGGGGACTTTTCCTTTCTGACCATGATAAGATAACCATTTTGGGTATTCCGCTGGTGGTCACAACAGCTGCTTGATCATGAATCTTACACACACACACACACACACACACACACACACTCTTTCACATCTCACACAAACACACACACACATACACACACACACACACACTCTTTCACATCTCACACATACACACACACACACACACACACACTCTTCACATCTCACACACACACACACACACACACACACACACTCTTTCAAACCTCTCTCACACACACACACACACACACACACACACACACACACACACACACACACACTCTTTCACATCTCACACATACACACACACACACACACACACTCTTCACATCTCACACATACACACACACACACACACACACACACACACACTCTTTACATCTCTCTCACACACACACACACACACACACACACACACACTCTTTCAAACCTCTCACACACACACACACACACACACACTCTTCACATCTCACACATACACACACACACACACACACACACACTCTTTACATCTCACACACACACACACACACACACACTCTTTCAAACCTCTCACACACACACACACACACACACACACACTCTTTCACATCTCACACATACACATACACAAACACACACATTCTCAATCTCTCACAGCACATGTGTTCTTCCCTCACCCTGCTCTGTTCCCCATCTTCCCAATCAGGGTGCCATGGTGGTGATGAACGCGGTCTGCAACAAAGTGCTGCAGCCCATCGATGGCTCCTGCTGCCAGGCCCTCCCTGCCCCTAGTGCCCTTCAGAAATTGACAGCCGGGGCCTTCCTGGTCTGCATGGTTGGCTTCCTGGTGCTCCACGTCCTGGGCCACCGGCGCCAGCGCAAGACCCGTCCACCGGTCCTCCCCGACGTGGAGAGCGGGGAGGAAAAGAAGAAACCAAACTCGGTGGTGGTGTCCCTCAACTCCAGGGGTCCGCTACTGGCCGTGTGCAAGATGGGCCTGATCATGGGCTACTTCTACCTGTGTGACCGCGGCGACGTCTTCATGAAGGAACAGAAGTTCTACACACACTCCTCCTTCTTCATCCCCCTCATCTACATGTTTGTGCTTGGGATCTTCTACAACGAGAACAGCAAGGAGGTAGAGAAGATTGCTCAATGTCTGCTAAAGCTCTTCTTTGCATATATATTCACTGTAAAGACTGTATCAAATACGGTCTCTAGTCTTTACATCTACAGTACTGTGCAAAAGTTTTAGGCAGGTGTGAAAAAATGCTGTAAACTAAGAATGCTTTCAAAAATGGAAGTGTTAACAGTTTATTTTCATCAATTCTTCATAAATTAACAAAATGCAGTGAAGGAACAGAAGAAAATTCTAAATTAAATCAATATTTGGTGTGACCACCCTTTGCCTTCAAAATAGCATCAATTCTTCCAGATACACTTGCGCAGTTTTTGAAGGAACACGGCTGGTAAATTGTTCCAAACATCTTAGAGAACTAACCACAGATCTTCTGTGGATGTAGGCTTCCTAAAATTCTTCTGTCTCTTCATGTAAACCCAGACAGACTCGATGATGTAGAGATTAGGGCTCTGTGGGGGTCATACCATCACTTGCAGGACTTTCTGTTCTTCTTTAAGCTGAAGATAGTTGTTAATGACATTGGCTGTATGTTTGGGGTTATGTTCCTGCTGCAGAATACATTTGGTGCCAATCATACGCCTCCCTGATGGTATTGCATGATGAATTTGTATCTGCCTGTATTTCTCAGCATTGAGGACACCATTCATCCTGACCAAATCTCCAACTCCACTTGCAGAAATGCAGCCCCAAACTGGAAATGAACCTCTACCATGCTTCACTGTTGCCTGCAGACTCTCATTATTGTACCTCTCTCCAGCCTCCAGCGAACAAACTGCCTTCTTCTACAGCCAAATATTTCTAATTTTGACTCATCAGTCCAGAGCACCTTCTGCCATGTTTCTGCACCCTAGTTTCTATGTTTACGTGCTTAGTTCAGTCACTTGGCCTTGTTTCCTTGTCGGGGTAGAGCTTTTTGGCTGCAACTCTTCCATGAAGACCACTTCTGGCCAGACTTCCCCGGACAGTAAATGTCTGTACCTGGGTACCACTGGTTTCTGCCAGTTCTGAGCTGATGCCACTGCTTGAAATCTTCCGATTTCGAAGGTAAATAAGCTTGATGTGTTTTTCATCAGCTGCATTAAGTTTCCTTGGCTGAACACTGCGTCTACGATCCTCAACGTCTTCTTCAAAAGAGCTGGAACTGCACATTTTGAAACCCCTGTCTGCTTTGAAATCTTTGTCTGGGAGAGACCCTGCTGATGCAGTGTAACTACGTTGTGTCTTGTTGCTGTGCTCAGTCTTACCATGTAAATGGATAAAAAATAAACATTTATTGTTTACACTTTTCAAAGCATTCTTAGTTCATAGCATTTTTTCACACCTGCCTAAAACTTTTGCACAGTACTGTACATCTCCAATCTGGAAATGTTTTACATTAATCTATATAGTCTATATGGCTCTAATCTAGTGCCGCTGAGTGTACAAATTAACTGAACATGCTACTTTCACAGCAAATCACAAAGTCAGATTTAAATATCCAAGCATGAATAGTGATAGTTGACATGAGATGTCTTAGCATGTGTTTTTTTGTTTTTATCTGACCTGCAGACAAAATTACTGAACAGAGAGCAGACGGATGAATGGAAGGGCTGGATGCAGCTGGTCATCCTCATCTACCACATCTCAGGAGCGAGTGCAGTGAGTCGTTCACTGTATCTTTATCTATCTATCTATCTATCTATCTATCTATCTATCTATCTGTCTATCTGTCTATCTGTCTATCTATCTATCTATCTATCTGTCTATCTGTCTATCTGTCTATCTGTCTATCTGTCTGTCTGTCTGTCTGTCTGTCTGTCTGTCTGTCTGTCTGTCTGTCTGTCTGTCTGTCTGTCTGTCTGTGTGTCTCTCTCTCTCTCCTGTGTTGCTGCTGTATCTCCCTTCTCTGTTAACACAAGGGATGCACTGTTGATGCCTTCCCCTTGCCTCTCTGCAGTTCCTACCGGTCTACATGCACGTGCGAGTTCTCGTGGCGGCGTACCTTTTTCAGACGGGATATGGCCACTTCTCTTTCTTTTGGCTCAAGGGAGACTTTGGCCTCTACCGAGTGTGCCAGGTAACAGCTGCGAGAGAGAGCACTGACCTTCAGTGCTGCCTTATTGTTTGACACTGTGTAAATGGATTTGTCAATAGTGTGTGAGGGGCCCCATGAAAATTGAACCTGGTTGTGTGCTTACTCAGTGGGTTTGCCTCTGTATACTAGATATGGATCTACGTTGAAGTGACTCTCTAATGACTCTCACTGTTGGCGCTCAGGAAGGGGAGTCTTATTGTGGGTGCTTTGTTACAATTTTTGCTTCAACCATTTTGTAATGTTTGCTTGGAGTGAAAAGATTAACCAATAATGAGTTTTAGATGGGTGACTAGTCCATGTTTAATTCTTAACTTATAATAATACATAACATTTATATAGCCCTTTTCAAAGTTCTCCAAGAACTTTTTCTGTTGGGCTACTTTCTCATGTGATGCCCTGGTGTGGCTTCAAGTGAACAGATGGCAGATATAGATTATTATTATTATTTGTATTATTATTATCTAGCCTGAGGATAACTGAAATGACCACGTTGATCCTTATCTGCGTCTTTCCCTAGGTGCTGTTTCGGCTCAACTTCCTGGTAGTGGTGCTGTGTTTGGTCATGGACAGACCGTACCAGTTCTACTACTTTGTTCCGCTGGTGACCTTCTGGTTCGCCATCGTCTACGCCACCATGGCTCTCTGGCCCCAGATACTGCAGAAGAAGGCTAACGGTACTGGCTAGGAAATGTTACACTCATGTGCATAAAAGTCTATGTGTAATGTCTGCTTTCTCTGATTACTTATTGCCTTGTCTGTTTGTGTCTGTTGTCCTCAGCTAACGGTATATGGAATCTCGGGATCCTTATGAAGCTACTCTGCTTGCTGCTCTTCATATGTTTTTTTGCATATTCACAGGTAAGTGTCACCCATCCTTATCACATGAAATGTGAGTGACCGATAGGAGGGCTGTGTTGGTGTGTAAAATGTGCCCGGATGTCTGATACCACAAATCTGTTCTGTGTGTCTGTGCTTGCAGGGGCTCTTTGAGAAGGTCTTCTTCGTCTGGCCCATTTCAAAGCTCTTTGAGTTACAAGGAAGCATCCATGAATGGTGGTTCCGTTGGAAGCTTGATAGATTTGTAAGTGCACTATCTGTGTGTGTGTGTGTGCCTTACTTTGAATTGTGGCTCTTAAATATGCTTGTCCCTTGCTGTCTTATATCCATAGTGCCACATTGCTTAACAACCTCAAATGAGTAATGGTGCTATTTGATGGAGATAATTACCAAACACTGTTAATGACTTTAGAATATATGAATCAAGTGCCTTGTTTTAATAATTACCTCATGCTTTTCTTTTAACAGTAACATGGTTTTCTGTGTTCCTGTGTATATGTGTGACTTTCATTAGCTGGCGCCACTTATTGTTTTCTCGACCCTGAGAAAATACCAGAAACTGGGTCAAGAACCTTGTTTTGACTATGATGTTAAACACTCACAGCGTCAGCATTAGATAAATCTAAGTATATAAACCTTGTGGTTCGTGAGTGAAATTGCTGACCTTTCATCCTTGTGCTGTGAGTGAGCCCGATTGTAATTGTTCTTGTTGAATAAATATACTGATTGATAACTCTGGAGTCCTGAAGTAACTAGGGTGAATTTTCACCGATCATATTAGTTCAACAAGATCAATTGCAATTGGGCTCACTCACAGCACAAGGATGAAAGTGAAGCTAATTAACTCACAAACCACAAGGTTTATATACTTAGATTTATATAATGCTGATGCCGTAAGTGTTTAACATCATAGTCAAAACGAGGTTCTTGACCCAGCTTCTTGTATTTACTCAGGGTCGAAAAAACAATAAGTGACGCCAGTTAATCAAAGTTCCTATATACACAGGAACACAGAAAAGCCATGTTACTGTTAAAAGAAAAGCATATAAGGTAATTATTAAAACAAGGCACTTGATTCATATATTCTAAAGTCATTAACAGTGTTTGGTATTTTCTCCATCAGTATTGACTGCATCTACTGAAGCCAAACTGCTTTTGATTGGTTGTGTGTGTATAAATGGGTGCTTGTGTGTGTTTGTTTACTTCACAGGCTGTGATTCATGGGATGGTGTTTGCCTTCACCTACCTGGCGCTGCAGAAGTGTCAACTCCTCTCCGAGGGCAAAGGGGAGCCTCTGTTCTCCACGCCAGTCTCCAACTGCCTCCTCTTCATATCGGTGGTGTCATTCATGGTGAGAGGGGGAACACAGCAGGGGTTTTTAGGGGCTTTATGAAGTCACACAACTGCGTCCTCTGGACATGACTCCACCCTCAGTCCCACAGGGAGAGGGTGGAGGGGCTGTTAAAGGGGAGGTCTGTGATGCTAATCCCATACATTTTTTTGGTCAAATTCAGCAAATTGCTTCTCGTGGTTTTATAGCTGTCTGTTCAGTGCTAAAAAATAAGACTCTGCTGTTCATACACAATCCTGGGTCTTTAAATGGGAAACAAACATAGTGGCTAAAACCGAGATGTGAATAATCCCAGCCAATCAACACGGAGCATCAGGAGCACAGAAGGGAGGGTTGTAATTTGATTGGCAGTTGAGCTCATATATCAACAACCTTTCACAAAATCGAATCGCTGACATAGTTTTTGTTAATCCCTTTGTGTTCTGTCATTATCGACCCAGCAGTGGGTCTGAAAATCTCCAATGCAGAGTATACTGGAAACTGAATTTACTTATGGAAACACACAACTAATAGGAATAGGTGTCACAGCCTTTGCAACACGATCCTCTGTTCCTGCTCAAGTCCCTGCAGCTACTCCAGTCTGGGTTCCTGTTCCAGAACCATATGCTACCCCAGTCTGTTCATCCTTTCCAGTGTTTAGTATATCCCTCCATGTTTAGTTCATGTGTTAATTGAGTTTCTATTTAAGCCCTGGACTTTTCCTTTGTCTTTGTGTGATATTGTTTGTGACTAGCAAGACACTTTGAGTCTTGTTTTCTTTGCTTTGTTTGCCCGTCGTGGCCTTTTGTTTATTCAAAGTAAAACACGCCGTAAGGTATTTGTTTCCAATACCGTGTTCCAAGTCTCCGTTCGAGTAATAGGAGAGAGCAGAAAACGTTGGAGTAGATGTCATTGATGATTTATACATAAAGACTCTAGTTTATCTTAAGATAAGTAATATGAATCATCGAAGTGCGATATAGTGCAAGCCTCACTTCCACTGGTATGTTAAAAACCTCAGTCTTCATGTTGATTCTGGCCCAGTATCATGTGGAAGCACATAGTGAAGTATCCATCTTTAGCCTGAGCTCAGCGATGCCTGTATGTATGCTTGTATGTTTCAGACCTACTCCATATGGGCCAGTAGCTGCAAGAACAAAACGGAGTGCAATGAGATGCACCCTTACATCTCTGTTGTGCAGGTAAATCCATTGCATTTGTCAGTATCAGTATACTGCATGGTGTACTGTCTACTGACCTTACTATGTAAACACATTCGTTTCATTTTGACCTAAAGTGAATTTTGGTATACTACCAAAAGACTCATTATCACCAAACTGCTTGTGCTTCAGATCCTGGCGTTCGTGCTTATCCGGAACATTCCTGGCTACGCCCGATCTCTGTACAGCTCATTTTTTGCGTGGTTTGGAAAGATTTCCCTAGAGGTGAGGCACATTCTATTTTCTTGACGTCACAACCTATTCAATTTGCCCTGCTATTTATGGGTGTGGTTTCCTGGGTTGCCGGGTGTGTCTGGTCACTGTATTTGTCAGGATGGGGGTTTGGAAGAATCTACAGAAATGTTATCAAAGGTGATTTGAGATGAACACTGATGTTGACAGATCAGACAAGAAGGGAAACACTATGAATGTTTTATGACAAAAATACCATACCATAAACCTAAAACCAGCCTAACAAGGCTGCAGTAATACTTCTGCTTCATCATGCAGTTTCTACAACTACTGGTGGGTTAGGCTGGAGATCTGACCCCTTCCTTTGCCCATCATCTATGTGGAGGATTCTCAAAATAATCCCTTGCAGTTGGAAAATGCTCAATGTTAATAAATCATAACTGTGACCAGATATTAATTAGTCAAAAGTCTAATGATACACTTTTTTAAGTCAGTGTTCAATGTGGATTGGAAATCCAGGACTCTGCTTGAGGAGATTGTTTAAGACATTGACCCAGAATTTACCACAGCATACGTCACAGGTCAATATATTTAAAAGCAAATTACTTTCGGTTTGCTCAACAAACCTGTTACCCAGCTGATCTTGGTTCAAATAAACACAGCATATATTTTGTCGGAAAACACATAGGCTTCCAAACCACCTTCCAAAATATCATTATACTCGTTAGTTTATCCGTTCAGCATCTCTTTAAAAACGTTACGATTCCCTCAGCCTTTCGTTTAATCACCCTCATCTATCTCTCCTCCTTCCCCAGCTCTTCATCTGCCAGTACCACATCTGGCTGGCAGCCGACACTAAGGGCATCCTGGTCCTTGTGCCCGGCAACCCCTCGCTCAACATCATCGTCAGCACCTTCATCTTCGTGTGCGTGGCTCACGAGATTTCGCTGATCACCAATGACTTGGCGCAGGTGGTGATCCCCAAGGAGAACGGGCCGCTGCTCAAGAGGATGCTTGCCCTGACCGCCTTCCTGGGCGCTCTGCTGCTGCTCTCCAGGGACCACTGAGGAGAAGAAGGAAGAGGGTGGGCCCCGGAGGGGTGTGGATAGGCGCACGGCGTGACGCGGGGAAGAACTGGTTACTTGGAACTGGTTTGCTGGGCGCTGGAGAAGATGGAGGAATGAGGTCGGGTCAGTTGTGAAGGAGGGTTACTTCCAGTTAGACTTGTCGGGAGCGTCGGAGGAAGGACTTAAAAGGCATGGAGGGGAGGAGCTGAGAGCTGTGCCTTCCGGCTGTGCTGCTGTGATTGGTCAGGATCCTTGACTCAATCCTATCGAGTAGAAAGATTTGCAGTCAGCTCCCGTTTTGTGTGAGGGGAGTAATGCTTGCGCTGCGCTAATGAATCAGGCTGAATTGCAGACACAGGCGAGGTTCTCCCAGGTCGTTCCCCTCTGAGCTCTTCAACAGCAGTTTTCAGAAATCTCTTTGATAAGTTTGTTTACAGTCAGCAGATACATAAGCAAATGTCTCGTTGAAGGCCTAGAACCTAGAACGGACCCTAGAATGACTGACACTTTCTAGACGAGAGCGGTTCCTTCTCCGTCCAGTCGAGAACACCATAGCTGTACAGATGATTTAAAATGAAAAAAAAAAAGTTTTGATTTCTGAAAATCTGAATTGATTCTTTTGCCTTTGCACTGACCGGTGCTGTGATGTCATAGCTCTGACATCGCTTTGAATTCGATGTACAGTATTTAATGTTTTAAATTAAGCGTATATTTTATACAGGTGTATATTTGTGTATGTATTTCGATGTTCGTTTTCATTCTCCTCTGGCTTTTTCCTCTCGTTGCTGTGTTTGTGTCCATGACTACTGTATGTGAATGAAGAATTGGCGTATGCATTCATTCTCTCACCTCATAGTAGAGTGACTTTAAAGTCAGTCACGCATTAAATGCAAGGGCAGGACTTACAGGTCATTGGTGAATGTTCCACTGTTACGTGAATCTACCCCAATGAAAGCAGAAGTGCAGCAGTCTTCAGTAGGCTATGTCTTGACTGTTAAGGACTGTTTCCCCACATTTATACATCCAAACGGCAGCAAAAAAAAAAGCAACAACATGATTTAATTTTGTATATCACCAAGTGTTGGTGATTTAACCACTGATAATGAATGCCAATGTTTTGAAAAGCACAGGCTTTTTTTAATGATATTGACATTTTACTGATATTTAATGACATTGTATTGAAGGCTTACTACTGCATATTAGTTCCATTTGCTTGACGCAGTAGCATTTCTCCCAGTGGACACACACACACACACACATACATCTCAGCGGTAGACACTACTGTGTGAATGTTCGACAGGCGCAGTAGCTAAGCGAATGTGTTCTTGTGTGTCTGGAAGCACAGAGCCTACAGGAGTGTCTGATTGATACATAAACACAGGATGAATGCTGGGAGGTGGAGCAACACTTTTCATTTTGTTAAGGTTTGCAGTGTTCTTGCTTTTTAGTCTGTTTACACCTTGATGCTGTGTGATTATGGCTAGACTAAACCACAGTCATGTGAATAGTGCTATCTGTATATGCATTGGTGTGCACTGTCAGTTGTCCACTGATGATATACCAATAGACATATCATCCAGTGGCACCACAATTGGCTTGAGCATTTCACAGCCAGCTCATTTTTATAAAAACAATAACACCTAGTACATAAATTACGTTTACACAGTAATAACAAGAATTACTCAATGTTCAAGAGAAGAATTTAACTTTACTTGTTTTTCAACTAAACCTCCAGCAAAGCATATTGTACAGTGTGTAAATCAAATTTGAAGGCTACTGTTCCCTTAATTAGGGATGTCTTAGAGGATGTGCCATGGCTTTCCTGATGAAAGGGGTTTGTGTATTCTCTTCCTCTGTGACAGGTTACCGTAGCAACAGCTGCTGCACGGCCATTGGCTATATTTTATGCGGGATACATTTATGGGTCCTGTGTTCACTTTCTTTCAGAAAAACAAACAAACAAACAAAATGCTCTATTCTGACAATGCGTATCATTTCGGCATAAGAAGTCTGGCATTTTCTTCCATTGTAGGGAGGCATTTAACCTCTGATAAGGAAACCAAGTGAACTTTTGTTTCACACAGCTAACAAACTGTGTTGTGCTTCTGTTTTCTTTTATGGGCGTTGCAGCTACTCAACAATGGGGCAGCTTCACATTCTCACAAACTCAGTTTGCTTAAATGGAGGTTGATTTCAGTGTACTGTATAAAGGCTATTCTGGGACATGTGGAACATCACGTGATCATGTTCAGAACCTCCTGTGTTTGTTCTGTTGGGTCTCTCTTTTTTTTTTGTATAGTTGGATTGGTATATATTTAAACAAGACAAGCTTTATCCCAGGGCCTTTACAGAGTTTTGTTTTTCTTTGTAAATACATTGGTGGTGTCTTCAAATGTGAAAAAAGATTACCTGTTTTTATTTTCAGAACAATTTGTTTTGATCCTGTTGTACTCTTCATTGTTATTGCCGATAAAGATGTCCTTGGACTTGTCTGGTTGTGTGGTCTTTTTCTACTAGGCACTAAGATGTAGCCTTGGTTTCTGTTACTCTATATATTGCTGGCAAGTTCACTTAAGCCTTTTAATGTATAATTATAACTTTCAGACATCAAAATACAGTTGAGTATCTGTGTCTGAGTTCAGCCTTTTAGTTCAGATGTTGTATTTTGCTTTTCAGCTCATGACTGACCTCTTGAGGTTGCAGGCTCTAAGTACACTGAAACCCACAACTCAGGATCCCACTAGACTAGAGCAGAAATGAGTGGAACACTGAGGATAGTAGTACCTGGATGAACCGAACTCCTTCAATTTATGCCAAAGAGACGTCACATCATGAATAGTCAGTGGGTTGAAAATTTCACCCTGTCCTTGTGTACTGTATGTTCGTTCAAGAATTAAACTGACACTTAATATAAGGATCATAGCCTCTACAAGAGTACATTTGAAAGCGTATGAAAATAGAGCACACACAAGTGTGAGTGTGTGATCAGACAGACTTGCGTTTACACTGAAACAAAGGCCAGTAGACACTTCCTCAGAGCATCTGTTTCCATGACAGAAACGGTCAAAAACATAATTCATCATAACATTAATCATAATATTATCACTAATTTCATTTGCTAACCATGCCTGCCCAGTTCTCAACCAAATAACCACATTTAGTTTTAGGATCCTTGATGTTTCACTGTGCAGTATTGAACTATGCTTACTGCACATTCTTTCTTAATGTATCAGTGTGAGGAGATCCCATTACAAGCACTTTAAAATGTGTCAGAAGGAAATGTTTATATTCAGTTAGTGTGATACCCATACCAGGGGCAACAGCAGGATACAGTTCAAGGTTCGCACACTCAAGACAGTTGTGCCAACATAGAGTGCCCCCTGCACAACCTAAGTGGCAGCAGCTCATTTTCCTGAAACGTATAGAAACCAGTCATAAATGTCAACAGAAGTGAATGAGAGTGCCTAGCGCATGGAGCAGTGTGACATAGACTGCACTGTGAAACTAGCCACATAATGTGTGGCCCACATTTGACTAGAAATCTGTTGATGGAACAGTTTTTTTATTATGTAACTTAGCCTACTTAATGGTAGTTTGGACTGTCCCAGCCAAAACATGATTTGGCTATAACGTTGCTGTTGTTTAAAATATAAATGCATCCCTTTTTGAGCCGTACGCTTAATGATATGACGGTTGTTAATATTGACATATTGGCAAGATTCCCATTTTTATATTAAAATTGCCATTTTCATTGGTCGCAAAAAAAACAGCTTAACACGGCATCTTTAAAATCATCCTTAACCTCGTACTTTGATGCTGACGTAGAGGTGATTGGTTTGTACATCCCTAGGTCATGAAATGGATGGTTCACCTCCCGAGCCCCTGCCTGTGAGCTTGAGTCTCATTTTCTATTAATGATTGAGACTCGTCATTCATGGGAGTTTACACCAAGACAGTGTACTGTGTACAAAAAACTCACAACCGTTTTGTATGGCACTTCTGTATTGCTCAACAATGCAAAATCTATTGGGAGAGTGAGAGAACATGAAATCTGTCGCAAAAGAGTGCAAAACCTGTATGAGCCTGAAGGAACTAAATCAATCCTTTGTAAGCAAATGCAGTTAAGTGTTTTAGAAAAGTATTTCCAACTGTTGTTTTATGGTTTTCATATTTCAGAAATTAAACCAGTGAGTTACTCGAAATGGAATATTTTTTTTATTTACATTGATTAAAAAATAAAAAGTGGGGAATAAAATCGAATCAGGAACCACAGCAGGATCTGCCCTCTTTCTGGGCTTCGCTTGTGGGGCCAATAGGAGCTGAAAGGGACACAGCACTAATGGATCCCCTGGTGACCTCTCTGCTGGACACTTTCCTATGGATCTCTGGGTAAAAAAAAAAACATTAAAAAGGTCATATTTGTAGGTCAGTAAACTGCTATCATGTATACTCAGCTAGAACACAGCTATTAGTGGTTTAAGTTTCCAAGTTTAGCCTACATTAAGCTGAATGGCAGGTGCTACTGATTACTAGAATCTCTCTGATTATAGACAGCTGCATGGCATTATGTGGAGTCTTTGTGCTAATGTGCTCTTTAGATGATGAAAGTACATATAAGACCTGTTAAGACTTCAAGGAAGGCAGATTCAACATTTGTGGATTCCAAAGCTGATGTCTCCATGAACAGCAAACCTTTACTCTCTGTAAAAGCACGTTAATGTATTAGTATTTTTTGTGTTATAATATACAGTTATCCTGTGATGTATTCTGAAATGCTGATGACTGACTGATGTATTCTGGAATGCTATTAGCTGACATAATGTTAAAGTTTTATTTAATTATTTGTTAGTCTTACAGTTTATATTCTTCTGGACAAAACAATTGCTATGAGACATTACTATTTCACTCAAGAGGGGCAACATAGAGAAAACCCTGCTTTTATTGAGTAAGACATGTCGCCTCTTGGGACGCATCAAAGGCAAAATGCTGAAGGCACCTGCAAAGACTTTGGCCTCATCTGTTGGCACGGTGCGTTGGGCCTCCAGGTCGTTCTTGTTGCCCACCAGCATGACCACGATGTGAGGGTCGGCGTGGTCATACAGCTCCTTCAGCCAGCGCTCCACATACTCATAGGTCAGGTGCTTGGTCAAGTCATACACCAGAAGGGCACCTACTGCTCCTCTGTAGTACCTGAAGGAACATCCCCATTGGCAGTCAACTTCATTGTCCATGTATTCAAAACTCTGTGAGTAGATTAGCAGCTGATTTATTTGAATAAAAGTTTCATAAGAAGATTGTAGATCAGTGGGTTTATTGGAGACATTATAAGGTGAGAATAGGAGTTCAGGTAATCACGCTATGTATTTCCCATCTTGATGTCTTTTGTGACCAAGGAAAGATCAATTGTTACAAAGCCTTTGCAGATACAGAAACCCTTCTCCTTAAAAGCCCTTTGTTGAAAACAGATCCTTTTACAGGGGTTTCAAAGAGGCCTATTTCTCAGATTTTTCAGATCGTTTGACATCACACCTCTCTAAGACGGTTCATGCAAGGCATTGGCCTTATAAAATCCACCATAGAGTTATAAACAGACAACTCACGCAGAGGTGATGGCTCTGTAGCGCTCTAGGCCAGCCGTGTCCCATATCTGGGCTTTGATAACGGTGGTGTCCAGCTGGATGGTCCGGGTGCTGAACTCCACTCCAATGGTGGTGCGGCTGTCATGGTTAAACTCGTTTTTAGTGAAGCGAGCCAACAGGTTGCTCTTTCCAACTCCTGACTCCCCGATGAGTACCACTGCAGCATTAGATCAAAGGGTAAGTAGCTTGAAGTATTACTCTCAAGTGAAATTGATGCCATTTGCCAACAGAGGACCAGTAACAATGGGAATGATCTCTATGCAGGCAGGGCAGTGTGGAACATTCAACATTTGAAGGGCCATTGGTCTGTGTAATGTAAATTCACGGTTAAAATTACCACAATCTTCAGAGGAAACTGAGTTCAGAGTTCCCACTACTCAAAGCACATAGTGGATACAAAATACTTACATGAATACGTGACATTGGCATAATAATTCCTAATCTTGTGCCAGGCTGTACTTTCCTTACCTTTTTCGAAGAACTAAAATACCACCTCCATTTTTGAACACTGATGAAGCAGTTCATTGAACTGGACAAATCTTTTGCATGGACAAATGTTAAGGAAATCATTCCTAGTCCTAATTGTAGATGGAGCAAACGTAATGCCTAAACCAATGACTGTTAATAGACTCTAAATCCAATCTATGGTCTGTCGCTATCACACCCACTTCAACAAGCTGGAATGGTCGGATAAGGAAGTAGGCTGTTTTCCACTGCAGGGCCATTATGGGCATTTGAAGGCATTTTATGTACATTTATCGACCGCAGGAACCGCCACTGTAGGACCTCTTTCAAGGGGTATTCCACTCAGAGTAAGTGGTGAACCTACTAATAGAAGAGCCCTATGGTTTCGCTCTCCCAGCAAAACAAATCCATAGCGCTCCTCCTTTTAGGAGGTCCACCACTTACTCTGAGGTACTCCCAGGCTTGTCACTAAACCAAGCACTTGCCCCCTAGGCATATTTTCTGGGGGGGAAAAGTATCTACTCCAGGCCAGGTAGGTTTCTATGTGGCCCTTTCAGTGATAAGGTTGATGCTGAATAATTAAATGCCACGTGAATGGAAGAAAACAAATGCCATGGACAACCTTGGGGTAGTCCTAACATTAAATGGTCTGATGTTGGTGCTGCTGGATAAATAAGCTACTTAACTTTTTGCCAAGGTCGGAATTGCAACGTGATCAAAGAGCAAAGGCTATATCAAGTAGGTCCAGTAGCTCCTACAACGCAATGGAATCAGGCTGGAAGGGACAATCCTGTACACGAAACCTGGGTAGTGCCCTGAGTTACTGCAATGGAAGACTGCCTTTTTCTGATGCTGGACTTGGCAGCGACAGAAAGTCTGTTCGGAGGTTTCAATTAGGGTTTTGTGTTTATTGTGCCACCCACTTAAACCAGACTTAAACCACTCTATTGTGTTTCTGTCTTTTGAAATGCAGGAGACACGTCAGATAGACAACACACCCAGAGCAGGTAAGGCCCGGTCTCACACTTCTTCCACTTACTGCAACACCCTAGTAGTCCAGGGCTTAGTACACTGAATCTGGACTTAAAGTTGCTGAAAAATCAACTTTCTAATCAAAAGAGTGGTATAGGTGATATAGATCTAAGGACAGTTTTTGTGAATTATATGTTGAAAAACATATCTACCTACAATCTACTCAACAATATGGTTAGTTATCTATGATCCATCTCTTTACATATTTAAAGTCTTTATCTTTGAGTGTGTTTTCATTCAGTATGTAAACTGTGCAACACTTTACCATCTGTGGCCTTGCTTATCTTTCATCTGAGAGGAGCTCATGACAGTGGAGGAGGAGATTGATCCACTCACAGTGGCGTAACGTAGTAACGACGGGCCCAGGTGCAGGCTTTTATGACGGGCCCTAGTCAGTGGCGTAAGGCAGTGGTTCCCAAACATTATACTGTCCCGTACCCCGTAACCACCGCCGCCACCAATCCCCCTCCCCCCGCACACATATTCTGCCTATAACACTTAAAACTGTGGAATTGTCAGGGTAGATCAGTAACCGCCGCCACCACGCCACCTCCCCCCCAGGCACATATTCCGCCTCAAGCACTTGAAACTGTCATGGTAGGTCACTAGCCTCCCTGTAGCTATTTTTAACTATGCGACTTAGCTAGTCAGACTTTTTAGATTGACATAAATATGTCTACGGGCCCCCAAGACCCAGAGGCCCTGGTGCAACTGACCCCGCTGAACCCCCTATAGTTACGTCCCTGTCCACTCAGGAGTTTCTCATTCATTGCCACACTAATGAGCATATTTGATTCTTTAAACTATATTTCCCACATAAAAAAACTTTCTTGGCTTCAAACTGATGTTGGAGTTCTTGGGTACGGCACAGCAGAGAGGTGGAGTTGATGTTGATGTTGACATTCACATTAAACAACAGCAAACATCACAACAGCTCTTCCCTCCTGATACCTAAATAACTAGCATTCCAGTTATTTGCCATGAATCAAAAAACTAAATAACTCACCCTTAAAGACAAAGTTGTATGTCCCCATACTAGACCCAAGCTGTGAACATATAGCAGCCAAATCATGTACAGGATATCCCTGTGGAGGAGGAGAGGAGAGTAAGTGAACTCCTCTGGAGGTTCCTGGCTTGCTGAACAGGCTGCACCCTGGAAGGAAATATGCAGCCCAGCCAGCCTGAGTGTCAGCTGGGGAGACAGGAGGGGTGTGGTACGGGAGCAGGTGGAACCGGAAGAAGAGCTGACGAACAGACACAGACAATGATATCTCTTCCCTCAAGGGAGGTGAATCCGTTTAACCCTCCCATATCAACCTGAATACCTGTACTTCAGGTAGAGTCAGAAGCTACAGCAAAGCCAAAGCCTATTCAGTTCCCAAAGAACATGCACCTATGATATTTTTATATTGTTTTACTCTCTACAGCCGATGATGGCTAAATGGAAAATGTAGCATTAAGCTGATGCAGGGGAACAAGGCTAAAAGTTGTTAATTTTACTAATACCTTATTTTTTTCTCAAAATATTAAAGGTCTAATCCTCAATTATAATCCAATACACTTTTTTTCAAATTCAACACTTTTCTCCTCATGGTTCTGCTGTCCTTTAGCTTCTGTGTATTCATAAAATAAAGTCTGGTGTTCATACACAGTTTTAGCTCTGAAAATGGGAAATTAAGAAAGTGGATCGGACAGAGCAGTACACTATTCCAGCCAATTTATACAATGCTTCAGCAGAACTGAAGGGGGTGTATTTGATTTTGCTGTTGAGTTCAAGCATGAACAGTATTTCGCCAGGACTGAAGACTGCACATTAAACTGAAACTTAAGTTCCTGATACCCACAAAATATAAAACAATACTAAATAGACACATATTAGGGAAGTAAGATTTCTTTTAATTTGCTTATATGACAGCTAAGATCTCAGTAACTCATCTCTGTAAAATGTCTCTTGATCAAGTTTTCAATTTTCTGTACTATATTATTCATACAACCTGACTGATAACATGTTTACTACATTTGGCAGGCATAGGTTTCTTTTTTTCCTTGACATGTTTTTGGACAAAATGTGCATTATTAATTTGTGTGGTATACTTCCATGATTGCCCTTGGGCCATGCATACACAGTATTGCTGGGATATCAGTGCAAAAGTGCCTAAACAACAACAAGTATTATTTAATGATATCCAACAATATAGATTGCATATTCTAATTACAGTACACATTACAAAAAGAACATTGGATAACATACATGTCATACTGAAAACACTGATTATTCGCTATTCAGTCTTCCCTTTATTTCATTCATTTCACATTGTAACTGTATATGTCATTAGTTCAAAAAATGCTGTCAAGGAGTGATTGAATTTACAATTGTGTCACCATAGTAAAACTTAGTTAAGTGACTTTGTTGTGCATTAACATAATACTGTGATCATGTGCGTAAATTTGATAATGTGCTGACAATGGCATGGTATTAGTCCAAGTTTCATAGGCTCAGAGAGGCTAATTTGTTTTTCAAAGACATCCAAAGCATAGGGATGGATTTTGGTGCAACTTATTATACTGACTCCCACCTTTTGGATGGAAATAATACAACATATTACGTTGTCCATCAAAGCGAGATATTGCACTCAGTGCAATTTGATGACATATTTTATAGCAACATTGTTTTATGATTCATGTTTCCGTTTCACATTTCATTTTCAGTTAAGTATGGCTGTTAACCAACTGTATATAATGTTGCACATGCTAATGGCAATCATTGCAATCATGCAAATTCCTTCTTTTGGATGCTGTAACTCATAAAAGACAAAAGTAGTCTAAATCAGAGGAACAGGATGCATCTTCACAATGTTTCCATGCACAGGTAACAAGTTGATATAGATCCAGTTGATGAGGAGATGACCAGAATGCTGTTAAGATAGACCTGAAATGAAATTAGGAAGAAAACATGTTGCATAGAATGAACAAGCTAGAAGTGACATACAGTAACATGCCCATTAAGGAACATTATTGACATATTACTCAGTTCCACAAAGATGGAATGAATTCTATCAAAGTCAAAGAAATATGTTTATGTGGTTGTCAGAAAAGAGGTCAGAGGTCGGCCCTTTGAAATAGCTTTCCTAATGGAGTTTTGGCAAACATACCTGTGTTATTCTGCTACTTGCACTCCAGCACAGTTGTCTTTGCTTTCAGAAGCTATTGCTACATACTCTTCCCTGTAAAAGAGAAGGTTCACAGAAACAAATAATATAAATTCCTGTGGCATTTCCACACAAAAAACCTAATTCAAAATAAATTAATTAATTAATTTCACACAGGATGCAGGTCCTACAGTATGATATAGTATTTTGTATTGTATATAGTATTTATTTTCAGTTTTGTGGGTGGCAGGTCCTTGACAGCACAAAGGACAATACAAAGGGAAGCCAAATAGTCATTAGGTGAATGCATATGAAAATAGCAAATAACGACATTACGAAAGAATAAACTAGGTTAAGGAGATTTGGTTTTTAGGTTTTCATTGAGATAAAAAAAACAAACAAACATTTAAACTGTCTTTTAAGTGTAGGTTGGTGGTGTGCCTTTTATCAATCTATGCAACAACAAACCTTTCGTCCAGATGTCTATGAAGTGTGCCTGAAAAATCTGATCTAAATCTTTCTCTCAGAAAAAAAAGAGAAGAATGTAAGATGGCAAATATTCTGAGGCACTTACGCGCTCGCCCGCATCGCCTCCTCTCCGTGCGCCATGATCTTCTTGTAGCAGTATACCATCTCCACCGCTAACCAGACCTGTAGCCCGATGATGGACACATACATCATGACCTCTGACACGATGGAGGCTGTACTTCGGGTTGCTGTGCACACAGAAGACAGTGGAGATGGTGAGAATCTAAAAGATGGTTCACTCACATTAACACTACTGAGACAGAACCATGTATGAGAAATCTGTAATCCCTGCCTATTCAGTATGGTTAGCTAGCTAATGCCACCATCATGCCAGCTGGTCTCAATTATAAATCCTGGATGTTTAAAATGACAGTATTATATCAACAGTACGGTGCTGATTTTCAACAGCTGTTCTGCTCACCTCTAAAGGCCTCAATGAACTTCTTTTCGTTCAGCTAATGGGACATCCAGACTACACACCCTTTCAGTTGCTGGTAATACAGTGCTTGTCACAGGCATTATCAACAATGCTGATCTGATATACAGTACTTAGTTAGATACAGTGGGGAAAATAAGTATTTGAACCCCTGCCGACTTCGCAAGTTTGGCCACTTGCAAAGAATGTGTGATCTAGAATTTTAATGGTAGGTGTATTTTAACAGTGAGAAACAGAATATCAACAAAAAAATCCAGAAAACTGCATTTGATAAGATTTATGACTTTATTTGCATTTGATGCAAAAAATAAGTATTTGAACCCCCAAGCAAACAGCAAGAATTCTGGCTCCCAATGGCCAGTTATGTGCCCAAAAAGCACACAGATTAGTCCTCATTAGGTCTAACAAGGTATACCTGATCTCAACTGGTGACCTGTATAAAAGAAACCTGTCCAAAGAATCATACTTCACACCTTCAACCTCACCACCATGGGCAAGACCAAAGAGCTGTCCAAGGACGTCAGAGATAAGATTGTAGACCTGCACAAGGCTGGAATGGGCTACAAAACCACCGGCAAGCAGCTTGGTGAGAAGCAGATAACTATTGGTGCGATTATTCATAAATGGAAGCAACACCAAACAACTGTCACCCGCTAGGTCTGGGGTTCCATGCAAGATATCCCCTCGTGCGGAATCAGTGATCATTCGAAAGGTGCAGAATAACCCCAGAACTACACAGGGGGAGCTTGTGAATGATCTCAAGGCAGCTGGGACCAGAGTCACCAAGAAAACCATTGGCAACACACCACGCCGTCATTTTTTGAAGTACTGCAGCACTCGCAAGGTCCCCCTGCTCAAGGAAGCGCATGTACAAGGCCATCTGAAGTTTACCATTGCACACTTGAATGATTCTAGGGAGGATTGGGAGACAGAATGTGGTCAGATGATACCAAAATCAAGCTCTTTGGCATCAACTCGACTTGCCGTGTTTGACAGGGGGGGGAATGCTGAATATGACCCCAAGAGTACATCATACCCACCATCAAGCATGGAGGTGGAAACATTATGTTTTGGGGCTGTTTCTCTGCCAAGGGTACAGGACGACTCCACCGCATCAAGGGGACTATGGATTGGGCCATGTACAGTGGGGAAAATAAGTATTTGAACCCCTGTTGACTTCGCAAGTTTGGCCACTTGCAAAGAAATGTGTGATCTAGAATTGTAATGGTAGGTGTATTTTAACAGTGAGAAACTGAATATCAACAAAAAAATCCAGAAAACTGCATTTTATAAGATTTATGACTTTATTTGCATTTGATGCAAAAAATAAGTATTTGAACCCCCAAGCAAACAGCAATAATTCTGGCTCCCAATGGCCAGTTATGTGCCCAAAAAGCACACAGATTAGTCCTCATTAGGTCTAACAAGGTATACCTGATCTCAACTGATGACCTGTATAAAAGAAACCTGTCCAAAGAATCATACTTCACACCTTCAACCTCACCACCATGGGCAAGACCAAAGAGCTGTCCAAGGACGTCAGAGATAAGATTGTAGACCTGCACAAGGCTGGAATGGGCTAAAAAAACACCGGCAAGCAGCTTGGTGAGAAGCAGATAACTATTGGTGTGATAATTCATAAATGGAAGCAACACAAAACAACTGTCACCCGCTCTAGGTCTGGGGCTCCATGCAAGATATCCCCTCGTGCGGAATCAGTGATCATTCGGAAGGTGCAGAATAACCCCAGAACTACACAGGGGGAGCTTGTGAATGATCTCAAGGCAGCTGGGACCAGAGTCACCAAGAAAACCATTGGCAACACACCACGCCGTCATTTTTTGAAGTACTGCAGCACTCGCAAGGTCCCCCTGCTCAAGGAAGCGCATGTACAGGGCCATCTGAAGTTTACCATTGCACACTTGAATGATTCTAGGGAGGATTGGGAGACAGAATGTGGTCAGATGATACCAAAATCAAGCTCTTTGGCATCAAGGGGGGAATGCTGAATATGACCCCAAGAGTACATCATACCCACCATCAAGCATGGCGGTGGAAACATTATGCTTTGGGGCTGTTTCTCTCCCAAGGGTAAAGGACGACTCCACCGCATCAAGGGGACTATGGATGGGGCCATGTAACGTGGAATATTGGGCTTGAACCTCATTCCCTCATTCCCTCCCATTGAAAACACAACCTTAAAGATTTGGAGAGGATCTGGAAAGAGGAGTGGACCAAAATCCCTCCTGAGATGTTTGTAAACCTGGTGACCAACTACAACAAACGTCTGACGTCTGTGCTTGCCAATAAGGGTTATTCCACCAAGTACTAAGTCATTTTTGTCTGTCAGTTTTGGGGGTTCAAATACTTATCTTTTGCATCAAATGCAAATAAAGTCATAAATGTTATAAAATGCATTTTTCTGGATTTTTTTGTTGATATTCTGTTTCTCACTGTTAATATACACCTACCATTACAATTATAGATCACACATTTCTTTGCAAATGGCCAAACTTGTGAAATCGCAAGGGGTTCAAATACTTATTTTCCCCACTGTATACTCTAACTAAGCTTCATGTTCCAGATGTCACTTGTAGTCAAGGCTGCCCAATCTGACCCCACAAAGTGCTCCGTCGGATTTTAAACTAGCTAAGCAGAAGCACTGCCAGTCACATAAATAATGAGATTGATACGTAAAGGCAGGTATGTCTCTGCATAGTGATAATGCACGCCTACAGCCACACAGGCCCTTGAAGACTGTTCACCCACATTCAAACCAATCAAATTAATGTCTCAAAGATACAGACATTCTAACCCTTTGGGGTGTATTGCTTAATTTCCCTTAACGTCAATCTCCTTCTCTTTGATATTTATGGTCAAATAATGAATTCATGAATTGTACACTGGTTTGAGGCACTCAATGATCTTTAATTCTACTCTTCTAGTTCTGTATAGCAGAATTCAATGTATTTTAATAGACTAATAGGTTGACATCAAACCTTTGGCCACCACAGTGAGCTGGACGAACTTGTTGACCTCTGTGTCATATTCATAGTGGTCATAGTTCAGGATTCGGTTGAACAGGCAGCGGTAGACTCCGCTGTCATTGAAGGTGACGTTGGTGATGTAGATGGATGCATCCTGGATATCTATAGTGTTTTGGCTCCCGAACCACTCCAAGCGATCTTCAAAGCGGTCATCTTTAATCATCGAGTTCTGGCCGTCGTAATTATATATCTGGGAACGGTAAGAAATATGAAGCCTGAATCAATTAAGATGCCACTACCTTGCAAGTTATATATGTATATGCTCACAGATGCATATCCGACTTTCAGTGCCTAGGATCAGTTTGAGGACATCAACACACTGCTTTTTCTCACTGTCATCACCATTTTTGAGTGTTCTCCGGTCACCCCAAAACATTTGATGGGCATCCACCTCTCTTCAAAAAACAAAAACAAAGCTACTCACGGGAACAAATTCTGCTTCTCCTTTGGTCTTGAAGAACCAGTCTATGGTTGCTTCGGAAGGCACCTCCCCCCTCATCTTGCAGGAGATGCATCCCAGCTTGAAGGGTTCGCCGGCCACCGCCTCTGTGTCAGAGTCCACCTCAGCACAGGCTCCACTGACCAAGGAAACTAAACAAATGGGGAAGAAACAGATGGCACCTTACATAGACCTTACATAGAGATCTACCATGAGCAAGGACCACACAGTACTTTTACTCTTTAATGCTGTGGTCCGGTCGGAAATTACCGTTTTAATGACAGTTTAAAATGACAGACAATTTCTTCTTGAACTCAAGAGTTTTTCTCGTGGATACATGTAATGTAATTCAGACCTTTGACCAAAGACACAAGTGTTATACTGTAATGTTGTCAAATTCTGTCTATTTTATGCATATTTCTAAATGTGTGTTGTTAATTCTTAAATACATTGTTTAATTTATTTAGATTTAACCAACAGTTGTATGCATGTCAAAATATTTAGTGAATTTCCCTTATGTGGTACAACATCATGAAAAGGAGGCCTATAAACTAGAAATAATTTTTTTCATAAAAAACAACTACTTGCGCTTGCAGAAAGTTTTGAATCAAAATAAATCAAAATCAAATGTTTGCAAAAAACATTAACATTTATGCCAGGCCGGAACACAGAACCAAGATGATTGGATTGGTGGTCTTTTTACCAACCCCAATGGTATGGAATGCATGGTTGAATACACGAGACAAACTCAGGGACTAGACCAGTCAAATAAATTGCACACTTACCATACATTGTACAAAACAAGGCCAAGAGGAAAACACGCGCCGGAGACATTTTCACTTGGGACCAGTCCAGTTTACTGCACATGTGATAAACTCCTCTGTGAAGAAGACTTAGACCTTCTTGCTTTTGTCACTTCTTCTGTTGAATCTGAAAATCTTCAGTTCATGTAAATGTCTGGCCCCTACATACAAGGAGGCCATATAAGTTGCAGTGATGTGAAACAATTCTCAAAGGTGTGCTTTATATTCGTAATAAAGCAGCTCTCAGCAGGGTCTTTTCAAAAAGAGCAAAAACAAAGCTGATAATGATGGTCTCCACCTACTGGATTGAACCTTTTGCCCTCAACAAACAGGCCATAAACAATAACAAAACCGACACCCTACTCTCTCCAGGAAGACTGTCTGAGTTCTGTGAAATGACAATGTAAAACTTAAATTGATCTGCTTTTAAAATCTCAGATCATGCCAAGCTATCAATAACATTTGACAGGAAACAAGACTCAGCTTAGAATTGAAATAAGTGCAAAATTAAACAAAGGCCTACCTTACAAAGGTAAAAGTGCTTCTTATATTTGGCTCATTTGTTTCAACTGCTAAAACAAAAGATTCAATGTTAACATCAACATTGATGTCTATATTGCTTACATTACTTTTTGTAGTAATTCATTTCACAGTTTTATAAAATAAAAAAACTGTCTACTCATCACTTTCAACAACATCAATTGCACGTTCGTTAAACCCCGAAATGTGTCCAATTTTTTCCCGAATGTTTACCCTAAGAATGATCTTATTCCCTGAGTTTGCTTTATGTAGGCCGTAGGTTCTCTTATTACATGTATTTCATTTTTAACTTCCGAGATGCACTGGGCCTACCGCCACGGCAGAAATAAAACGAAGTGGCCCACACAAATACTACATCGGATATAAAATTTTCCCTTCAGCTAAATAAAATATAATTTCATCATAATCTGGTATCACCAATTTAATTAAGGAAACGTTTTAATCAGGTAAATAGACTACACTTGAGTACGCAGCCTTTGTAGTCACTTAAAATTAATTTAAGAATCTAAGTGCGTGCAGAGACGGTTATGTATACTAGGTTATTTCAGATATGGTCCATCAGCAATTCAGAGGCTCACATTACTGTCCTTTCGCTGCCCTTCACAAATGTATTCCTCTTGGTTTCCCCAATTCTTCCCCTCGTTTCCGGTGAAAATTCCTCTTTTGAGTGGTTACTCAGGTTTTATTCATCTGACATCACAGCCATCCAGCAAATCAAAAAAAAAAATCTATAGCCAAATATTTAGGCTAATCTACGTCTCTAACCCGAAATAGCATGATGAGAAAGACTGTCATTGTGCCCTGACCCTAGCAACAAAAATGCAAAGCCAAATGTAAAACGCCACCGTAAATGCGCACTTCTGTTTCCCAGTAGCTGAGACAAACGTCGCGCCCGACGCTCCGGTGGCGTTGATCTCAGAGTGAGGCTGCGTCTGATGCATTGCGGTAAAATGTGCAGGGGAGGAATTGAGCATGGGCGATGATACTCAAAAGAAGCCCGTGGTTTATTCCACGAGACCCGGGAAATCTAAATGGCGAAGATGTCACTATCTCACGCCATACTGTCATACATCGCCTCTATTAAGAGCAATGGCATTCAACCATAGGCTCTCCATCATTTAATACCTCGTCAGATGTCTGCACTTCAAAGTCATCTCAGTAGAATACGTACTGCCTAAACGTGTCAAAGTTTAAATGTAAATAATACATTTAATCCTTGTGTGAAGTCATGTAGGAGAAACGAAACAAAAACGATTAAAGGTTAGCTACCTGAAGCACAATACATCAATGTATTTGATTTCAAACAATCCCAAATGAGCCACAAGAACTCCAGGGGAGCAGCTTACCTGTGTCTGAAGGAGTTTCTGCAAGTTACTAAATCTGAGAACTCTGAATATTAGGCAATGTATTCAACTAACCCATGACATGAGTCGTTCTGCAATTGGTTTCACTATAATGTGTCAATCGTTTTGATACCAAAAGGATCATGATCATTTCACGTCTATGATTGATGAATGCAAAACCCTATAAAATGTCAAGGGATCCCAAACTTTTTCTTTCAACATCAAAACAAGATAATTTGATGTTTTTTTTTTTTTTCTATTATCATCTCTAATTAATAATGCTGTGAAATACAAACACAAATATAACCCAACCATTAGAGTACAGAGCCTTTATTGTTATGTTTCAACAAGCATGATTACAGCACTCACACAGAAGCATTGAGCAGGTCGGAGGAAACAGAAGAGACACTAGATATATACTAACAACCTATGGGTAATACCTGTATAATGTATACACACATATGAGCTCTGTATCCTCATATCTAATAACCAAAACATTACAACTAATAACAAAAATAATCCTTTAAAAAGTATTCATTTAAGGATTGTTTGGCATCCACTCATTTTTGTTGTCCGATGTGCCGTTTTACCACCTTTTTGTCCATTGCTGGATGCAGCCGCTGTTTAATTGCCACCTGAAATTTTACATCCGAGGATTCGGAGGTAAATTGATTTTGTCCAACTGCTCCTAACAGAACAACATAAAGTGCAGCCCCATTTTAAATATTATTAGAATCTCACTGAATGTCTTTTTTGTGTCTTTGAGAATTTTTTTGTTAAACATACTTGTCAAAATAGCTCTCAATTGAAAGGAGTGGTAGGCTCTCTTTCCATTGACGCCTCAGCAGCGGTTGAAGGTGTTGAGGGTGTTGAGGGGGTTGAAGGCACCCACTCAATTTGTCTCATTTGACGTGCCTTTCTCCCACCTTCTCTGTCAGCCGCAAGCTGTAGCCACCGTTTAATTGCACCCTCGATTTCCATATCCGAGGATTCTGCGGTCATGCGGTTTTGCCGAACAGATCCTATGGAAATATTGAATCCTGGTAACCCACCTCTAAACTGAGTATTTTCATGCATTTTAAGAATACTTCACTTTACTTACTTGTCAGCACGTCTTTTAATTGAAGGGACTGGAAGGCTGTCTTGCCATTGATGCCTCTCCAGTTGATCTTCAAGGCAAGTGTGTTGGTGAGAAGGTGACTCATCATCCTCCACACACAGTCCTTGACATTCATTCCACCTCTTAGAGCCAATGTATTGATCTGTGAAATGGTGTTCAATAATAAGAGGAAAACATTTATTATTTTCTGTATAACATTTTTCAGGATTACTTGAATGTATAATTGTTCTTGTAAGTAAGTAGGTTAGTGTGTGAGTGAGTGAGTGCTTAAGTAGGTAAGACAGAAAGAAAGTAAGACAGTAAGAAAGAAAGAAAGATGGACGGATGGATGGATGGATGGATAGATAGATAGATAGGGGACAAAGAGAGCTACAATACATGAGTAGTTATTCCAATCCACATGATAGTAGTGCATGTCACCAGCTCATGATGCAACTCCACGGTGAGTATGCTCACCAATTTATGTTTGAGGTCAGAGCTAAAGAGCAGCCGCGCCTCCAGGTCAAGCAGAGTGTCCAGCTCCTTTAGTGGAAGAAGACCCGGCTCCAGTTCGTTGTCTTCGTTATGTTGCGGAGGCTCTATGGTCCTAGAGATGACATTCAGCTGCTCCAGGATCAGCTCTTGGTTTGTGAGTAGATTATGTAGGAGTGCTAAAAGAGATGATGGGAATGTTTGTTTGGGCATAATTACAAGATGCATTTAGACATGTAGTGTGTGGGGGGGTGGGGGTGGATGGATTGGGTTTTAATGTAGGTGGGAAGGATTTGTGTGCTTAGTGGGCCTGAAATGTTATAAACCAATCCAATGCATTTTGAAAGCAGAGTTATATGTACCAGTGCAAACTCAAGCAGGAAACAGCTGAGCTGTGCTTTTGTGAAGCGGCATGTGGGTTTTAATTGTCACTGTCAGCCCTTGACCATATACTAACATCTAAACATTTTATTTCCTACAATGTACGCACATCACAAAATGCCAAGGTCAAGTCTGAGCATGCAGAACTAACTGCTATCAAAGCAACATCTTTTGACTGCTAAAGGCTGATTTAGGGTAGTTTTAGACGCAGAACCGTAAGCACGTAATTTACCCAAGGAACTTGTTTTAGACAAGTTTTGATTTACGGTTCCTTAAGGTTTCCTAGGTTCATCTAAAACAGACCATATATCACCCTTAACACGTAAGAGGTAATGTCAGTACTCAATACTTACAACAGACTGGATCAGTCCCCCTGCTGTTTGTCTCAGGCATGGCAGGAATGTCATTAGGGGACCCACAGTGCTGACATATGACTGTGGGTGCATTGGATGGCATGCCGTCATGCATTTGTTCACTGTCCTCAGAATCATTCATCCTACAAATTGTTACACAAACATAAATGTTCCAAGTCAATATCTCAAAGGCAAGTAATAAGAAAGAAAATGAACCATTTGAAGTGGATTGTCTCGAAGCATTGAGATCTAATCCTTCATTTTCTGAACAAGGGGGTTCAACTGGATCATCAATTCCATCATAATCATGAAAGCATGTGATTTTAAATAGACTATCATGTATGACTTTCACTGTGTGACTGTGAAACTGGATCACCTCCCTCTACGTCTAGCATTCTTTCTGTCGCAATACAGCTCATCAAATAGAATCCAATCCTTAGAAAACGAATTATTTGACTAAATGCAGCATAATATAAGCATATAATATGTTGTGTAAGTCCCTATGTGTACCCAGCCTGTTGTAAGTCTTCAATATTAATTATAAGCATATTGTATTTTCTATTTGTTGATATTCATGCAGAAATATCATTTTAATTATAGCTCCTACAATGCAATTATAGTATGGCTTAAGGTGAAGAAAAACGCCTTACATCATTTCCCGCTTTCGTTTGGAACTCCCAGGTTCAAGTTCTGAATGAAGATCAACTTGGTCCTCGACCACTGACAGCTTCCTGTGTGCATCACTGTAACTGACTAATAACGACACGGAAGACATTTACTTTCACAACACAAAAGCTCCCAATGTTGTTATCATATCATGTTTACATTATCACATATAAATACCTGCAGTGTGCACTAGGTTTACTTTAAATGGGATCCAGTTGGCACATGGCTGCTCCTGGCACCTTGAGGCTTTCAGGATCCTTTGGGTTTTGTAGGGAGGCCATAGACAAACACCATCCTTGACCCAGTTAGCTGGCACTACTTCCACCTCTTCAGTGTCAACAAATTTCACGATGTGATACATCTTGGTGCAGTAATGGGCCTGAAAATGCATGAGATCAAACAGTATGTGTAGTATAGTCAATTGGGTACAAAGTACTCCTAGACGGCATTTAAAACTAACTAAAGCAGCATTAGTGCTTGCCAACTTTTACCAGCCAGTAATTCTAATCCTGCACGCAAGGATGGCCAAGAAAGGGTGCTTTTCAAGCTACAACACGTATGTTTTGAGGAGGTTGAAAATTATGTAATATAATTCTATCAGACGTTTTGTTGGCATTGTCATAAGTTGAAAGCCACATATACTTGTTAAGGGATGTTAAAGCGTAATTTATGGCCGTCTGTTTACGGAGACATGGAGAGAACTCTCCGTTGTGGCAAACTCTCTCCGAGCACCTCTCCGTGGCCTGACGTGCACCTCCCAATTTTTGTAACTATCCGTCTCTGTCAATACATCGCTGTTTACCTTGTGGGTAGTAGTATGCCAACAGCCGATAGCTGGCTCAGACACCTCGCAAATCCCCTCAGACGTATTTTCCAGTTACAATAACAGGTTTTTTTTTTACATTGCACAGTGTGGATTTCTCAGTAACTTTTAAAAAACTAAGCAAAAGGTCAAACAAACTTAAAGGCCAAAATCTGTTTCATTGCAAAGCAATTTTTTTTTTTTTAAGGAGGCGGCTGAACAAACTCAGTAGATGATCGTATTTGCACATACAAGTTGTTTGTTTTACTCTTTTTTGCTTTGCTTTTTTTTTTTTTGCTTCGAGTTACTGAGAAATACACACTGTGCAATGTGAAACCCCTGTTATTGTAACTGAAAAATACGTCTGAGGGCATTTGCGAGGTGTCTGAGCCAGCTATCTAAAGTTGGCATACTACTACCCACAAGGTAAACAGTGAGGTATTGACAGATTGACAGAGTCTGATAGTTACAAAATTTGGGAGGTGCACATAAGCCACAGAGAGGGTTTGCAATGTCGGAGAGGGCTCTCTGTGTCTCCGTAAAAGGACGACCCTGAATTGGGTTTAAGGCTCATCACCCAACTGATAAGTTTTAACAGAAAATAAGCAGTGGGTTTTCAGTAACATCAGAACTTAATACAACTAAACATAAGATAGTTTTGGTATTTTAAAAAGCCTGGGGAGAAACACTTAAATCTGGGAACACACACATCTAGGAAACATGCAATGGGGTAATTAGTAGGCTGTTGTGTGCAAAGCATTCATTAAGAGTAATGCAATTGGCATGGCTCTTCAGGAAGATAACTACCATAAGTAGAACTACATAGTATTTTAAAGAAGAGAACCAACCAAGATCCTTATTCGATAACATGATGGTATACTCATATCAGTCTTCTTCAATCTCACCTTCACCACAAGCCATTCTCTCAATCCATATGTCTGTTTAACAACAGCCACTACATTCAAATATGATGTGAAATAATCCGGTTCTCAGTCCTCACCAAGTAGGCTACCACTTAATGCTGGTCTACTTCAAATGTATCAACACCTAAAACACTTGAGCCTGAACCATTTAATAAAGAATATATTGTGATAGCAGAATGAACTGTATTGACATACCATAAACTACACGTTCTGCACAGGTGTACCTGCACATATACACACACACAAACGTATACAATAACTAAATGACTTCACATCACAAACACAACCTAACCTTTTAAGTTACTCAATGATAATGGATGATAGCCTTTCTAGGCCAAGTGAAATGGCAAATGACAACTACGCGGCGTTTATTTGTCATTTAAGAAAGTGTGCTATTTTCGTCTAATAACTGCATAATAAGAAACTTGTTAGAATAATTAAATTAACTTGCTATCTATCGTATTTGTATAAACAGACCTGGTTTTACAGGAATGTGTGTTTAGGCCTGAATTTAAGCATTACTTTGTGTTGCTACGTTCTTTTGTTCGGATCAAACTTGTTGAAGCTCATAAAATTATTGCTAAATGTAAGATCTTTTAATTATATGATATTATACATGTTATCGAGGATATTGGATGTGATAATAGTCATACGATTTGATGTTGAACGAGAAAAGCGTCAGGCTATTTATTGCTAAGGTTGGTCCATTCAATTCCTTTTAGGAAGAGAGACGTAATGCTACTGTACAACGCTCGGTTTACAGCCAGTAGCTAACAATAGTAACGTTATTCTTCAATGGCGAAATATCGATAGCCGTAGAGATGCCAAGAAGTGAAGCTGAACAGCAATGTCTTGGGTCACATGTCACCCCTGCATTAACGCAAAAGAAGACGGAAGAATAACCCCTGAAAGCAAATTTAAAAGCGGCGTAATATTAAGCAAGCCGGATTGGATAGCTAACGTTAGCTAACCATCTGGCTAGCTGGAGGCAGCAGCTAACGTTAGCCAGTTGAGTTAGCCATTCTCGGACGTTCCTTATTAGCTAACGATAACTAGCTGCGTCTTCGAAGGGTAAGGTATTTTTCTTAAGTTTTGGTGGTACTACCCACTAATATGTTTAATCTACTTTGATTTTGATATTTAGGGAAAACATGTATCATCGTTAAAGATCTGCTTAGTCTGGTGGACAATCCATGATCAAGTTAGCTAGCCATCTAGCCAAAGTTAGCTTGATCAGCGGACTCTCTGCAGTGCCGCTGGACTAGACAATCGAATTTGTTACATTGTATCACAATTGTTGCTATTTTACGCGTGCCAATCGATCAATTTCGCTACATTTAACAAAATAAATTGCAAAGAGTTCTTAATCAAGAATCTGATGAGTTACCTTATCGAGCTAGAATGCTAGCTTCTCAGTTTTGTAGCACATGCAGATAGCAGCTGTCTGGAATGGATCCGGCCCTAATCCGGCGCAGATCCGGTGGATCTACGCCAGATAAGGGCCGGATGCGTGCCAGAACCAGCTGCTTGCTGTCAGGAGGGGGAAGTTCTAGGTAACGGAAGATAACATTAGATAACTTAACTCAGGCATTGAATCTGGCCCTGGCAACGAAATCAGAGCATGTTAAAGTTACATATTTGCCAGAAATGTGTCTCATTACTTAGCTAAGTAGCCAGCCTGCTACCTGGCTAACCTTGGTGTTACTGTTGAGATCTGTAACGAGACTAAAGCCCAACAGTAGGAGCTACGGCTTTGCTTATTTACGAAGTCAGATAAATAGTATCGCTTGGTTTTGTTGGCATACAATTTCATTTTTTTTTAAACAGGCTCAAACGTCCTGTTTGTCCATGCCTGTAATAAGGAGAAGTTGACATCTTTGTAAAGCTAGCCGTAGGACAGAATCCATTCAGTAATGTGCAAATGACTTTCACATAATTGAAATTCGATTGTAACTCAGTATTATTGGGGTGGTTGACAAGTATAACTGCATGCTGTTCCATAGACTGTGGCTACGGTTAATTGTATGCAGGGATACATAGATTACATCTGTGCTGATATCTGAAAAAGTACCGGTGCGCTCGACTTTCAGGCCTGACCAATGGACAGGGGTTGTAGAGGGGCCGCCGCCCCTTCTGGCACAGCAATACAAGTGTGCTTTCCGGATGTGCAAGGACTGCTCCTGGAGAAGCTGAATCAGCAACGAGAAGATGGCATGCTGTGTGACCTTTCCATCCACGTGCAAGGACAAGTGTTCAAGGCCCATCGCTGCGTCCTTGCAGCGTCCTCACCCTACTTTCATGACCAGGTACGGCTATAGTAGTTGGTAGTCTAAATACTGCATAATTCTGAAGTAAATGAACTTGCCCAGTCCAATAAGATGATGGGTACCAGTAACTCACACATGGATAAATAATAATATTAATTAAAAAATGAATAAATCACCCAGCAATCGAGAACAAAACCACAACATTTGCTACAAACATAATTGCTTGTGTCATTGGTATGGTATTATTCATGACAAAGCATTCCATCTAGGTATCTGTAGAAAACGCAAAATATCTTATTGACACCATATACAGTCCTGGTATTCTTTCATTATTTAGTGTCTCTGAAATCTGTGAAATTTCTCTTTCAGGTCCTCTTGAAGAATGTTACAACTGTGTCTCTCCCATCAGTCATGGACCCTCTAGCTTTCCAAAGTGTTCTGAGCTCTGCCTACACCGGGCAGCTTAGTATAGTCCGTGAGGACATCGTCAACTACGTCACTGTAGCTAGCTTCCTGCAGATGTGGCATATAGTAGACAAGTGCACAGAGGTTTTAAAGCAGGTGCGCCCCTTAGTGGAACCAAGTCCAGTGGAAATCACACCACCTCACGGAGGCTCGTCCAGGCACCAGTCCCCAAGTAGTTCAGACTGCTTCTATGTAGACCAGGAGGACAAGGGCAGGGAGAAGGGCCAGGACTGCATATCATCCCTAGAGAAAAGGTCCAGGGGCATTGAGCAAAGGGGACCCCTGCCCCCCTTGGCTACCTGGAGGCGGCCACACCTGGCCTCCAGGTGGCGGGCTCGGTCGTCCCCGCAGTCTGAGTCCTTCAGCCAACCCCACCCACTGGGCTCTGGGTCTGTGTTCAGCCCTGGGAGCAATGAAGACCCTTCAGCCAGTGAGGGAGCCAGTGGTGGTAGTGGCCATACACATCCCCCTGGCCCTTTAGTACACATGGGGAGAGGATCAGAGACTGTTCCCACTCGACTTGAAGGGCTTGCTGACCCTTCCCACTTGAGAGAGAAGACACGGCTGAAGGGAGCACTCGTGAGTCGTAAGAGACAGCCGAGCTGGGGCCGAGAGGGAAGGGAGGACGAAGGGCTCCAGGAAATCCAGGGTGGTGAGAGAGGGACCGAGGCAGATGAAGGTGTGGGTGAAGGTTTAGAAGAAATCACAACGAAAATCCAAAGGGCACAGCGGTCTGGTGAGTGCTTGTTTGGAAATATGTACATGCTGATGTGTATGTTATAATATTGTGTATAACGAAAGATTATGTTGGGAAATTATGCTTGTGCCTGCTGTGAGTTGATACATAATGCATGTTGATCAATACTGATGAGTTTGCTTTCACAGAAAGAACCACAGGCCATTAAGATTGACCTAGCTAGGGTTCATATCCTGTCGTTACACAAGTGTTTGTCTCTCTGTAGGAGACTACACACCCAGCACGGCACCACTGGAAAGACGAACAGAGGCCTTTGAAAAGGAGGAAGGAGAGGCTAGGACTAACATAGGCCTGCCAGACCCTGCAGAGGACCGGGAGCCACTACCCTGTGGGTCTGGTCTGTGCCCACCTCTCCCTGCCCAGGATCAGTGGCAGGCAAGTCCATGGCTTCACCAGAGAGACTACAGAAGAGAGCAGGAGGATGAGGTGGAGGAGGCCTTTGAGCACCTGGGAGATGGTGTGTTCGGCAGGGAAACGTACGACGAAATTGAGGATGGGACTGGACAAGTGTCTCAAAGGCCCTTGTTGCCATCCCCGGATGACGGCCAGTTCATCCCCGGCCAGTCGGACCTCAGCTGGGTCGCCGGCAGCCAACACTCGCCATCCTCCACCCCCTTTCATCCCTCCGCCTCGCCCCCAATCCCCTCTTCCTCGTCTCCACAGCCCAATGCCACGGGCCCATACACAGGCAGGCTCCACTTCTGTCACTGTGGCAAGGCCTACACACTGAAGAGCATGCGTGATCGCCACGTGAAGATGCAGCACCTCAACCTCAGACCCTTCTCTTGCCCCGTGTGCTCCAAATCCTTCAAGATGAAGCACCACCTCACCAAGCACCTGAAGACCCACGGCAGCGTGCGGCCCTACGAGTGCGGGCTGTGCGGGAAGAAGGTGGTCTGGAGGGACAGTTTCCTGCGACACCAGGCCCGTTGTGAGCGACTGACTAGAGCCGGAATGGCGGTCCCTGCTGTTGATGGAGCAGACGTTGGAGATGATGGTTACATTCCACATGATGGTGAAAGCTTCCTGTCTGACAGTAGTCATGTGAAAGTGGAAAAGATGGACTTTAATGGAGAAGAGGTGCCTGTTATGGATGGGCTAGACCATATGGCATTTCTGTCAGGTGGGGGCAGTAACTTAGCAACTCCAGGAAAGACACTGGATGGACATGTTTTAAAGCAAGAAGAAGGGGAGAGATTTAGCTGACTTTAGAACAGATCTTTGTTGACTGTAAGCACCTGCAGGTTTTATAAAATCTTAGCTACCAAAGTTAGACTATCATGAGCGTTTATTCAGGAAGGGCCAAGGAATGTTATCATATCCTTATTGGAGAAGTGACAAAATATATGTTTTAATATCTGCAGAGGTTCATATTTGTAAAATTGTAAATAATTACTAATTTTTTTTAGATACACACTTCACTGTAAACGATTGATCGATTGAAACATTATGTAAGCTGTCATTCATGTTTTAACCACGTAATTTATATATTTGCATTTCACACAATGTTTAATTTGTTTTGGCTCTCTCTGTTTTTTTGGCTGAGTTGCTATCAGCATGAAATAACTGGGAAACAGCTGTACAGTCTGAACTTGCTTTTAAGAGGTATTTGAGCAATTAATGTACACATATTTTGTGGAATAATGGTTCTTTAAAGTGCTGTATCTCTGGTATATAAGAACTACCTAAAGGTCTGCTCTCTTCACAAATGTAAATAGTTTACACACCTTAGCATTTTACAACTTATTCCTATTCCCATTCATTAAATGTACTGCATTTATTGACTTCACTGAAGAACCACATGATTATTTTCAGTCTAAAAGACTCCATAATGGTTACACAGCCATTTTACTCCATTTTATCAATAATGTTTTGGTCCTTATTAAATCAGTACCATCTGACCACTTTGGATGCGTACTTCCTGTGTTGATGCACAATTCACAGCTATTTCTCATGACCTCTAAATACTGGTGAACTACAGGAATCTACAGGTTTGAACCTTACAGTTTTAGAACATCAAATGTGTCTGTATGTTGCATGTTTTGTTTATACATGATATTTCATTCTACAAGCAGAACAAATCTTTTTCAGGAACACTTGTGGGAGGAATTAGCTATTTCTTTACCATTTTCAAAAGAAAAACAGCACATGAAAGAACCAGTTATATCTCATCAGTCATACTCAATCAGTGTAACTCATCCCATGGAAGGGATTGAAGAGTTAATATGACATGCAGCAGATTAACCAGCAGCACTGAACAAGATACACTGAAGCTCCCAAATGAACACATTATTTATGATAGCACAAACATAACAACTCTTATCATGTGTATGCTCTCCGTCTAAAGCCTAACTTTCCTACGACACTTATTTCTTAAGACAATGAAGTGAAAACCAAACTATGAATTAGTCATGTTCATAAATGCTAAATAAATGTAAATGTAAATTTGAAAGTCTTTCCCAGCAACTGCAGTGTACTGTGAAACTGAAATGACCATCATGCAGTATTACACCTTGATCAACAGGTGGCGATATTATTCAAAATACAACAACTCATCTGTTCTGAATATATTTATATATATATGTTTGGTGTGTGTAGAGTTATTTACGATAGTTTAAACACCATGCCCCCCCATCTCACCCCGTGCATCAGACAATAACCTTACAATACACGGTTTCGGATGTCTCTCATGAAGGCAATTCTATGGTCTGTTCACATGTTAAAAGTTTCCTGTCGGTAAATATACGACGGTCGAATGATGACCCTTATTGATACCAGGTGGTTACCTCCGGTGTAACGGAAATATCACGATAATCTCTGCCCCACTCCTGGAGTAAACATTGGCTGGAATAACCGGCCACAGCTGGGAGTCATTGGAATAACCGATCACTGCCGTCCAAAGATTCGCCTAGGCATTCAGATGAGAAACATGTTTATTCCGCTAGTAACTTTGCCTAACTGCAGACCTTATTAGCTAGTTTACAAAGTTAGGTTATTACAGCATGTCTCTTCAAGAAGGACTTTTGATGTCCTGCGCACTAGGCCTACTCTGTATTCTGGTGTACGTCTGTCTTTACTGTTTTACCTCAAACACACCAGGACAGGGAAAAGAACCTCCAGGACCAAGACCCCTCCCCGTCCTGGGAAACCTGCTGCAGTTGGACCTAAATAGGCCCTATGAGACACTTTGTGAGGTGAGGCTTGTTGTAGTCATGCCCGTCAGTAAAGAGTACAATTTTGTGACGGGTGAACATAACAGTACTCTGGGTTACATGTATCTTGCATACATCAGCTTTGCCCATTAATTCTTTCAAACTCTAAGAATGGGTTTAGACATATCTTATGTGCCAGACAGCTGTTTAAGGCAAGTTCATTTATATAGCACAGTGTGTATGCATTGGTAATTCAAAGTGCTTTACAAATGAACAGATAATAGAACATAGAAAAATAAGAGATTAAAACAGGAGAGTGCATTTTAAAAGACCATGTAAAAACAAAAGATTAAAAATAAAGCTTAAAGAAAACATAAAGGATAAATAATAAAATGTAAATAAATAAAAAGTAGAGTGCATTCTAGAAGTCTAGATTTGAAACTGGCTACAGCTGGAGTACCTTTGATGATCAGGAAGTTGGTTCCAGAGCTGAGCAGCATGTTTAGTTCTGACAGTTAGTATTACCAACCGATTTTTCTCCCATGATCTGAGAGATTTAGCAGGTGTGTACTGATGAAACATATCAGGGTCCTGTCCCATTTAGTGACTCTCTATCAGCTGCATTTGAACAAGCTGAAGCGGTTTAATAGTCTTTTTACGTAGGCCTTTTAAAAGACCATTGCAGAAGTCAACCCTGCTAGATAAAGGCACGGATTAGTTGTTCTAAATCATATTTTGACATAAGACCTCTAAGTTTGGCTATGTTTTTGAGATGGTAAAGAAGCTGACATGGCTATTGCTTTCACATGGTTCACCATAATCGCAACCAATTAAGACACCTAGGTTTTGGTCCTTCACTTTAAGACCTTTTGTGTCAAGATGAGAAGCAATCCTAAATCCCTCCTCATTTGTGTTCAGGCATTCATCTACAGAGTCTGACTGTAGACTTGATGGCCTTGAAAGTGCCTGCTAACTGGTGTGACCATTTGTGACTCTTTCTGACAGTCATTGATCTGTTCTAAATTTGTGAATTCTTCCTTTGTGGACATAAATACATCAAAGAACAGACAGAAAGGATCAGATAAGGACCTTCGACAGTTGTAGAGATATTGAGACCCTTTGTGATGACCAGGTCCAAATGATATAAAGTCACGAAATTATGTTTGCACTGAAAATATTCTTTGAACAGTGTGGCTATCCCCCCTTCTCCTTTGTCTGTTAATGAAGTGCTCATAACAGTGAAGTTTGGGGGAGCTGATTCAATGAGGGTAGTAATACTGCTTCGCTTGACCCAGTTTCAGTTAAAAGTAGAAAATCAAGTTTATGTGTGCAAATTAGATCATTCATAAAAAATGACTAGTTTAGAAGATATCTAATGTTTATAGTATGACACGTGGGTGTATCTGATTCATATTGATATGTTACATGCTTTAAATAATCTGAAAAGTTAATCAAGCTTATTGGATCTTTTTCGGACAGATTTAGGTGAGTTAGTGAGCACAATGCCCTTACTTGAGCCGAGAGTAATATTTTTTTAAGACATTCATTCATGTTTGTCGCATACAATAGTACTAGTTTTGTTGCATTGTTTTCCCCCCCAGCTCTCCAAGAAATATGGATCTGTTTTCACTGTTCATTTTGGCCCCAAGAAGGTGGTAGTCTTGGCAGGATACAAAACTGTCAAAGAAGCACTGGTGAACTATGCAGAGGAGTTTGGGGATCGAGACATTCTGCCTATATTCCATGACTTCAACAAAGGACACGGTAAGATCACTGATTGGTATTTATGTCCTTGATTTTCTGCGTCTTAGCTAAAGATGCAGTATGTACTTTTGTTCTTCAAAGAATTATGATGTTTGAAAGGGTTCAATGTAACACCTGCTCATTGTGTGACAGTCTTGTATGGTTTTTGTGGCAGGTAAAAAAAAGAACTAAGACGAAGATATAGAGAATGAATTGAAACAAAGCAATAAAACACATACTAACCATTAACGTATTAAGAGCTAATTCAGAACTTCCTGTCTTTCACGACTTTAGAATGATACGGCTGTTGTAGTTCTAAAACAAAAACTACACAACATGCTTTTAACCCCTGCATCAAGTGTTGTCATGAATGTCATCAAACTGTGATCATATACTTAATCATGTTATGGGTATGGTGTGATCAATAAGTGTTCCATAAAAAAACCTGGCAACAAAAAACAACTGGTAGACCAAGGAAGGACAGGGAGACCGAGAAGAGTATGCTTTCCGGTTGTGGCTGCATTACATCACATGTCCATGTCTTCCTCTCATAAAGGCTGATGTTACTGCTCATGGTTGTCATTTTGACAGTGGTGTCTTTGGGATTGGTAAAGAGGACTTGGAGACACACTTCGCTACCTGTGACATTTTCTTTTATATTGCGTTCTGTCACTATTGATAATACAAGACAGCCCCAGACAGCCTGTTTTTTTCTCAGTGTAATATATAGCATGTTGATGCTGTTAGGATGAATTGTGTCTAATGTTGGTATGAACCAAATGAAACACAGCTTCTCATTCTCTTTCCATGCTGATACCTGGAAGGCGTGAGTGATTCTACACCTGCCACTTACTAGCGGACAATTACAGAATGTTTTTTTTCCTTCCTTCCTTGGAAATCTATATGGCATTCCATTGAACTGATCCCCGTGTTAACATTACATTACATGTTAGCGCAGTGATATAGAATGTTCCAGAACATTTCAAAGCCAGTGTTAAGGCTAAAGCCCACTGGCAGTCATATTCATGGGATGAACCTGATGTTCAGAAACATCCATTAACAGTGTTGCAGTCAAAATGGTGAAAACAATAATTTAGCGCTAGTTTAAAGCATAACACTTACAGAATTGTGCAATAACTGTTGGCGGTCTCCCTCTCAACCATATAAGTGTCCATAAAGATGTGTCTAGATTCACATTCATAACTTCATAACTTTTCCTACTGTTTGCAATTCAGTTCATGTTGTGATTGCAACTGAAGTGCCATAATTGGCATTCCCCTCTCCTTGCTTATGTCATCCTAAGTTCAGTTCTCATCAGGATTTAAATTATGTTTGCCATATCAAGCTCCTTTCCGCCCTCTTGCCCTGAAGATATTACCCACTAATCAAAACCTTCGAGCGCTCTGCTCGTTCCAGCTCCTTGTATCTGTCTGTCAACATGATTATTTGCTAAAAAAAAAAAAGACTATGCCTCTCCTATAATTAGTACTATCCATCTGTACAAAGAACTACATGCAAAGGATGCATGGTATACAAGAGCATTGTAGCCTTTACATTTATACCAGTAAGATTCTGTGCAAAGAATTTTGATTCAACTTTTAGCAGTAATTATCCATGGAAACCACAGTTTGGGAATGCAGTTGATCACACTCCTTCTGGTTTCGATGGCCACAGTTACTCATTGGCCCTGCTGTAGTGCAGTCCTTACTGTTTTCAGTGGCTTTTCAGTGGCTTGCAACAAAATTGTCTGTGACATTCTTCTAAAAGCAACTAACTTTGGGCCACTGTGTTCAGATGCTTTTTCTGTACTTTTGTTTTGCTACAGACAGCCCTCTGAAAGTGTCTTGGTTATGGGAGTAAAATTGGCCAAGCCATGTAACGCTTGTCTGTGTTGTAAGTAATGTTACAGTGGGGAAAATAAGTATTTGAACCCCTGCCGACTTCGCAAGTTTGGCCACTTGCAAAGAAATGTGTGATCTAGAATTTTAATGGTAGGTGTATTTTAACAGTGAGAAACAGAATATCAACAAAAAAATCAGATTCAAAAGATTTATGACTTTATTTGCATTTGATGCAAAAAAAAAGTATTTGAACCCCCAAGCAAACAGCAAGAATTCTGGCTCCCAATGGCCAGTTATGTGCCCAAAAAGCACACAGATTAGTCCTCATTAGGTCTAACAAGGTATACCTGATCTCAACTGGTGACCTGTATAAAAGAAACCTGTCCAAAGAATCATACTTCACACCTTCAACCTCACCACCATGGGCACGACCAAAGAGCTGTCCAAGGACGTCAGAGATAAGATTGTAGACCTGCACAAGGCTGGAATGGGCTACAAAACCACCGGCAAGCAGCTTGGTGAGAAGCAGATAACTATTGGTGCGATTATTCATAAATGGAAGCAACACCAAACAACTGTCACCCGCTCTAGGTCTGGGGCTCCATGCAAGATATCCCCTCGTGCGGAATCAGTGATCATTCAAAAGGTGCAGAATAACCCCAGAACTACACAGGGGGAGCTTGTGAATGATCTCAAGGCAGCTGGGACCAGAGTCACCAAGAAAACCATTGGCAACACACCACGCCGTCATTTTTTGAAGTACTGCAGCACCCCCCTGCTCAAGGAAGCGCATGTACAGGGCCATCTGAAGTTTACCATTGCACACTTGAATGATTCTAGGGAGGATTGGGAGACAGAATGTGGTCAGATGATACCAAAATCAAGCTCTTTGGCATCAACTCGACTTGCCGTGTTTGACAGGGGGGGGAATGCTGAATATGACCCCAAGAGTACATCATACCCACCATCAAGCATGGAGGTGGAAACATTATGCTTTGGGGCTGTTTCTCTGCCAAGGGTACAGGTCGACTCCACCGCATCAAGGGGACTATGGATGGGGCCATGTAATGTGGAATATTGGGCTTGAACCTCATTCCCTCATTCCCTCCCATTGAAAACACAACCTTAAAGATTGGACCAAAAGTGGACCAAAATCCCTCCTGATGTTTGTAAACCTGGTGACCAACTACATGAAACGTCTGACGTCTGTGCTTGCCAATAAGGGTTATTCCACCAAGTACTAAGTCATTTTTGTCAGTCAGTTTTGGGGGTTCAAATACTTATTTTTTGCATCAAATGCAAATAAAGTCATAAATGTTATAAAATGCATTTTTCTGGATTTTTTTGTTGATATTCTGTTTCTTACTGTTAATATACACCTACCATTACAATTATAGATCACACTTTCTTTGCAGGTGGTCAAACTTGTAAAATCGCAAGGGGTTCAAATACTTATTTTCCCCACTGTAGTTAAGCCTTTTACACCCAAACCATCCTTTTACACAGGGATACTATTTTCCAATGGAGAGACATGGAGGGAGATGAGACGATTTGTGATCACTAAATTACGGGATTTTGGAATGGGCAAGAGAGTGATTGAAGAGAAAATCCAAGAGGAGACTCTGTACCTTATAGAAGAGTTTCAATGTTTTAACGGTAAGGTTAACTGAACACAGTTTTGTTTTAGGAGCAGAAACCAAAATATTTCATTGGAGTATATCAGACCTTGTCTATGTGGTATTTGCAGGTGCTGCGTTTGACACTGCCCAGCCAGTGAATTATGCTGTCTCCAACATAATTTCTGCCATTGTGTATGGAAACCGCTTTGATTATGCTGACCCTGAATTTAAGGCCCGGGTTAACAGAGTTAATAAAAGTGTTGAAGTGACTGGCTACGCATCAATACAGGTAAGCTATTCTGCTTTCTCTGACTGGCTTTGCTGAATCAAACACATCAATTTTTGATTAAATCTTTACTCTCGTGGCTTGCTGATTCTATGGTCAATGTTAGTGTAAAGTAAGTGGAAGAAATTAGAAAGGAATATTTCTGTCTACAGATGCCTGTGCACAATAGTAAGTGAATAAACTATGCAGACCACTTGGGTTATTACTTTTTCTTTGGGATCATCCCAGGTTTATAACAGCTTTCCGTGGCTGCGTCCATTCCTCTGGAGCTGGAAGCTCCTCATGAAAAACGTGGAAGATGAGTTTGAGGAGATAAGACAACAGGCCAGGGGACTACAGGAGACTCTGAACCCTCAAGACTGCCGGGGCTTCATCGACTCCTTCCTGAGCCGGAAACAGAGTGCTGAGGTGTAGACCTTTTAACCCTGCTCTGTCCATGCAGTTTGTCTGCAGAGAAATACACTGGGCCTTGAATCCCAGAATCACTCACGGGAATAGTTTTGTTTTTGTGAACCAATGAGGTTCATTCAAGCGGTTTGTACAAACCTTTTTATGTTCAGTAATTATCGTACATATTTAGAGTTTTTGTCTTTTGTTCAAATACAATTTACAAGGTAGATTTGAATTAGGCTACTGGAACTTTAATCTGATTCTACAGTAGGCCTGTCATTGTCAATATCTCAAACTACCAAATGGCAAAATGATGCAATAACTGCTGTTATCAGCATCATGTTAAGTAGTGTAATCATGCCTGAGGTTTATGTGACTCCGCAGACTTAACAAAATCATATAGCAATGCCTGACAGTGCAACATGATCTCTATTACAGGGCGCTTGCAGGGCGCTCATCGGATTGGGTCTCTTAACATCACTTTAAAAAAAAATTGCTACATGTTTTTTTTAATTATTATTCAAAATCTAATTACTGGTGCAAAATAAGAGGAATGTCACAAGTAGAAGGAAACAACTGGCTACATACTGTGAGATTTTGGTTTGATATTTATTATATTGTAAGTGTCTGGTCCATCTATTTAAATGTAAGAGAGCTTATGTGGTAGCAGGATCATTTTTACCTCCTGATTTAAATTGCTGCTAGCTTTGTGTTTTGGGCATGTGTTTGTGTCAAGTAATTTAGAGATACGGTGGTTTGAGGGTCAATATACCATTCTTAGGTGCCTTCAGGTCAGGTGAGAGTTTCCCATTTAGGGAGAGAGCTAGAACACTGCTTCTGCCGTATTGTCTGGTATGTGGCTCTGTCAAGCTAAGAAGGCACCGGATGCCTAAAAGAGCCCGGGTGACGTAATGTTGACGCGTGAGTGACAGTTTCTATGCCAACGTTAGCATTACGTAACCCGGCATCTATATTGCTAATAGTAATTCCTCCTTTTGTGCGACAATATTAAGCGACTAAAAAGTAGCTGATGGCTTTCGAACAACTCTTGAGACTCTCTGACTGATAGCCAAAAAGTGTCGGGGTACATAGTGTCCGTTTAGGCACAATATTAAGCGACTAAAAAGTTTTAGCTACACCTGCCTGATGGTATTCTGTAAGTTAGCAATGTCCGCTAGCATATCAAAGCTAGCAATCCCCCGTTGTTCTTTAGTAAAATGTTGTGCAAACAATGCCCTGTTTTGTTCAAATGTAATTGTGGGTGCCGTCAGATATGTCTATAAATCACAACACATTAAGGAGTTTCTTAATTTAAGCACAACAACAGATGAATAGCTTCAAGCTAACAAGATAGCTCGTTACACTAGCACGAGATAGCTAGCTGATGGAATGTGCTTACTTTGATACATACATTTGATTTATATAAACTAGCGAATCAACAACTTTCCTACCAAAGTCAAACTTCAAGTACATGGTTGGTTTATTGTAGGTCAAATACAAGCAAGCCGGTCTCAGGTAGCGAAGTTCATTGCTCTGAAGTAAATCGCGTTATGAGCGATAAAGAGCCTGGGTAACGTATTGGCGTTGGCATAGCAACTGTCACTCAAGAGTCGTTCGAAAGTCAACATTACATCACCCGGGCTCTTTTAGGCATCCGGTGCCTTTTTAGCTTGACCGCTCCGACCTTTAGAAATAGAACATCCTGATCTTTAGAAGCTAATTGTGGCTGCTTTCGTTGTTCTAATACGGTTTGTTTCTGAATCCTTTGTGTGTGTGTGTGTTATGTTCTTTTAGTGGTATAAATGTGGGCCACTCAGGTTCAGTAGCTGAGGAGACAACAACATTCTACATTTTACAAACTCCTGTGTCTGATGGTCCAAAGAGGACTTGGACAATTACTTTAGCTCATTCAAAGACAAACAGTTTTGTTCTTTGTAGTTCTATTTCATTCGTAAATTGAATAAAAACTTCCCAAGAATCTGATCTAGCGACATCTGAATTCAATACTTTTATTCAGAGAACAGTCTACTTTGTTTTCAAGTGCAGTTTAGCTCTGGTTTAAAATGCAAGAAAAGACAAATTGGTGAAAAATACCAGAATCTAACAAAACTGTTGCACCAACATTGCATTTGCTAGTTGTGAGGGAGAATTTCTTTAGGGAACATACTGCAGTCTGTGTCCCTCTACCTCTATGACATATGTTATCTTCTCATCTGTTTTTTTTTTTACTAGATGTCCCCTTGAATCTTGAACCAGTCTAGTCATGGCCTGCCTTTTTATTTAGAGATGGAGAGAAAGTGTACGATATTTCACATGAAAATACATTTTGCATTGTCCCAGAGCACCTGATTTTCCAAGAACTCTGACCACTCCAGTCTATTCACTAGTTTCTGAGAACTGGCATTGAATCTAATGACTGAATTGATGATGGGCACAGATGATTGAGAGAGCAGGTGAATGAGAAAGGACGAGGACTGAGCCATGTACTCTCCAAGCTGATGTTAACTGGTGCCCCTCACAAGCAAGTAGATTAGTCTTTAACAAGAGTTTTCAAAGTTGTGAGTAACTACTTGAACGTGACTAGTACAACTTCTGTGGCTCAGTGTCAAATATAATTATCACAGAGAAACTCAGACCATTGAATGTGCACACTTGTGTTTGTGTGTGTGTGTGTGTCCAGACACGGGGCCACAATGACTCTCTTTTCCATGAGGAGAATCTGGTGTACTGTGTGGCTAACCTGTTTGGTGCTGGGACTGACACCACAGGAACTACATTGCGCTGGGGACTGCTGTTCATGGCCAAATACCCTCAAATCCAAGGTTAGACAGATGACCAGGTTTATTTAGTTTTTCTCCATTGCTTTGGCTCTATTCTTGGAACAGAAATTACAGTCTCAAAGCTCTAAGTGCATTTGGCAAACTAGCCTATATGGTTCGGCACAACTACATACTGTGTATCACCTTCAAAAGGTCATCAAAATGAAAAGTTCCTTCTCGATTGCTGTGGCTCATCTCTCGGAAAAAAAGGACATTCTCAAAGCTTTTGCAAAGATGTGCTAAATCATTTAAAATTTGTGCAAACTGTAGGCAATTGTACTTGTCATTTACAAGGATTTGCTAATACAATTGCAATTTGATTAAAGGAATGGGAAATTCCAATCTGTTGTGAGCAAGTGCACATTGGTTTGGAGGTTTGCGCGTGTTGTTTTGAGAATGTCATTTCTGTTTCGTGAAAGGAGCCATAGCAATGGAGAAAAACTGTAATAGAAACATTGTCAGACATGTTATTAGCGGTGGGCCATTTTGGCAAATACAAAAGGGTAAAACTTAATTTAAAATGGTGTGCATAAAGCCTGACATGGCACTCATAACAGTGACATGACACTTGTCTTGAACATTAAGGTGTCTTAATGAGTGTTTATGACTTCATTCATTCAGTAAATTATACCATTTTTAACGTCAAGTTGACATTGTTTGGAACTAGTTTTTGCTTTATGTGTTAACAGTACATTCAACGGTCATATGTGGTTGGTTTTGTAATTGGCTGCCATGCGACTGTTATGCTTGTCACAATTGTTTTAATTGTTCAACTACAGTGGAACAATTTTGGCTTCTCATGAAGACGTCATTAAGATTTATTATACTGTCAGATGATGGGTTACATTTTCTTGGATAATTTCAAGTCGAATTTTATGTATAGCGCCATAACAATACAACTGTCGCTAGGCCTGATCCCCCTTAGTGCAAGCACAATGGCAACAGAGACAAGAAAAAACTCCCTGTTAGTCAGGAGGGAACCTTAAGCAGAACCACGGCACATAAGGGGGGACCCATCTGCTTGAGGTCGGCCAGGTGGAGATAGGAAGGGGGGGATGGGGGGAGTGTTGTGTGGCAGAAGGGGAAGGGAAACAACAGGTGTTGTACACAGCCTGAATTTGGTAGATGTACATAATATGTATATACAGACATCCAGTGGTAAATGCATGATTCAAACAAGACCAGTTTAGTGGGTATATACACTGTGCTCATAGGGTTACTGTTACAGGGGTAAGGGGAGTAGGAACAGAGAAACATATTGGTGGTGGCAATAATATTGTATATAAATGCTAGCATAGGGTAAGGGGTAGAGTACGTGTACGGCAGAGCAGTGGCGGTGGGTGCAATTGGCCAAGGGTTTCTACAGGTAGATCGGTTGAAGAGACTACAGCAGCGTCCAATAGCAAAGATGGTCTAGACTAGGAGAGAACGAAAAAGAACAGAGTGAGTGGGTAGAGTTTGGCTGTCCATATGCGTAGATTAGGAGTAGTGGGGGTGAGGAGCAATGTTTCCACAATCCATCAGCAATTGTAACATGCCATAAGGGAAAGAGAACAACCCAAACATTGTCAACTTGACATTATAAATTACATAATTTACTGAGTGACCTTACATGACAACCGTCGTAAACATTCTCAAAAACTGTTTGTGTTGTGACCGTTACGACCGCTTCCTGTCAGGCTTATGCACACCCATTGAAGTAAACTGTTGCCAACAAAAGTAAGGAATGGAAGAAAAATATGCAAAGTAATGTAAAATGAAGGATTCATTTGAGGTTGTTGGTGCGTCCTGCAAATGTTTTGGTTTGGTTTGTTTTCAGACCGAGTCCAGCAGGAGATGGACAGAGTGATCGGTGGTCGGCAGCCTGTAGCAGAGGACAGGAAGACCCTACCCTACACAAATGCAGTGATCCACGAGACCCAGAGGATGGCCAACATCCTGCCCATTAGTATACCTCACTCCACCAGCTGTGATGTTCACTTCCAGAGCTTCTTTATCAAAAAGGTCTAGTGTCTTTTCCAGTTGCCTTCAGAGCCGGTGTCCAAATTACCATGAAGTAAAATGAATTAGACATGAGAAATGTAGCGTGGAAATCATATATATTTAAAATATTCATGTAGAAAAAGTAAAAAATCTTCTTCTATTAATACAAATGAAGCAATGGGCATGCTTACCTGTTACCGATATATAAAAGCTGTTTCATTTCTTAGGGGTGTGATGAGTAAAGCAAACAGTATGATTGTCGTCTTGCTTGTATGCCTCCCTATTCTGCAGGGGACTTCTGTGATCCCTCTGCTTGCATCAGTGTTGAGGGATGAAACTGAGTGGGAGAAACCCTATTCATTCAACCCAGAGCACTTCCTGGATGACAAGGGGCAGTTTGTTAAAAGGGATGCTTTCTTGCCTTTCTCTGCAGGTATTTTTCATGCAACAATGCTGTACATCACTTTACTTTTGGAGGAGTTTTGGCTGAAGGCTTGTGGCCAGCTGACAATAACATTGTTTTGCGTTAGTTTGTGGTGTATTCTGTCTAAACGGAGTGCATGGCAGAGTTCATGACCTCTCTCTCCTTGGCTGTGTCTCAGGGCGCAGGGCGTGTCTAGGTGAGGGTCTAGCCAGGATGGAGCTCTTCCTCTTCTTCACCACCCTTCTTCAGCGCTTCCGCTTCACGCCCCGTCCTGGAGCCTCGGAGGACGAGCTGGAGATCAGACCAGCAGTGGGGTTCACCCTAACCCCCTCTCCCCACAAGCTGTGTGCAATATGGAGGCCCTGAGGATCCTGCCATCATCATGTTACAGTTTTGTGATGCCAAGGGATTCTTAGTGGTGGAGATTGAACCTTCTTGCTGGAAACTGAAGAGCTGTTTGAAACCATGTCTTAAGAGAGAAGTATGCTAATTGACCATGTATATTGTGCTCTTTTCTTATTTTAAACTAGAAGATATCTACTTTTGAGTCTGTGAGAAAATAATGTTTGAAATAAAGTTTGCTTCTTGGTCATCTCTTTCATTTTATCCCTGAATGTCTAGGATAAGAGTTATGATTTTGTGTCTCCAAAATCACATTCCCCTCTTTCCTATGTAGAGCCCCGCCTACCAGCATCTCACCATATTTTCATCATCACTACCTGAGGTGATTTGGGGTTCATATCTAAGATTTAGGGTGTCAGGACAAAAATAAGAAAATAATAGGGACAGTATGTAGACAACATTTTCATTTGTAGTTGTTTGCTAATAAAATGTATTATTAGATTTTTTTAAGATAATGTGCTACACAGCAGTGTGTTACTTTATGAACACACCATGCTTCAATAGCATATTATTTCTCCTCCTTTATGTCAAGGAAATGTTTGAGATACCCATTAGAATATGAGTTAGAATTGAATATTTTTATCTTCACAGTACAAATTTAAGTTTTAAAAAACGATTCTATAATTCTAAAACTATCCTAAATTTAATTTATTAAAAAGTAATTTACCATTTTAATTAATATCAATATTAACTGTTTGTTACAGTGAACACAAAAAAATGTCCCTATATATATACAGTATATATATACTATGTCTGTGGTTTCCCTAGCCTAGAGGGTTATACAGTGCCCTCCACAATTTTTGGCACAACCTGTGAATATGAGCTTAACAGACTATTAAAAAATATGTCTTTCCTGTTTATTCTCTTGGTCTTTCACTCAAAATATTCACAAAAATCTTAAATAAATTACATTAAATAAATATTTTCCCCCAAAACATGTGTGCCACAAATATTTCCAGTCATGTTTTACATTTTTCAGTTTCAGTTTCAGTTTATTTGTTGAAGAGGGACAGTGTACATTAATAAACATTAAAATGTAAATGCACCCAATTGTAGCCAAAAGGCTAGTTTCCATTGGCAGTCCCCCTGCCAGAGTGTCATTGGCTAAACAACTTGAAAAAGTCATTAACTATATATATACACACACACACATATATATATATATATATATATATATATATATATATATATATATACACAAACATAACAATGACAAAATAAAAATAAAATAAAATAGAATAAAATTCAATTCAATTCAATTCAATTAAATTAAATACCAATATATAAGTTCTAGTGACCAATATATAAGTTCTAGTGACCCACTAATGCTCAAATTTTTGGTTATTTATTAACCATTTTTTAAGATTTATTTTAAAGCTGTTAAATGAGGTTGATTCTCTAATGTTCTGTGGGAGATGGTTCCATTCCTGGGCTGACCTAACTGAAAAAAACGACTGTTTTTAAGTTCACCTGTTTGATAAGGAACTCTTATGAGGTCAACCATGACTTCCTGTTCCACTGGCGTACAAATATGAGGTGACACAGGCCGAATTCCATTAGTCATTCATCACTATGGGAAAGACCCAAGAACACAGTGACGATGTGCAACAAAAAGTTGTTGAGCTGCACAAATCAAGAAATGGACACAAGAAAATCTCTAAACAGTTGAAAATACCCATTTTCACTATCATGGAAATAATTAAGAAGTTTAAAGCGACAGGAGATGTTAAGAATCAGCCTGGAAGTGGACGTGTCTGTACATTGACCCCACGCACCGTGAGGAGGATGGTTCGACTGGCAAAATAATCTCCAAGGATCACAGCTGGAGAATTGTAGAGGTTAGTTGAGTCTTGGGGTCAGAAAGTCTCCAAAACTACCATCAGACGCAACCTACATCACCACAAGTTGTTTTGTAGGGCTGCCAGAAAAAAAGCCTCTGCTGTCAATCAACAACAAACTAAAGCTCCTACAATTTGCCAAATGTAAGTCAAACTTTCAATGGGACAGAGTTATATGGTCAGATGAGACCAAAATAAAGCTTTTTGGCAATAAACATCAAAGGTGGGTTTGGCGTAGATAGAAAGATAGCCATACAGAAAAGCACCTCCTACCCAATGTGAAGTATGGTGGCGGATCTTTGATGTTGTGGGGCTGTTTTTCTTCCAAAGGCCCTGGAAATCTCGTTAGGATTCATGGTATCATGGACTCCATCAAATACCAGCAGATATTAAATGAAAACCCAACAGCCCCCTCCAGTAAGCTTAAAATGGGCCGTGGTCGGACCTTCCAGCAGGACAATGATCTGAAGCATACCTCTAAATCCACAAAAAAATGGTTCACCGACCGCAGAATAAAAGTTTTGCCATGGCCATCACAGTCCCCCGACCTAAACCCCATAGAAAATCTGTAGGATGAGCTGAAGCCGAGTCTACAAACGTTGACCTCAGAATCTGAAGGATCTGTAGAGATACTGCATGTAGGAATGTCTCAGATCCGGTGCCATGATCCGGTGCCACCAACCTCATCATGCATTATAGGAGAAGACTCAGAGCTGTTATCTTGACAAATGGAAGTTGCACAAAACATTCAATTAAGGGGTGCCAATAATTGTGGCAAACATGTTTTGGGGAAAAATCTTTATTTAATGTCAAGATTTTTTTTTTCTTTCAATAATTTTACTTCAATGAAAAGGTAAGATTTTTGTGAATATTTTGAGTGAAAGACCAAGAGGATAAACAGCAAAGCGATATTTTTTTATAGCCTGTTTTGCTCATATTCACTAGGGGTGCCAATAATTGTGGAGGGCACTGTATCAAGCCTGTTGCAAAGAAGCTTGGCGTCTGATCTGAATCTAACTTTTAACCAGCATATCATAAAACTTGGCAATCATGTTTTTATCATCTTAGAAATATACAGTATATATTTTAAAAGATCTATGTTAAATTTGAATGCTGCACTCTTTCATCTCATCAGACTGGATTACTGCAATAGCCTTTTTATCTGCCTGAACCAAAGATGTGTTAATCGGTTTCAGACTGAACAGAACTCAGCTGCCAGACTTTGAACCAAAACCAAGAGACATGATCACTTCTGATTTTGCTTGAGTTTTTTTATATACCTATTTGTTTGTATTTGTTTTTTTTTAAAACCTGTTGATTTAATGACTGCCTCTGTAAAGCATGCCTCTGTATAAGTTTTATTATTATCATTATTGTTATAATCTTCAAATATTTCATGTGAAAACTACAGGAAACTCAAACAACATATCATCACACCATCAGCCAATGAATAGCTCAAAGCATCACTCCAGCATTCTGAAGAGCCAGGTGAGAATTCCATGAGTTCCAAATGACATCACTTACTTTTAGAACTTTCACTATTGGCAACCAAAGCCAAACAAAACTTTAGAACCTTCAAATTTCTTGAAGTATCACACAGAATCTGGTTACTTTTATCTTATTCATCAAATCTTTGATCAGACACAATGGAAAAGGTAGGATAAGCTTCCAAATGTTACTCTTAGCACTCCCGATGATATTTATCTGTTTTGTATTTTTAGGACATTCTTTTAAAATCAAATTCAGCCATTTCAAAGGCCATTTCACTATGATGGTACATTCATCTCTTAATATATTTGGACTTTACTCTTTTATTACAGGGTGGCACAGGGCGAACCCTGAATGTTTCCTACAGCCTTAGAGGCCGTGTTGCACCATCAAAGCGCTATCAGAATTTTAACTTGGAGAGAGAGGTCCTCTCTAAGAAGAGAAATCTTCAAGTTGAGAAGAAACCTACCCAGAAGAATGAGAATGTACCCGTGCCCATGTCCTCTGGGGATACACTCAGCTGCGGTGACAACTTCTCAGCGCTGCCACTTCCTTTTGTTGGATCCTCCCTGCCTGTTAAAGACGGAAGCGAGAGCACCTTTAAGTCCTCAGGACCCATCTTGTTCACCGCTACAGAGGCCTCTGGGTGTGCGGGTCGCAGGAGGAAACAGACCAGGCCTTGCCGTGTGGGGCCCAATGAAGAGCAGGCTGCTGAAGAAGGCCTGAAAATCCGCAAGGTGCCACTGGTGGTCAAGTTGTGGTATCGTGAGGACAAGAGTTGTCCTGGTTTGATCTACTTGAGCTCCACTCAGAGTCATGGAGAGTCCCATCTGGGAGAAGTTGACAAACCAAGTTCTCACAAAACTCCCATGGACACTTCATCTGACCTGCTGGCCAAACCCAGGGAGACAAAAGTGGTGCCCTGCCCACTTCAACTGGAGTCTTCCTTTACAACACAGGAGTGACATTTTGCATCTTTAATGACACATCATTAGCATTTTCAACCACTTCCTTTTGAATTTCTTTCTATTTTCATTAAAAGTACATTATAGAACAGTGTATATAAACCTCTCTTCAAATGTATCTAATTCTACAATTTATTTAACTTCCTCTTATGTAGGCTCCTGAGGTGAAAAAGGTACGTCAAAGAAATCGTAAGATGATCAAAGACAACCTGAAGGAGAGGCTGGAGATAGCAGCCATCCTACTGCAACTTGCCCAGCTTGTCCCAGCCTTAGTCCCAGAGGCAGGGTGTACTGTCGACCTTCAGCAGGAGCTTCATCTGATTGAAAAGTGCAGCCACCAAGAGCTCCTCAGCAAGAAACCAGCTCGTCCTCACCACACAGAGGCTCCATGCAGAGAGATGGGCACCAAGGATATGAAGATCTCGCATGAGCCCCAGGCAGCCCCTCTGTGTCCTCCTGCACAGGGCCAAGAGAGGAAGAGAAAGCATCTGAGCTTTCATGACTCTGGCCCAGAGATGACACCTGAGTGGACTGCAGCAAGGAAAAGAGAGGACATGTTCTTCCCTCGTTTAGAGGACTCTTCTCTTATGTCTGAGGTAAAAAAACATAGTCTATAGAGTCTCATATAGGCTTAAATTAGAGGGCTTACATGTAAGGTATCCCATGTGGATTATTAATAAGTCAAGAGGACATTTCAATTGTGTAAGATTAGATCAATCAGGAACTCGAGAAGAGATAAAATACCGTTCTTTTCCCCCCCTCCACCTGCACAGGTCAAAGAGAGGAAAAAGAGAGAAATTGCTCTGAAAAGCAATTTTTGCAAGATGGCCAATCTCTTGGATGAGAGGTACATCAAAAATGCTGCTGTTCTTCCTGACCTCCGCCAGCAATCCCTGCCAGCCACCTCGTCAGCCCACGCTAGCTCCACCAGTGGGGTAGCACCCCAGGACGAGCCTCTGCTCATCCATGGCCACACTGTGAAGGAATACCAGGCCATCTATCACTCAGTGCTGGATCCCATGTTGAAGACCAAAGCTGGCAAAACTCGTCCTTACAGCCTGGAGCTGGGCCGCGCCATCAAGCAGCGTCTGTGGGAGAAGCTGTCCTGCCCCACTCTGATGGACACAGAAGACGCAGATGGCCGTGTTCACATCTCTGAGGCCCAAAGCAGCCCCACCTTAAAGTCCTATGCTCCACAAATTGATGTGGACATCAGTGGAGAGCCCCTGCCAGAGCAGCCAATGAGAAAGAGGGCCAGGCACTGACTTTATGAAATAGTCAGCAAAGACTTCTTATTAATGACCTTTTTTCATTTTTAATTCTTCTAATTTTACAAATCATAAAGTCATATTTTATTATTAAATTAAGATAATATAAAGATATTTTTTTCTAAATATATTAAGCATTTCATGAATGTGTTTTCAGAGTTACTCACAATCCTTTTAATACCTTCAGACATTGAACTGTAATATGAGAAAAATATTAAAATAAGCATTCCACTAAGATTACAATGAGTACACCTGGTGAAGAACTCAGGTTGCTGAGCTGTAACATCCTCCTTCTTAAACACACAAACACCTCACACACACATTCATTTTCTGCCATTGCCTTTTGACAAGTAAAGAAAGCCCCCCACACCAACTTTGTGGGGCATAAAGTTTGTCTTTGAGACCAACACTACGTACACTATGACCTTCCATGAGTGAATACAACCACCATGTGAACTCATCACCAAAATAAGTTGTTTACCTAGAAAGGCTCATTTGGCCCATTAACAGAATGGTGAACAAATGCATGCAGCCAGAGGGGATGCAGCCCCATCTCTGTGGAAACATGCACCTCACAGGAAGCTGTTTGCAGCCCAGGAGATGTCACTTCCTCGATGGTCCGACCCTTACGCTCTCTCACACGCCTACGCCTAATTGTCATGACAACAGAGGACAGGAACAGCCATGGGGGGGCAGATGTTAAGGGAATGATAAATGAGAAAAGCTAAGACGCTCAAAGGTAAATAAACGTTGTGAGCTAGAGCAAAGGAACGCCGTGGAGAGAAGATGCTGGGGAGACTCCCATGAAGAAAAGAGTATAAGAACTGGGGGATGTGTGTGTGGAGAACTGCGTCTTGTGCGTGTTAGGAACCGGCGTCTTGTGCGTGAAAGAACCGTCTCTTAAGCGCGAGAACTGTGGGTGGAACAAGAGCAGAGGAGCTATTTTAGAAAGGGAGCCATCATTTTGTTCCCATAGCAACCTTAACAGATGTGAGAACGAATAGTTTTCTTCTATTCCCTTCATGTTATGTCTCTATCTAATCCCACTCGTGGGCGGAAAGGTTTCCAAACCTAGGAGCGCACACATTTTAATCAGCTCCAGTCATTTGGATGATTGTTGCATCTCTGTGCTCTACCTCCCATCTCAAGTACCAATTAATGATACTCTGAGCTTTATTGGGAACAAACCTTACTAAAATTAAAGAAATCATTAAAACTGACCAAAATAATTAAAGGTTTCATTTACTACCGAGGCACAGTGTAAATTAAGCATTAATACTTGTACAAACCTCCTGTGCTATTTGTGAAGGCTATCTCTATCGAAGATTGGGATGCAAGTACAGTACATTTTTATTTTACTCCAATATATTGTTTTTGGACCAGGAAAATCATCTTTGGTGTCAACATCTTTGTTAACAACAACTGGGCTAGGAGAAACATTCAGCCTGAAAGCAAAATCACCACAAACAGGACCTTCCACAGTAACACAGATTCTGATATACTTCCGAGAGAGCATGTTGGGTGGGTCTAAAATGGGCGCTGTTTGCTGATTTTGTAGCCAGAGGGAAATCTCACCACATAATTGCTTAATTAATTCAAGATTAAAGAAACTGTAATTCCCCATCTGTAAATATTTAAAGAAATGATTAATTTAATCAAGTGCTCATGTTGAAACCAGATGTCACATTCCAGTCATCATTAAAGACGAGATGAAGTATTTGTGGACCACTGACTGTTGACCTAACACTCATTTCCACAGCATACAGTCGGTCAGGTCAACCTTAATGTGTGAGAGTGGGAGAATTACCATTTGGTTCTCTGGGAATTCTCCGCTGTGGTTTCAGAAGAATATGAAATTAAATCATCTTCCATGCTTAATTATTTATGGTACTCTTTAGCTAAGTAATCACAATCAACGATAAAGCAAATACAGTAAAGCTAGGATGAATTTCAGATGTAAAAAAAAGAAACATGTTACCAACTGAATTACTGTATTAAATAAAGATTTCTACCACAGCACATATATGAATGGAAGGGATGAGAATAGGCCCAACAGAAATGTCCCCTTCATTAAAATATGCAGTCTTATCAGCACCCTAGCAACCAACCCCCCCATCACCATCACCGCCACCACCAACACCCCCTCCCCATCTCTAGTACTGGCTTATGCCAATGGCTTGGGTCAAGTCCACCCGGTCAGGGATCATAGCCCAGGGTATACAGCCTCCTCATTAGTCATTAATATGCCAAAGCTATTCTACATTATTTTACATTTTCTTGCTGGGCTCATGCATTGTACAAAGCACTGCAATATGAATCAGATACAGCCAAAGGCTAATCGTTGTTCTAATCTCATGGGGTTGGAATCCTAACCAGAGTCACTGCTTGTTCTTGAAAGTTGCATTGCAGGTATGGGTCACTGCAACTACTGAATCATCATGGGTAAAATACTGAAGAGTACACTTAAATATACTGTGGAATATACATTTCAGTTAAATTAAGCTATGGATTGAGATGACAGAAGATTGCAATAGGATTGTTTCCATCTGTCCATGCTAGCAGACTTGGGGTGCTCAAATGATCAGATGGATTCTCAGTCCAGCACCTGCTATAGACTGGAGCATACACAAGGAATAACAAACTAGGACTAGGATTTTCATTTTTGCAACCAGGTCTTTTCTAAAAGCCATCTATCCTAATCTGCACTGAACGGCATTGCTGAACAGGTCTCCACCTTTACAATGAACCTATGTAAATAGTACGTTCCAAATGAATCTTCACAATTGTACTCAACGTCATAACAACAATTACAATATCACACTTATGCTATACCCTTCCCACGTACAGTAGCATAATCCAATCTGCAGAGAGAGAGAGAGAGAGAGAGAGAGAGAGAGAGAGAGCAACTGGTCGGTCCTGTTTCCATGGTGACTGTATACCCATAATTTGCAGGATTTGTAGCCATCTGTAGCACAAAAGGGAAATTTGGCCAGAAGTACAGTGGCAGTAAGAGTGAGGGGCCTGCAGAGAGTGGAGGGGGTGTGGAGACAGTAGGGGTGCATGTGTGTGTGTGTGTGCGTGCATGCATGTGTGTGTGTGTGTGTGTTTGTGTGTGCGTGCATGTGTTTGTGTGTGTGTTTGTGTGTGTGTGTGTGTGTGGGTGTGCGTGCGTGTGTGCATGTGTGTGTGTGTGTGTTTGTGTGTGTGTCAGAGATGCCTCGGCGGTGCAGAAGCAAAGAGCCACATCTTTCACCTTGACCCCTGTTAAACAGAGAGCTCCTACGGCAACGGTACAGCCATTACCATGGTTACCATTAGGACCGAGTTGGCACCTGAATCCTTTCTATACTGATTGGAAATCCATTTGAACATTCCGATGTGGCAGCATCCTCAGTGACATCTAGCGGATGTTGCCATTTACCCCTGCTTCTCTTTAATCTTACCCTGACCTGCTCTGGGGAGCGTGCGCGAGAGAGAGAGAGAGAGAGAGAGAGAGAGAGAGAGAGAGAGAGAGAGAGAGAGAGAGAGAGGTGTAAAAGCAAATTGGGAGGGAGGCCCTGGAGCTAAGCCAAACACATCATCTGCGCTGCTCACCTCTGCTGTGGCGCTTCCTGAGCAACTAAGACCATCCGGCAGACATGTTCCTTTCCTCTGGGCGTGTGCTAAAAGGCAGGCAAACTGATAGAGGGTAGCCCTTCCCCAGCTGGCATGATATCAGAGCTCTCAGCTCTGGGTGAGTTGATAGGCAGCAGGCAGCAGGCAGCATCAGCAGGTGGGCAGGAGTAATGTGGATGTGGCCCCCAGGGCAGGGACTTGGATTCAGGGCATTAGTTACTGGATGGGGTCAGGAGACAATTTACAACCATCTTTAACCATAACCCTGCGGAAAGCACTCCCCGCTATAAATTATAGGCACAAGTCCTATTGTTCTTGCCCACAGCTGCTTAAGATTACACTGGTCTATGAAAATCCAGCGTTAGGTAGATATGTAACATCTTCTTACCTTGGGGTACACCTGACTCTCTCTACAGTGAAGGACGGTGTGAGTCTGCTTCCAGCTCCACCATTTTCCTTCCATTTTTCTGTTTTATTTAAGCCACTCATATCAATGATTTTTTTTTTTTTAAATCTTAACATTCTTAACATCTCAACATTATTTCAGTATTTGAATGCACTTTGGGTGAGCTCATAGTTATGCTTTGCGTGATCCCTGGCATGATCTCATATTTTTAAGGGGAGGCAAACGCAAGAACGTGAAGATTTTAAGATAAAATGTTTAATTATGTTAATGTAAATGTTTAAGTATGTTTATGGTAAGATAATAACGGAAGCATATTATCAGCTCTATGTCATCCAGTATAGTTTTATGGTGGTACATTTACATTCCAGACAGTATATTCAATTGTTTTTCAAAACCACTTTTCTGTAGCAATACTGTCATTATTATGTTGGCCTAATGAGTTTACTGGTGCCATTTTAAAAAGCTTGAACTAAACTGAGTTACGCTATGTGCTTGTTTGTGAGAGTGAGTGAGTGAGTGAGAGAGAGAGAGAGAGAGAGAGAGAGAGAATTTCCTCTGCACATGCCCTAAAACCCATCGTTTCCTTGCTGTTTTTGCGCCCTGATTGTACAGACAGGTGCTGCACGCTGAAGTAAACGCCAGGGTGGAGGCGAGGTTGGAAGATTTGCGAGGCAACAGACGAGTCGCACTGACTTATTTCTGCGTTCACCTGCTTCAATATTAAATGATTGTTCTCTGAAGGGGGTCCAATGCCTCCCAAAGGCGCTGTGCATCAGAACCCAGCGGACTGCTCGACTATTAGCCCTACTCAAACTGTGATTATGCACCAGTTTTTCCTACATCTGGGAGAATGCACATAGGATCTCCGTGACGACGCAGGTTTTGGAAAGAGGATGCAATTGATTTCTTGCAGAGCAGTTTCACTGGATTCCGAGGGCGTGCTCTGCTTTTGATTAATGCATCAAGGAACTCATCTGCCCACTTAAAATGCCATAGCCTCAGGAATATGGACTGTTTCATACTGTGAGTTTAGCTAGAAGAAAAAATACCTTATTTCTTCTCTTTTAGAGAGAAATGTCAAATAGTCTATATGATTTTTATAATTAATTTTAATCCAGTGGTTCTTGCGACAGCAGTAATAGTCGCGATAATTGGCACAGAATCAGGCAAAACATGAGAGAATTCAAACAGAAGCTGATGTTTGTATGTTACCGAGAAAACGCCAAAACAATAGCGATCCTACTTGAACGTTGTAAGACAACCGGAGGCAGATTCGAGAGAGAGGAGCTAGGAGAGTCCGTGGATACGGAGCCCTCCTTGGTACCCCCGCTGCCCAAACCGGAAGGAATGACCGGGGGGCAGTGGAACAAACAGTGGATTATGAGTGAGAAATTATAACATTAACTTTTCAGAGGGAGAGAAACTACATGAAATTACGCCTTGTGCTGCACTCATATGTTGATTTGGTTTCTGTGAGATGGCTGGTATCTTCTAATGTGTATGTGTTCTTAGCTAAAATGCTTATTTTGCTGCATTTAAAATATTTTCTTGTGAAAAATCCATCTACCGTGGTTTGCCCTCTGGACAAAGTGACTGATAGTAACAAAATTCCATTTTCGGTTTGCTCTAATCTAATATAGGCTACTTATAATATTTTGTTCTTAAGAAAAGCAAACCAATTGCACCTGCAAAGGCATATGTTATTATCAGTATTACATACATTATTATTAATTCTTGCCAGGTCTAAAAATCCCCTTCTGAAGATGAGAGTGCGTATGACTGGAAATTGGTATAATTTCCATTGAATGAGGGGAATGGACTTTCCATCTACAGTCTGCACAGGTGTTAACAAAAAAATTGTAGAACTGAGAGGATACAGAGAAGAAATGAAACATGTGTATGACGTACTGAAAACTGACAGCACTCATCAGCAAGTCATGTGAGCTGGAGGAACTGATGGCTCTTTTGAGCTGAAGATACTCCAGACCTCAAGTACTACTCTTCTAAACTTTTGAACTTGACCACCTGCACCACAGCTTGAGGACAACTCTCTTACCTGACACACAGGTAAGTCCTCCTGATTCACCTACGCTTTACTGTCAGTCCCTGTTGCTCATTGTTTTAGGGCATGCGATCCAACCATTGTAATCTATGTCCCTCAACATATTTTTTGATTGAATGTTGAAGCAGTGACTGATTGATTAAAAGACCATTCCACCAGAGAGGCATCGTGCCGAACAGTCTGTGCAAGCTCTCGGGGTTCATATGTCTCAAAGAGATAGTTCTAGCCACACACCGAAGTTCCATTTCACATTACTGAATGTTGTTTCTCTATTTTATTTGAATAGCACAGTAGCCTACAGTCCCAGACATATTATGGGTTAGTGGTATACTATTGAGTCACTTCTTTCTATGGAATTTGCCCCCTTCCAAAGGAATTAAATAAACCTTCACTCACTCACCTGTGCTGATTTAAACAGGCCATATCTTATACATCAGAGGGAAATGAAAGTCTACACCCAGGATCATTTCATCAGCTGTAGCAGAGTCAGGATGTGACATGAAAGAAGTACAAAACTGATATCATCCATATTCTATATTTACTTGGTGGCATGTGATAGATTTATGGCCATTACTCTTGTGGTTGTCCAGAGTGTGTCTTGTGTAACTAAAGACTGTCCAGTATTCTATAAGAATAATACAGTTCAAAAGAAAAACTAGTGATGCAGTCCATGACATGTATCATAAGACTTACAGCACCCCCCCCCCCCCCCCGCCTGCACGGGAAGTGTGTGTTTTGTGCATTTATTTCACACATTGTCTTCATGTCTGTTCACAGCAAAAGCATCATGTTAGCATCATGTTGATTTGAGGCATAATACATGTCAGCATGTCAGGGAAATGTCAATTGAAATAGCTTGTTCTCAACTGGGATGGTTACACTGTAGGCATTGGGGGCATTGATTTGTTCCTCTCAAAGTAATCACACCTATTCGTACAAAATGGCTAATTTTTCCTGATGGTTGAGAGTACTTGTATTATAGATTGAAAGTTACCTCAGGTGAGGAAATTGTGGACAGTTTGGAAGAAATGTAGTTTTGTGTAATGCAACCTCTTCAATAGGGACCTTATTGCTACCCTGCACATTTAATCTATTTGGTTACCCACAGAAGCATCCACCATGCATGCACCCAATTTCACTCACCCTGACTGAAAAACTAAAAACTGTAAATATAATCTCAGAGAAACTGGGATAGTATTATATGATTGAAATGATACGAATATCTGGGATTATTTCACATTTTATATTGTTTAGACAGCATGACAAGCCTGATACAGGTTATGCATGCATAGTTTCTACATAGCCAATACATACACAGTCAAAATGGATGACTACCGTATTTGACAAAAGTATTTTGTAGGTTGCAGTATATACATTTTTTAATTATCACTGAGGAAAGACTGCTGTAAACCTTTGGTATAAATGCAAAAAATATATAACGCTAAGATTAGCATTTGGCTTTCCGTAGATTCTTTTGCCCTCACATATTCAATTCAAGAGAAAGCAAAAGTATCTGCTGTTCACTGGATCCGATACTAATTGCTGAATCAGATCTCACTTTTATCACTTCTTCAGCTGACACTAAACACATCATTATTGGGTGACCTGTGATTAAATTCCACACAGTCGCTTTGTGGTGTTATTGTAATATTTACTCCAATTTTACTGAATTCAACCACACTGGCACATGTAATGAATGTCAACACGACCATTGAAACATGAATTATTAAGTGTTATGTTTATTTATTTAGCAGTAATGTTTGTTCAAAGTGACTTACTAAACCTGGAGAGTAGATAATGTACTAGAATGCATGCTATGATACTCAAAATAGAAAAACATTTAAATTGAATAGAAAAATATAGATTAATAAAAAAAAACACTAGCTAATGTACATCAAATTCATAAAAATGCCAGAATAAAGTTGGTACAAGGGGTATGAGAAAGGAGGGGTGTTGACAAACACGGACATTTTGGAGGAATAAACACCTTTACAACAGATAAAGTAGATTAGGAATAATCCTCAATGGTGTGTGTATTTATGGCAAAATAACGCACAGCCAGTGTAGGTGAATGGTACCCTATTTGAACCTTGGAAAGTGGCCAATTTTTTGTGATACTAGGCTAGTCATCATAGTCTATTGGTTTGCTTCAGTTTAACCCTGTATTACCAAGTAGCCCTTAAGTTTTTTTAAGCAAAATTAGAATAATGGTTTGTCGTCTCTCTATGGACCTTAACTTCTTCCTTAAGGTGGCTTGCTGTAGTACATTCTCTTCCAAAACCTGATTTCCCTTGTGTCAAATGCTAACTCTAAAGAGAAATTAAAGCTGAATGCAAATTTAAAGCTTAATACAAAGAAGCATTATCAGCTCACCAAACAAGTACAGTTGCAGAAGTCAGGTTGTTAGGCCTATTTTATCCACTGACATTTATATTGACTTCAATTCCACTGAACCTAAGATAAGTACAGAATACCATGAATTGAGATGTCAAATGAAAGTAAACTATCATGACTAGTGTTTTTATTGTTTGCGTTTCCAGCAAAATCCTAGATACACAGATGCAATACTGAGATTGTAATTCTCTGAAATTGTTCAACCAATGCAATGGCATTCCTCAACAGCATATGTTAGTATGATATATCAGTGTATTTTGTATATTATGTTTGTTATGGTTACTATTTGTTTCAGTTCCAGATGCCGATTTATGTTTCCATTTCATACAGTGTAGTGTTACAAATTTACATCTGTCAAGAATGGCCGAGAAAAGGTGTCAGCATTATGTAGCCTACCATCATGTAGCCTGCTGCTAATCACCAATGTAACAGTGTACATACTGTAGCTATAAGCTGTTCATTATGTTGCCACAATGGGCATGTGTGTGTCAATGTGTGTGTGTGTGTGTGTGTGTGTGTGTGTGTGTGTGTGTGTGTGTGTCAATGTGTGTGTGTGTGTGTGTGTGTGTGTGTGTGTGTGTATGTGTGTATGTGTGTATGCAAGCGTGTGCCCGTTTGTGTGTGATTCTTGGGGTATTTTAGATCATCCTTTAAAATGTTATATGGGAAAATCGCTTGAGTGAAGACTAGCACAGTGAGCAATACAAAAAGCCTTTGGCTATTGTGTACTTCTCATACACCCACTCTCAACTTCTCGCTCCCTCTTTCTCTCTCTCTGTTAAATCGCTGGCTGGAAGCTGTTCCCTCCCACACATGCTTCAGCTTGACATCACATCACATTTACATCCAGAATAGACACACACACACACACAGACTGATGCACACAAAGTACAGTGCAGCACATTTGAACCTTTGTTGAATAATTTGTGGTAATAACCAGGTTGGAAATAAACAAACATGTTTAAGGGAAATGAATACTTGGGATTTTTTGCTTCACAACAAACTTAAGCTTGTTTTCATTGCATTCTTTTTCATTGCAATATTCAGCGTTGAAATCCCTCTCCTGCAGCTGTGCAGCCATTCTTAGCTCAGATATACAGCATATTGCATAAGGGCTTGCATATACAGCATTTATTTATTTTTTACATGCATTTCACTTTTTTTGTTATGTAGGTTTGGTGAAATACTAGACATGTCAAAGAAGTTTGTCTCTCCTTTGAACATTACAGCCCTAAGAGATGTTGCTATGGTGACCAAACAAAAATCTGGAATTCAGAAAAGAACATAGTGCAAGAGCTTATGATATCAACAATGGACAGAATTTACATTTAAAATGTTTATTGAAAACAGAACAAATGATAAAAAGATTGTTTAAACTAAATTATTATTGCAACCATTTTTGGTTTGATTGTGCAATAACTTTTCAGAATTGTGTTGCATCGGTAGAATTAATATCTCAGAGACCAGTTTCTTAGAAAAATCTTGAATCACTACTGTGGGTTATGGCATAGGTATTTATGTCTAGAGTGACTTACCACTAGTTACTTTCATGCTTATACACAAATAAGGGTCAGAAGCGTTGCATTGGGGTAAAACAAGATGGGGTCTCCTCTCTGAGAAAGGCCTGTGGTAGCCTCAGCAAAAAAAAACTATGGACCACTTCAGTGGCCTACAAACAACATATAATTTCACCACAAAATGAACATGTCTCGGAAAATATAGGCTGGAAACCTTTAAGAATTTGAGCTGCTGGTTAATTAGATTCGTCTTGAGGACTGAATGACATGTATGTCCGTTTGCATCATCCCATGAGGCCAGGTTGGTATAGAGCCTATAATGTTTTACATGTTTCTACATCAGATTAATTACACAGCCCTTAATTAACTAAAATTATACAGGCAATTTGCGCTGCCATTATAGCCTGTGTTAGAAATATACACACTTTGTGAGGCAGGGATGCTCGGCCCCGAGGTTCTCATCCTACCCAGTCCACCCACTTCAGCTGGTTTGGGGTTAATTGCCGTTGTAGAAATCCTCCATCAAACCCAGAGAACATACTGTTTCATTTATGTCAGATATAGGCTTCTGAACAAATGCAATCAAACATAGCACCCACGTTCCCTTGCTTTGCTCTGCACTATGACAATGGACATAAATGTCAAAAGGATATGATCAAAATTCACTCATCATTTGTTTAAACTGACTATTACACTGTTAAAACTGTTACTATAATCAGTATGCTTTTCAGTAATCAGTAATTCAGCCGCAGTGGGGCCACTTAAGATGCTCTGTATAGGGTGACCTGGTATCCTGCTTTCCATTTCACTGCATAGCATTGTCACCCTTTGTCCAGCATCCTGTATATTGACATAATGTCCAACATTGTCATTTGTTATTTGCTTTTTAGTCATCAAAAATAAGAACACTTTGAACTGTTCTTTCACATACATGAACCACTTATGCCATTGCGGCATAGTCTCTACTCTATTTAATAGTGCAATGTCAAAAGCATCAACCAGGGTCATACAAATGTAACATAGGCAAGCTTATCTAAAAGCCTTGCTTTCATCCAGTGGCTGAGAAGAAAGCCCCAAAGGCAGTCATTGAGAGGCTGTGACGGCTGCCAACCAAACTTTGCAGACAAGTTAAAAGCTATCTTTTTATATCTTTCGTATAGCAAAAGCTGTAGCCTGCATCTTTTTTGGGCTAACTGGTGTGCTTAAGAATTGACTAGAGGACAAAGTATAGGTGTTTATGAGCTGAGAGGCAGAATACGAATGTGTCTTATTCTTATTCGATAGGCATATTAGTTTTAGGCTACCTCAGCATTAGAAACATGCCCCACATTGTCCCACACAAACTTACGTCTCGTTCTACATTTCGTCTGTTTGCATCTGGTCACCCATGTTCCACATTAAGTTTCTCATTTATGATCCTACAACCTTGAGATGTTCTTCCAATACTTTGTCCCAGGGGTTGTTCAATAGCGGGACTCAACAATAAGACATTGGTGCAAGGAAAAACTGGATTAGAATGGGATTTTAGAAAGACACTACATGTTTCTCTCCTGTTGTAGGTCTTATTCGGCTTTGCCTTTGCAGCACAACAATGTCCAAAACTGCAGCCCACTGGCTGCAGTGCTGGTCAGTCAGCTTGTGGTATTTGGCTGTCGTTCTGTCCTGCATCTCCTCACTTACCATTCCCAGGGGGAACCCGCGCTTGAGCAGGAGCAGTGAGAATGAATATGAATCGAAATCCCTGGCATCACGTCGGTGTAAAGGAATAGAAAGCACAGTATAAGGTAGTCGAATCAGAAAAAATCTTTAAAAATACAATCAAGCCAAGCACTACGAGCATAGACTCTGAGAGGCTGTTTATGGCTGTAAACAATTTGGTACGCTGTAACATTCCTATAATTATGTTTCCCGTTGCCAAACAGGTGATGGGCTAGACACATACCTGACTGCTGGAACTGTCATAGGCTTGTGGAGGGACTGGCCCCTAGGCTCAAACAGAAATTAGTACCTGAGCAAAGGGCTTTGTATCACCAGTAAGATTCTCTTACCCTTAAGTAAAACATCAGTGCACACAGCATGAAAACGGGAGAATGTACAGTGGTTACTATGACACTGTGTGGAAGAGAGAGCTTTCACAGAAGCCTTTTAACAATAGCTGAGTTTCTAGGCAACTGCAACGCTGCACTTATCGATATAGCAAGCTATGGTTTTTCAGGCGCTTGTGCTCACAGTGTGGTTCAAAACTGGAGCTGTCGCTGAGACTTGATTATTGCTTTCAGTTTGAGGTACAGCAGAAGTTCCTCAAGGAAGAGGGACTTATCTGACTGCCTGACTCTTTGTGTTTCTGTTGTACTGATGGACTCATAGGACTGCATGAACGCAGGAAAAGTGAGTTAGGAAAGGGCAGATGAAGGTGTGTTGTGTCCCTTCTTATTCTCCCAGTTTAAAAAATCCCATTTCATTGCTGACATCAAATCATGCTGATTATCAAAATACTGGAAATAGCTTTGCCGTCTTGCCTCAACTGTCTGTCCAAGTACCCTGATTTCTCCACCTGTCCTTCAATAAATCGGTTTACTAAGGTAAAACCTAAAGCCTAAGTTGTGAAAGTGTCCTGGCTTCAGCAAGATAATGAGACATTCAGTGGCGTCTTACAGATATGCCAGCAAAGTTAAGTCCATTGTGGATTTTTCAGTATTGCCGTACACTGGGTAGAAAGGTTACACCCTTCACCAAATCTGGCTTAATTCAGTCCCTTAGCACAAAACTCTCTGTTCACATGTATTATATAATACGATAGAATCCCTATAATCACAATGACTTTGTTGAACTGATGCAATATTTCTTACATAGACAACATAATTACCACATTCATATTAGTAGAAAGAAAGAGAGAAGAGTTGAAACACCAGTAGCTATACGGTGTATGGACCTTTCCACCAGAGATGTGACATAAAAATGTATTCAAAAATTAAATAAAAGGGTATAGATACTCTCAGGGGTCAGAAATCAATCATGTGTAGTAAATTGCTCTGAACTGGTATTAAAATCTTTCACAGCTCCAGCTAAAGTGGTAGAAAACCTTCAATGTAGTTCTCCTAACAACTTGTTTTTCTTCTCTGTCCTTTATACGTTCTTAATCACATGGTGGGCCATCCTAGCAAAACATATAAATCTATATAAAAGAAGACAATTATAAGAGTGGCAGAGTCCTAGCCCTGAAGGGCCTACTAATGCTCTCTAAGACCATAATTAGACTGTTAGATTAGGCCCACTGGTCTGTCTTGCATCCAAGCTCAATCACAACACATTGCACATAGGAAAATAGAGTGTCCCTTGAAGAGCCTGTCTTGGCTTCAGTGGATCCTGACACCATTATAGAGCATTACCCTAGGAATCTGTCCAAAGTAGTACATACTTTAATCGTTTACTGACAAGTTTGACATGTAGTTATTATCAGAGTGAGGATGAACACTAACAGATAACTTGTTGTCAAAGATTTCATGATTAAACTACACTAAAACTACACACTTGACATTTTTTGCCCAATGTCGAGATGTCAATTCGAGAAAAAATAGTGGATGTATATCTGTGCATAGTAGTCAATGCGGTAGCAGTCAGAGAGTCTCATATGTGCATGACTCACTTTATCTCTACTTTCTGACTCACTCTGCCATAAGGAAACATCTTGAATGATTTCAGCATATGCTTGCCATGGCGTGAGGCTATCTCCGCACTATACAATTTAACATGGTGCATTGTGCACCAGATTGTGCTGTGCATAGCGAATGGCTAATTGTTAGGTTTTAGTGACTCAGGGATGAGTAACTCATATAAATCTCAACTTTGGCACCCTAAACAATCTGTTGCCCAGTCTGTTATACACAGGGGATTTCAGACAAAATACTGACTGATTATGCCAACTCTCTGGTGAAATATGTACAATGTATTACACAAATGATAAAAAAAGATAAACTGCTACATTCAGGCTTTTGTTTAGCAGCTGTTTTTATTCAAGGGAAGTAAAAAAAGTGAATGCATTTATTTTTTAGACTAATATCTGCTCAAGAGGAGAAGAGTAGATGTTAAGATCGTAAGTAAATGTCAATGTTTAACTAAATAATAATAAGAAAACATTAACTGTCATTTAAATGATAACAGACTGAGCTTCAGCTTCTCTCATTGTCCAAATCACATCATCAGTGGTAATAACAGCTATTGAAATCAAGTTGATCTGCTTCAGATATTGCACTCTGAGTTTTATGTAGATGTTTATCAGCCTTTTTATGAGAGCTGAGATAGACTCTCTGTCCTGAGTCATTTATCCAAAAGCGTTCCCAATAGGTGAAAGTAGCTGTGCAAATGACTTCTGCAATTTTCAACTCGTCTGAACCAATTACACAGAACATCTGCTTTTTCAATCCACCGACATTATCATTTTTGTGCAAAACATTCATTAAAGAATCGAATCTGTCTTGAAAAAAAATCTAATTTTAGCTTACTCTCCGCCCTCATGTTGTGTTTGGGTCAGTTAGGTTGGGTCAAGTTGGGTCAAGTTATAAAATAGACTTCACTTTGCCTCATTCTGTGACATGACAGCTTTCGGCTCATGTTGTGAAGAAATCAGGGGGGGAAGAAAACATCAGTGGAATCGAATATGGAGAGTGCGTAGGAGAGGGATTGAGATATAGTCAGCTCGAAAGTCAGAGAGGCTGTATTTATAGAACTCTGGAATTTATAAAAATGGTACAGACACTTCACAGGGGGAATATAGCAAACCAACAGAACAGAAACAAGAGACTGTATGGGTGTGCATTCTGAAAGTAGAAAAGGCAGACTAATACCTTGACAGGAGGAAGAGATCGGCATCCATGGACTTTTTGGATTATGTGCATTCGACAGTAGCTCACTATGTGTGTGACTGACGACTGCGATGGTGATTGGCAGTTTTGTTCACTCCTATGTTAGTATCCGTGTCTGTCATATTCACCCTCATCAGATCATCTCTGAACTACCATGTGTCCTCTGTAATATCACTGACTCGGTCTGTGGGCTGTCTGTTGTGCTTTCGAGTGCCATCGAACATTTCTGCAGGTTCTCGTGTGTTTCAGGCCATCATTAAGCTCTAGCCTGGATGTGGGCTGTTGTATGTATTGTAGTGTCTGTGGGTTGCCACGAGAGCGGAGTTGTCTCATTGAGCTTGTCTGTGGGCTGCCTGGCCGCACGGAACTGTACTGTTAGCCTCTGAGTGGGTTGCCATGCACACATCACAAGTTTGTCAGCCTCTCTTGTAGTCACTGGTTAAAGCAGCAGGCTTATTTGCCTTTCATGTGTGCAGAGCTTGCCTGTGGATTTCCATGTAGACTGTGCGGTTACTATGGCTGTGTGCTGTGTGGGCTGGTGTGCGTGTGAGTGTGAGTGTGAGTGTGCATGTGCGTGTGCGTGTGCGTGTGAGTGTGTGTGTGTTTGTGTGCAATGCTAGTCATGCCCTCCACCTCTCACACCCCTGTAGAAGCTGTTTTGTACAACTCATCGATGAAACTGTGAACTTTACCAGGGGGTCTATCTATCTATCTATCAATCTATCTATCTATCTATCTATCTATCTATCTATCTATCTATCTATCTATCTATCTATCTATCTATCTATTTATCCAACTATCTATCTATCAATCTATCTATCTATCTATCTATCTATCTATCTATCTATCTATCTATCTATCTATCTATCTATCTATTTATCCAACTATCTATCTATCTATCTATCTATCTATCTATCTATCTATCTATCTATCTATCTATCTTTCTATCTATCTATCCTTTCTCTCTCCCCCCAATCTTTCTCTCCCACTCTTTCTCTTATCTTCGTTCTCTACCTTTTTCTTTTCCTTTTTTCATTTGTCTTCTTTTCTCAGAGCACGTTGGTGCTCACAGGACCCGCTTTGCCCCTGCGAGGCAGACAAGCATGGAAACCCCTCCCAATGCCCCTTCTCAACCCTTCCGACAGCCTGTGAGTACAATTTCCCTTAGACGTGGTTGGCATCAGCTCAGTTTGATTCTCTCCATGACAGAGAACAAAAGACAATTAATTAATCATAGTCTTTGATGCCTATGTAATGATACTAAGAGCATGTGATGTAAAATTATGCAAATGATTGAAAGATTATGGGAAAAGCTGTTCTGCCATGTGAAATGTTCTATAATAAAATAAAACGTATATCCTCGTAACAATCCAAGCTACCAAGCTACTAAACTAAGTTCGGCCAACCAAAAGGCTCTTCCACATCACCACCTACAACTGATGTTCCCAACATAACGTTAGTTATGTACATAAATATGGATATATGAGATTGAACGATGACCGTCACCACGGCCTTACTACAAATGATTCCATCCTGGTACCTGCCTCGAGACCATTATATGTCATGTGACCATATGTCATACCATAAGGTCATGTGACTGGGAAGCTGGACCCGCCGCATATAGCGTATGCCTCTTCCTCTTGGCTGGAACGCCTCGGCCCAGGAGATGGTGACAGGAGATGGTGGCGGTCATCGTTCAGTCTCATAGATCCATAGTTATGTACATAACTTGCAATCTATTTCGACCTCTGACCAGGACCAAAAGTGTTGCGAGGAACGGAGGATTCCCCTTCACTGGTCCGTCCAGCAGCTGACATGAGCACTGCGGAACTGACCAAGGCTGGCATCACGTTGACTCTATAAAACCTGGCAAAGATACATGGAGTACTCCAGAATGCTGCTGCACATATGTCACTATGAGCAACCACCTTAAGTGCTGCCCATGATGTGGCCATACTTAGTGTAGGATAAGCCACCAAGCCCTCGGGGATCGGAAACCTCTACTCTGAGTATGCTTAGGAGATGGTGTCAACCAGCCAATGAGATAATCTCAGTTTGGACACTAGGGACCTGATTTTGTATCCCCGTAGCACTCGAATAGCTGAGTGTGGGCTCGCCACTAATGTTGTGTTCAATCCAGATAAGCCCTCAATGCCCTGACTGGGCACAGTGCATGAAGGTCCACCTGTGTCTGGCAGGAAGGCTCTGGGCAAAATGCCTCTAGCTCAATGGCGGAGTTAACACTTTCGGGAGGAAGAATGGGTGAAGTGTGATATCCCTGTATCCTCAGGTTTCCATCTCATGCAATCAGCACTCAAACATCAGCCTGGGTGCAGACGCTTAGCACCCTTAAGAAACTGTGACACAACTGGGTGCTTCCCAACAGAAACACTCCCTACTGGGTCATAAAAAGAAGAGATGGCTGCAGTGAAGCCCCTCAAGGTGCTGGAAAGCCTTCCTGCGTCCAGAAGGGACTGAAGGAAGTGAAGCACCACAGGGCACGTTTTGGGATCTAGCTCCCTGTCTTTATACCATGACAAAAACACCTTCCACCTCTGTTGGTAATTTGCACGAGTGGAGGGCACCCTGGTATTACTGATGTTCTCCAGGACAGCCTCATTTAGCTCCTGAGGCAAGGACTGAGAAGCGGCCAGGCCCAAAGCTGCAGTACAGCTGGTCTGGGGTGCCATATTTGACCCTTTGCTTGAGAGAGAAGGTCGGCCCTGAGTGGTAGTTGAGAAGGTTGGCCATGAACAAGGCGTAGGAGAGTCGGAAACCAGTGTCTTGCTGGCCACCGTGGGCAACCAACAGAACTTTGTAGCGTCCCTGAGCAACTCTGTTTAGCATGTGGGAAATCAAAGGTAGTGGGGGAAGGCATATAGTAATCCTTTCGGCCACTCGCGGGACAGTGCGTCCAGGCCCAGTGGGCCACTGGGATGATTCAGGGAAAACCACCTCTGACAGTGGACTGTTCTCTCAATGCGAAGAGGTCTGCCTGGGCTACACCGAAGTGTGCCCACAACCTGGTCACCACATCTGGGTGCAGCAGCCACTCTCCTGGGTGAGGCCCAGACCTGGAGAGGAGGTCTGCTGCCTGGTTCAGATCCCCCGCAATATAAACTGCCTTCAGCGAGGCCAGGCGCGGGAATGCCCAGAAGTAGACCCTCTGGGCCATCTTGAGGCAATGCATAGACCTTGTTCCTCCCTGATGATTGACATAGTAGATAGCCACAGATCTGTCTGTCCGGACCAGGACATGATTGGAGATGTCTGAGAATGAGATATATTGCTCTGAGCTCAAGGACATTTATGTGTTCTGTGTCCCAAGGAGGTTGCCATAGACCTCTCACCATTCTGCCCTCCCAGCCTGCGCCTCAACCTGCCTTGGAGGCATCTGTGGACACCAGTGTTTGTCTGGATGGAATATGGAGTTTGGGGACTGCTTGTGCAAGCAGCCTCCTGCTGCGTCATGGGTGCAGGGCTCTCAAGCTTGACTGTGTCACTCTGTCACAGCCTGTCCTTCTGCGGGTGAAGAAGGCTTAATGGCACCAGAATGCCTGCAGCCTTCAGGATCTTGGACATTCTCTGTTGTGCGAGAGATGCTTTCATTGTGAGCGAGTCCAGACGGATCCCTAAAAAGCCTGTTACCTGTCTCGGATTCAAGTCGCTCTTTTTCAAGGTGACCCTGAAGCCAAGGGACTGACTGTGGGCCAACACCACTTATGTGTCTTGACCTGCTGGCGAGATGGGGCGCAGAGCAACCAATCGTCAAGGTAAGGCATGATCTTTAGGCCTCTTTTTTGGAGGGGTGCCAAAGCGGAAGCCACGACCCAGGTAAAAACTCTTAAGGAGAGGCAGAAGCCAAACGGGAGGACTCTGAATTTGTATGCCTGCCCCAGTAAGGCGAACCAAAGGAACTTTGAGTGGTCTCTGCAAATTGGAACATGGAAGTAGGCATCCTTGAGATTGATGGTGGTGAACCACTCGCATTGTTCTACCGATTCCATAATGTGCTTTGTATGCAACATCTTCAACGGTAGGCTTTCGGTCTTTGCATTCAAGCTGCGGAGGTCCAACATGGGGTGCATCCCGCCGTCTTTCTCCGGGATGAGGAAATTCATTGAATAAAAGCCAGCCTGCTGTTCGCTGGTACTTGGCAATGGCTCCCCTCTGGAGCAGAGTTGTTACCCTGTAAGCAAAAGGACGTCCCCTCAACGTCCTGTAATTGTCTCTCTGAACGTTCTAAAAACGTAAATGTGTATGGTTCCCTTGACAACTCAAGGACGTTTTGCACGACGTTCCAAGACCGTCCCGAGGACGTTGCGGTGACAACTGGGAAACGTTTTCTATAGGTCCTGGGGACGTTGTGCAGGAAGTTGCAAGAACGTCCTGAGGGCATTGTGGTGACTTCTGGGAAACGTGTTTTAGACGTCCTGGGGACGTTATTCAAGGACGCACCACGGACGTAGCAGGCACGACCGTTTTTGCTGAGCATACAGGGCGCACACACACACAACTTCAAGTTCAGTTATATTACACATTTCATATGATATAGCCTACATAGACACAGACGCGCTTGCAAACTTGATTGTGAGGCATGGGATTTGAACCATTAACCTTCCTAATACTAACCCATTTCGCTACCTACTGTACTAACATTGTCTGACTGCTATTTTGTCTCTTTAACAAGTTTATCACAGTGTGAGACAGCCAACAAACTTAGTCATTTTTTCTGAGGGTTTGAGGAAAAGCATATTGTAGCGATCTCAGTCACTACGCATTGAGGGTTTTCAGTAATGATTCCTTTTTTAATTAACATCCATGGCACGTCACAGACGCGGGCAGGGAGGCAGAATAACTAGCCAAACTAAGAATGATGAAATAAAATAAATATGAATGCTTCTCTACTGATCTGTGCTATAAATGTAGGCTAATGTCTGTGTGATTCCAAAACAATGCATACATAGGAAGGTCTATCAAGTCTCTAGCTTTAACATTGAGCTTTCCACAGGCCTTCAAAGATGCTGCAACAGAACGCTCATATGCTAATATGCCGTTAGAAAGTTATTTAACAACACGCATATGCTGCATTTAACAACACGCATATGCTGCCTATATATGAGCCGAGAGCGGTATTGCAGACTGAGATTTGGAAAAATTATAGCTCGCACTCGCAGCATATTGAAAATTGGAGCTGTGAACTTAGTTAAAAATTTTGAATTCTTTCCAAACACTGAATACCTGAAGCCCTAGATGTTCGAACAGCATCACCAGAGAAAGAGCCGAAATGTCGGGCGTTTATGTCGTTATGAAGTGACAAGTTCTCTTGGCTAAGGTGCGAGGTAATTGATAGTCACAGTAAAATATTCTGTTAGCACTGCGAAAAGGCGACGCAAAGGATTCACAAGAGGGTCGAATAATTTAAGAATCTCTGAAGAGAGCAATGACCATGTTGCGGCACTCATTTTAACGCCACAGCAGGTTGCGATTAAAGGCCACTTATGGACGCGCATCAGACATTAATGTTTTTGTTACCCATTGTAAACTTAGGAAAATAAACATGTTGCATTCTAAACTACCTGATTATGTTATTATTTAAGCTACGCAGGCCGTCAGTTTTCTTCAATAGGCTCATTTAGAAGCAGAAATAGATATTTGGCTGGCTTATCATTAAAATGTCGGGCAAATGAAAAACATTTTTCTCTAGCGGAACCTCTGGTTCAGAGAGGACCATCAGAGGACGTCAAGGGGACGTTTTGGAAGGACCGAATGCGAACGTCCCGCAGAGGACCAGGTAAAGGTTACGTTTTTAAAGGACGTCCTGGGGGTGTATGCTGAGAGACCAAATAAGAACGTTCCCTAAAAGTCCGTTTTAAGGCTCATGCGAACGTCCCGTAGTGGACCACAGGTAAAGGTAACAGGGACGTTTTTGAAGGACATCCTGGGGACGTATGCTGAGAGACCAAATAAGAACGTTCCCTAAAAGTCAGTTTTAAGGCTCATGCGAACGTCACGCAGAGGACTTGCAGGTAAAGGTTACGGGGACGTTTTTAAAGGACCTAATGGGGACGTGTGCTGACAGACCAAATTATAAGGTTCCCTTAAAGTCCGTTTTAAGGCTCATGCGAACGTCACGCATGAGGACCACAGGTAAAGGTAACGGGGACGTTTTTGAAGGACGTCCTGGAGAGACCAAATTATAATGTTCCCTAAAAGTCCGATTTAAGACTCATGCGAACGTCACAGAAGGACCAAAGGTAGACTTGCTACGAACGTCAAAAGCGAACGTTGTGGCGGGGACCAATTGGGGACGATTGGGGACCTTGTGAATGTCCTGTTAACGTCCTGGGGACTTTCCCTGTTTACGGGGTATTTCTTCTGCAAGGCAGTCTAACTGGACTGGGTCCTTGACCATTGTCCTTAGGACATGGGATAAGAGTGGAACTGGAGAGTGGAACAGTGGAACGCTGCCAACTGTATCCTGTATCCCCTGGCAATGTGTCCAGCACCCAGGGGTCTGCAGTTTCCCTCTCCCAGCTGTCCAGGCGTAGCTGGGAGTGGACCTTGGCCCCTGGACCCTTAGGGGGAGGTCTGGCTTGGCCTGCCCTCCTTGTTGATGACCTTGGCCGACTATGCCATGGCCTTCTGGCAGCACGGTCAAAGCCCTGAACATTGACCTTCCCACGTGGGTTACTCCGCCAGGGTTCCTGAGGCCCCTAGACAGTGGGTACAGGTGCTGTCTGCCTCTTGTATTAAGTATGGGGTGCCAAAATGTTCTCTGCACACTTTCACGAGTGCGCAGAGAGTGCTCAGCCCTTTCCAGGAAACTCAGTGAGTTGGAATGAAACATACTGCCTGGTCCACAGGCATGTTAATAAGCTTCCTCTTGAGGGTGGTCTGGGCTAACCAGATCTGTCTAATTGTTAGAATGGCTGTAGACATGGCTGCCCCTACATCCCAGGTGAGCTGAGCATGGGCAACCAGAGCAACATCAACCAGATCTCTGGTGTCTTGGGACGTGACTGAGTAATGCCGGCCCAAACACCCCCGGCTGGGCTGGGCTCAGGATGTCTGTTGGGATTGTGAGCCCCACAATTAAAGCAGCATACAGCACCCTAGACACAAGGTCACTATTACCGGTTTCGGTTTCCTCTGCTACCTCCCCCACCATGCTGAGCCGTCAGGATGATCGAAGGTAATATTACTGCACAATTCCTCAAGGTCCCTTTCAAGAAGAGAGCCCTGCGCATGAAGCGAGATTGTATCTGGGTTCACGGCCCTCGGTTCCTGGCCGGATAGTAGACGGTCAGGGGAGGCCTCCAGTGGCACCCGGTCTCCAATGGGGCTGCTGAAGCAACCCCAACCCCCCCCGGTTAGGGCATCCCAGTTAGTCAGCGTGTTTGCCAGGCCGCCAAGAGCTGAAACTGGAGATCTACCTCGCTTGGACTACCCAGCCGTATATGAGGGCGTTCTGGGGCCCTCTTTTTCTTTGATTTGTGAGAGCTTTCGCTTGGGGGCCTGTCTTTCAGGGCTACGTCCATGCCCTCCCCCATGGGTGTGAGAGGATCCGGCTACTGCCCGAGCAGTTTCCTGCAGCCTCGCTCTCTGAACCCTCTCTTCTAAGGGCAAATCAACCGCTGCCAGGCATGGAATCTCTGCATCGTCCCAGAGATGGGCCTTGCCCAAACATGTGGGGCACTCACGGTTACAATCACATGGGTCCATGGTCTTCCCACAAAAGAAACAACAAGGACGGGAAGCCATAATGAGTCAACAAAATCCATAATGATATCCAGTCATGACAAATATATATATTCCCTGAGATCTTTTGGGAACAGAAATGTAAGGATAAAACTCGATTTAAAAGCCATCACCATTTGTCATCTATGGATCACAACAACCTGAGGCAGATATTCTGTGGCAGTGCCTGAGAATATATGAAATCAGATGAACACCATAAAAACTATTTCAGTCAGCTTAATCAGAATCATTCCAAGTATTGGTCATCAACACTGTAGAGGGACACGCACACCTCAAAGTTACAGTCGTACATTTTGTACTTTGTTTGCCCTTCCTTTCAATTTGTACTCTGTGTGTCCACATTTGAGGCGGACAGTGGATAGTTCATGGTCAATTCGACTATAGAGCAATGTCAAAGCTTTCTACATGTCCTTGTGTGGTCCTGTTTAGTCCGGGCTCTTATAAAGACAGAAAAAGATTCATGTTCTCTGCCTGAAATGTAAATTGATGTGTCCTTCTTATTGAACTGGTGCAAAATGAGGAAAAACTACCATAAAACCATAATTAGTCACACCAGAATTTCAGTGAAGATAACAGAATTTAATCAAATTATTATTTATTAAAGTTATTCATATATTGTGCTATTTTATCATTTCAATTGGATCTATGACATTTTGGCATATTGAAAAAATCTTGCTTTTGAATGGCAATAATTAACCGGCTGCTGGCTGAAAGTAGGCCAACAAACCTGAAATTGAAGTGGGCCTTTTTAGCCAAATACATGCACAGCCACTGCAATGTGTTCTGGATCAGCAACCGCAGAGCTGCAGGTCCCCTCTTGGGTAGCTCTTAGACGGTGCGTGGGCAGCGGTTTATGTGATTCACCCTTCCAGAAGCGGAAATGTCACTGGCCTGAAGTGTGTGTGTGTGTGTGTGTGTGTGTGTGTGTGTGTGTGTGTGTGTGTGTGTGTGTGTGTGTGTGTGTGTGTGTGTGTGTGTGTGTGTGTGTGTGATGGAGGGGGGTCTGGCTATTTATGGTCCTGCACCATCCTCCCGTGGTAGCCTAATGGAAGCACAGTGGTTTAACAAAAAAAAAAAAATGTAATATGGGTTTATAAATATGGGTTTTTTGTTCTGGGCTAATTTTTGTGACGTTTCATGCTTGTTCATGCATGCTTATTCCATTATATTTTTCTCTGAAGCTCTCCAAAATTCTCAATTTGCTTTTTTTCCCCTGCCTTGAGCACTTCATGGACATCATAATTTAACCCCATTCCTATAAAAAGCATGTCTCTTTTTGTTCTACCACTGACGTAGATACGTGTATATCACCGACTCACACTTTTGATAGAAGAATATCCACAACACGTCAGGCAGGTTTAGATTCTGCGCCGCTGATGTTCTAGTTCTCTCCACTAGACAGCTGAAGAAGAGATTGGTTCTCCATCCATGTAGTATCTCTTCAGTTGTTTATTTTTATCCATCCAGTTGCTCCACTTGCTGAGTGTCTTCTCTTTCTGTCTTTCTGCTTCTCCAGAGTTTTCTGAGTCGCCGGTTGAAGGGCTCCATTAAAAGGGCTAAGAGCCAACCCAAACTGGATCGCACCAACAGTTTCCGCCACATGATTCTCCCACGCTTCCGCAGCGCCGACCAGGAAAGGTTTGAATCCATCTTTTTCACAAACAGACTGCATCAGGATATATTATACTAGCATCTCTCATTACCGCGGGAATTTTCCTGCACAGAGGAATACTGTAGAACCGGGAATGTTGGTCCAAGTTCTGTGCTCAACTATATCCTACAATCTCTCTCCAAGTTAGGATGATCCTTTTTTTAATTGAAATTACATGCATGATATTTTGATGTACAGGCACACTAGAGCACAATCTCTTTATGGTGTATTTGAAAATAGAATGTATTTAACTGTATTTCAATGACATAGATAAGCTCTTTAACGTCATGTTTTATTCGCATTTCAACTAAAATCTCAATGAGTTACTGTAAGATTAAGATAACGATTCTTAAGTTGAAAGTTTATTCAGCTGTGAACCAAATACAAATGTTTTTCTTGACAAAAGATATGACTTGATAAGAAGGGCTTATCTCTTTCTCTTTATTTGTCTGTCTTTCTGTCTCATCTTTCACTCTCCCTCTATTTCTCTGTTTTTCACTTTATCTCTTGCTGTCTTTTTTCTGTCCTCTTTTTCTCTCTGTCCTTCTCTCCCTCTTTCTCTCTTCCCAGGACTCGTCTGATGCAGAGCTTTAAGGAGTCTCACTCCCACGAGTCCTTGCTGTCCCCCAGTAGTGCGGCAGAGGCTCTGGACATCACCTTGGATGAGGATGCAGTCATCAAGCCGGTGCACTCCAGTATACTAGGGCAGGAGTTCTGCTTTGAGGTGTGTGTGTGTGTGTGTGTGTGTGTGTGTGTGTGTGTGTGTGTGTGTGTGTGTGTGTGTGTGTGTGTGTGTGTGTGTGTGTGTGTGTGTGTGTGTGTGTGTGTGTGTGTGTGTGTGTGTGTTGTGTGTGTGTGTGTTTGTGTGTGTGTGTGTGTGTGTGTGTGTGTGTGTTTGTGTGTGTGTGTCAAATGGTTTCTTAGCTCAAAACCTGAACAGTGTCATAATTTATATCTCATGAGTGCACACACACACACACACACACACACACACACACATACACACACACATGGGCAGTCAACACTTAAATAATTTAAGTTGCAGCTGGCAGTATAGGCTGTGTAAACAGTGGAAAGTGAAAAATTAACTACTGATTTATTTTAGAGAAAAAACAAACCTGTTATACAGAGAAAATGTCTGTTTGAATTCACATATATCAAAAATAATTGCAATAAAAAGATGAAAATTAGGCGTCAAGGTAATGGGTGACCTCAGAAAGGGTCTTTCACTTATAGCTATTTGCGCAAATGATCCTCTATTAAATATTTTATGCACCCATTTACCAATGAGTGAAGGTCAAAACAACATCAGCCTCCATGGTGAGATTATATAAACAGATGCACACACACATACACAACAAAAATTCAACAAAAAATGTGGTATTGTTAATTGATTCATGCAGGAAAAAGCTAGTCACCATCTACATTTCAGGGGGTTTATATATTACATTTGAATATTTGATGGTTAGCTCTTACAATGAGTATGTGCATGTGTCTGATCCATTATTTCATGTCTATTCTAGTTCCTCTTGTGACATGTATATCTATGGCCACAGGTGACAACTGCCTCAGGGACAAAATGTTTTGCCTGCCGTTCTGCTGCAGAAAGGGACAAGTGGATTGAGAACCTTCAGCGGGCTGTCAAACCTAACAAGGTGAGTAAGAAGAGTTTGATTTCATAACTAACTAATGAAACTTATAATTAATTATGGGGAAACGCACTGTTCTGTAGTTTGTCGTTACAGTGTGTGCGCATGTGTGGAGCAGGAAGCAGTGGTTAGAACTGAGTTGCACTTTACCCTGTAGCATGCTTACACAATAACAAAGCTAATGTCACAGAAAGCAAGAACACTGCTACTGGCTCATCATTCAGTTCATCAATGATTGTTACTGATGAGCCGTATTCATTGTAATAATGCATCACTGATACTGACGGTTGTTATGAGCCATAATTATCTCATAACCTTTGGTGTGAAAGTATAAAACATGTCTTATCAGAAAAATTCAGCTTAAAACGTTTAATTGTGTTTGGCATATGAGTGTCTCGACTGATGTTGTCGTCAACCAGGACAATAGCCGTCGAGTCGACAATGTTCTCAAACTGTGGATTATCGAGGCTCGGGATCTGCCGACAAAGAAGCGGTACTACTGTGAGCTGTACCTGGATGACTTGCTGTATGCTCGCACCACAAGCAAGCTACGCACTGACACAGTCTTCTGGGGAGAGCACTTTGAGTTCAACAATCTCCCGGCCATCCGCAGCCTCCGCCTGCACCTCTATAAGGAAACGGACAAGAAAAAACGCAAGGTGTGTAACAGCATTTTATATTACATTCCAATTACACTTTGCTTTCATAATTTCTGGTAACAAGCACTGTATTTTAAAGTCTGATAAGTAATCAGTGATTGGCTGATTGTTTTGATTTTGTGAATTTTAATTAAGTGATTAATGCTAAATTGGCATCAGTGCATTGATATAAATGTATCATATATTCTGGCTGAACCCTACATGCAATGACTGTTCTCCAGGAGAAAAGCACTTATCTCGGCCTGGTCAGTATTCCCATCTCCAGCATCACCGGTCGGCAGTTTGCGGAGCAATGGTACCCCGTCATCCAGCCCGGCATCCTGGCCAAAGGTGGCAGCGGCGGGGGTAGCAAGATAATCAACGCCTCCCTGCGCCTCAAGTCACGCTATCAGACCATGAGCATCCTGCCCATGGAGCTGTACAAGGAGTTTGCCGAGTATGTCACCAACAACTACCGCACCCTCTGCACCGTGCTGGAGCCTCTGCTGAGCGTCAAGAGCAAAGAGGAGGTGGCTTGTGCCCTGGTGCACATCCTGCAGAGCACAGGGAAAGCAAAGGTAGCTGTGACCCCCCCTTAGCCACCGTAGTCTCATACCCATAAGTTAGGACTGTGTTCCATCTGGCCAGGGATGTGTATGTATGTTTTATATTTGCAGATTAATGCTAGCCTTATGCCTTATCTTTGCATTTGCACATGGAAGTTGAGTATTGCATCCATATTATTTCACAAATGTAGTCTCATACGTATAAGGAATACGGGAAGGAAGGAAAATAGGGAAGGTGTACACTACACCATGGCCCTTAATGCAGGGGCGCAGATAGGTTTTTGAAACTGGGGGGGACGATTTGTCTCTAAAGTTCGTTTTTTCTCATGATTCAACCTGTAACAACTTACACCCACCATTAGGCTTGGCATTGGTACAATCAAATAGGCCTACTGTACACATTTCCGAAAGACCCCCGACAACTCCAGAAAGTTGCAATTTCCGAAAAATGGATAATAAATAATGAATGTCGAGTCCCCCTTCCCCATTGGGAAATTGGCACCTCTCTTCACGCTATTCTCAATTCTTACTCTTTTTTTCTTCCACGGCGACATTACTCTGAACAGACAACCAAAAAAATGCAAAGTTGGTTTGGATGGCTTCATCATGCATGTAGGTGCGTTTCCATTCAGCTCGTTCGCATTAACGATTCGCATTCACGGACGATTCGCATAAAACAAATGCGCATCAGCGACCGTTTCCATTCACCCGAGTCTTTAGTCTAATTTGGAGGAAGAGTTTTGTGCATGCTTGAATGGACGCCCTCCTCTCTGCCGTCGGGACTTCTAATGCTGTAGCATTTGAGTTGTTTTGAATATAGTTGCTAGAAGGAGAAGGCGTAGACGGTTTTAACATGTTTTACAAACTCACATAGCAGCGAATTCCGTTCCCCGCAGACGTCCGTAGGCTACATCTGGGAACGAGCACGGTTTAGTGATTCTTTTAATTTGGTGAAGGCCCACTTCACTGACCAGCTGTGGGTCGAAAACTTCAGGCTGACCAGGTCAGGATTTCAAGAATTGTGCAACGGATAGGCCCTGCTGTGTGGCCTGAAAGTATTTGCTGCCGAAAGCCTGTCCCCACCGACGAGCGCATTGCAATTGCACTTTACAGACTTGCAACATGCGCGGAATACCGTGTTGTGGGCGAAACGTACCACTGTACAAAGATGTTTATATGCAGTATGCTTTGCCATCCGAGTGCAAAGAAATATATTAAGTTACCATAGCCTACATGCTCGAGGTGCAAGAGATTGCGAACCGAAACAACCGCGCACACCAGGTCCGCAGGTGTTAGATAGAATAAAATCAATGATCACAAAACAAAAAAACTATAATTTACAACAACAAAAAAGTACGTGTGGGGAGATAACATGTCCACGTAGTTTGCACGTAAATCAACTTAATCAGTTAGCCTACAATAAACTACGTAATGATGATGATGTTCAAGGGAAACAACAAACAGCAACCATAGATATATTATAGTATATAACAGCAAGTGCATATGCTGCATGAGGTGTGGTGTATTAGCTGGCAGTTTGAGAAGCAGTAGAGGAACATCACATTCGTGGCAGACAGCAGCACGGTTGTCTGTCACTGCAACAGGACGTAGTCTACAGTCCAACTCCGAACATAAACAAATTCACAAAATACGCGAATCGCTCGAATAAACTGTTTCCATCTACGTTAAGGGCATTAACTAAATTCGAATAACTAGTAAATCCACCTTCCTCTGGCGAATCGAATTTCTATGCGCATTGGGGAAGTTAATGCGATACGCACGCGTTTCCAACCAGGATTAAATATTCGCATAGAGATAATGCGCATTAAGACATGGGATGGAAACGCACCTTGTGTCGGTTGGTTGTGGGATCCTGAATTAAGAGCTGTCCCACTGATGCCTCTGGGTAACCATGGAAACCAGGCTCGAGACGTAAACGCCAGAGAGACCGGTTACTTTTAGATTAGAATCTCTGACGACGCAGGCAGCCTGCCCAGCTCAACAAAATGATTGTCCGTCTTTGATCTGACTGTTTTATGAGAGTTGTTGCAAAGCAGTATATTAGAACTAGTCTTTTGATTTTCTGTGAGTGTAGCATAATGCAAAGACAGAACGCATTATTTTTTTCAAATAAAAGTGAGGGGGACGGATTGAGGGTCATTCGAATGTGTGTACGTCAGAACCCCCCTGACGTACACGCTATCTGCGCCCATGCCTTAATGCCGCAAACACCTGGCTAAACCAGAACAAACAGAAGTTTAACCAATCTATGGCAACTTTAGTTTTTTAGGTGGCACTGGCTAACTGAAATGGTTTTCTTGCTAGACTATTGATTGACAAAAGAAGTGCTCTATTTTCAGAGTAGACCCACTGATTTTCTTTCACTTGTCTGAAGCGTGGTATTTGAACAGCTTGAAATGTTCAGTGTTGCCCACAGTAGAACAATAGGGGTATTAAATTAGTCGGTTAGATTCCTTTTAAAATGATCACAACTGTTTCTACTCTGGCTAGGCAGGGCACATCTGTGAAGTTTCTCAGCCTTGACTTTGTGATGTTTCCAAATTGATAGGACTTTCTGTCAGACATGGCGATGAGTGAAGTGGACCGCTTCATCGACCGAGAGCATCTCATCTTCAGGGACAACACCCTGGCCACAAAAGCCATAGAGGAGTACCTCAAACTGATAGGACACAGGTACCTCAAGGATGCCATAGGTGAGTGGCCATTTTTGATGATAGTAAAGCATTCAGCTCAGGGACCCACTTAGTTCAGGACAGATGCACCAGACAGGGTCACCTAATTGCTTGTAATTTAAAGTGATCTTGCTCATTAATGTATGCTTTGATGTCAATAACAATCAATTTCCCAAATTGAAATATTTTACCTTAATGGATTGCCTCTTTGAAATGTATTAGTTCTGGAGTACAACTCCTTGGCAGAAGCCTCTACCACTCCAGCTTGGCCGCAGAAATGTACTATGTTAACATACTGTATGACTAATTAAAATCCAGATGGATGATAGCAGTGATGACACCTCTTCACAGGGGAGTTCATCCGAGCCTTGTACGAGTCAGAGGAGAATTGTGAGGTGGATCCCATGCAAACCCCGCCCTCTGTGCTACAAGATCGTCAGGCCAACCTCCGCATGTGCTGTGAGCTGGCACTTTGCAAGATCATCAACTCCCATTGGTTAGTGATCTGGTTCTTTCAAATATCATGAACTCTTATTGGTTGGTGAACTAGTTTAAAGTATAAATATATTATATAAATAAATATATATATATGAACTCCAAGTCATAAGGGAGTTTAATTGCATAACAATTTCTAAATTCATTGAGTATTGGAAAGTATTAGCGTAATGAGATGAGAATTTCTTTTGAATAAAGTAGGAGTGGGTAAATACTGTCCAAACAGTCCCTTCCTTCTTCAAATTCAGCACCCTCTTTTCACTTTCATCACTCTGTTTCTATTGGTTCCAAGGATCCTGACCTTAGTTTTCTCTCTCTTTCACTCTCGGCAGTGTTTTCCCACGCGAGCTGAAGGAAGTGTTCTCCTCCTGGAGGGTGCGCTGTAGGGAGCACGGCCGCGAGGACATCGCCGACCGCCTCATCAGCTCATCACTCTTCCTGCGCTTCTTGTGTCCGGCCATCATGTCACCGTCGCTCTTTAACCTCACGCAGGAGTACCCGGGCCCGCGGACGTCGCGCACGCTCACGCTCATCGCCAAGGTGGTGCAGAACCTGGCCAGCTTCTCCAAGTCAGTCACTAGGGTCCACTCCCATTCAGGCTATGCCTCCCCCCACCTCCCCTTCACTCACACCTCCACCTCCAGAGAGCCGAGCTCTGCTTCACTGTTTCCAAGCATCATGGTGTCTGTTGTCTGCTTTCTTAGTCTGTCACCACTACATCCAGTCTGTAGTTTCTGCCTCTGTGTACATCGACATGGTATATGTCTCTTTCAAAACCTGTCTTGAGTGAGTGTGTATTCTATATTTTTATTTATATTCGATATTTAAAATATTCTCAAATATGTAAGCCTGTGCAGATATTCTGGTTAGATCCGTATATTAAACTAAACTTCCATGGGTTGTTTTGTTTGTAACAAAGACAGAGCTGAAAGAGCCCCTCACAGCCCAGCTGAACAAAGCTGTATTTATTTACAACATAGGATATTTGCTTATTTGCTATGTCATGTTTTTCAGGAGAGCTAATGTACTCAGACCAACACAGTAAGCTTTATCTGTCCTGAGAGATTTTAGACCAATAACATAATTTAACATTGTTGTCCTCACCATTGATGTTTTATGTTCTTAGCTGCTCCAGCTGATAAATAAACATTGTTGAAGGAGATAATTAAATACAATAAATGGGAAATTAACAATTTGACAATTGGACTGGAGTGAATTGCACATCAGAATATGATGTCAGCTTTTTTACAGCTACTGTATGTTATAGCCTAAATGCAAGTCAGCATGGGTCTCAGAAAGTCATCTATAAGACTATCCACTGTACAGTGACATAAAGTATGCATTCAAGGGCATCTCATCCTCAGTATTTTTCTACTGATTTTTTTAAAATGTTGGTTGCTAGGGGTAAGTATTTATTTATTTATCTTTTATTTCGCCAAGAAGGTCCCATTTATGTACAATATCTGTTCTGCCAGGAAGTGCTGGTGAAGATGGGCAGCAAAATGTGAAATAAAAAGTTTCATACAAAAATACAAACATACCAAAACACAACAGACACAAAAACATACAGGGATCAGAGACTAAAACGAATCATTGAAAATAGTGATACGTGTTAGAAACAATGACATTGTTCTGTAAAAACTGATTTAAAAATATTTTTAAACATTTTAAGGGAGGGTAAGATTTTGAAGTTAATTATGCCTTGCTGTTCATTTCAAGCTTGCATTGTGAAAAAGCTGAAGGCAGGTTTACCCATTTCCGTTTGGGTGGTTGGGACCATGAAGAATATTTGCTCTTATTATCTAGTGTAATAGCTATCCATACCTCTCTTAGACTAGTCTACTGGAAAAAGAAGACTGTAGAACTATTTATTTCAAAGACTGACAAAGCATGTCTTCAGAATGTCAGTCTATTGTGTAAGATCATTGAAGGTCCTGTAAGTCATATTAGCATCTTCTGTCAGACTCTTACTCTTACCCATCATAGGAACTGCCCTTTCTTTCTGTAGGAGGGTCCTATACAAAAAAGCACTCTCCCTCTATCCCCCTCTCCCTTTCTTTCCCTCTCTCCCCCTCTTCCTTTCTCTCTTTAGTTAGACTCTTCCAATAACAATGTTTCCTTGTTGGTCAGTATAGTTGGACCACATTGATGATGCTGTAGTTGTTTGCTGATTGCAGAGCTCAGCACAAGGCTGGGGTATTTCTCAAAGCAACACAACTGGCTATAGCGTTCCAAAACATTTACAACAGCATTAGAATTGTTATGTTTTCCATTTAATCCAAATGCTAAACAAAATATTGAAGCGTGCTGGGGGTTGGTTAGCAGAACATCCACGTGGGACTGTTGTGTAGCCTCCCATATGCCTTGGTTTAAGACTGTTTTGGAATTACTCGTTACCTTTCAGGTTGTGTATTGTGTCCAGTAAGAGAGTAATGTCTGATGTTAGCGAGTGTGGCTGTTTTCAATTCATCCGTGAGTTATGCTGTTTATGCCTGTGTGTTAGCTCCCCTGTGTTGGTTTACGTATCTGTCACCGTCACTGTCTTAGTTATGTCAAAGCTAGACCTGCCTTCCACATTTGTATGTGTGTTTGTCGTAACACCAATAAAGCAATTCTGCTGGGGTTGTGTAGTGTAAGGAACACAGGAATTGCCTTTAAAACTGATATATCTGTATCACTACGCATTCATCTGAGCGAGCTCACAACAATATGTCTCGGAACAAGGCAGCTCAACGACCCATACTTCATAATTCATTTTTGACCCAGATTTCCAGTTTCATTCACATACTAATCCATTTAGGATGGCAATTTTAAGAAAATAAAAAGCCATCAAAAAGCTACACCATTCCATTCAGCCTCCACATAAATAGAAATACATTTACTGTGGCACAAAGTGTAATTAAATATGCAAAAAAGCAATAGGTTTTGAACAATAAATCAAGTGTCCATTCCCATGGAAATGTTTCATTGTCCCTTTCTCTTTCTGTCTCCATTTCTCTTCCTTTCCTTTCTATCCTTTTCCATGTTGACTTCCATTTTGTCCTCTGCCATTTGGCTATCTCCCAACATGGATTCCTCTCTCTGTCCTGCCCTTTTGTTTTCTCTCTCTTCCTTTCCTCCCCAACCACTTGCTTTATCTCTCTTTCTATCCGTCTTACCCACTACTTCTCGCTGCTTTCTTTTCCCTCCTGATTATCTCCCCCACCCTTCCTTTCTCTCCCTCCCACACGCTTCTCTTTTTATCCCTTTTTCTCTTAGGTTCGGAAAGGAGGACTACATGTGCTTCATGAACGAGTTCCTGGAGATGGAGTGGGGCTCCATGCAGCAGTTCCTCTACGAGATCTCCAATGTGGACTGCGGCAGCAATGCCGGGCCGTTTGAAGGCTACATCGATCTCGGCAGAGAGCTCTCCGTGCTGCACAGCCTTCTCTGGGAGGTCATGGCTCAGCTCAGCAAGGTTAACAAGAGTTCCATTTCAACAGCTGGATTATGAAACAACATGTCATGTTGCCAGTTCATTACTGAATTTGGCAATTGAAGACATCAGTTCTGTGCTGCTGTTATGTGTAGTACTTAATGGCAAATTGCTGTAAAACTGCCAAATGACTTGCCTTGGGCTTATGAGTTTAAGTGCTCAGAGTACTCGTTTACCACCTGCAGCGCACCAGCGCTGTGCTGTCCACCAGTAGAGCCAATGAATACTGAATTGGGATATGAATGCTGACTGTGTCATTCTCACATTCTGTGTCATTCTCACTCACTGTATTAAATATCGGGATGGAGTGTGCAAAATTGGAGAGAGATATGAGCTGTATGCTTCAAAGATCATTTATCTTAAAATTCAACTTGTTGATGGTGGTGATGACAGCAGTTTCCTGACAGGCTATAAGATGTAGATTTGATTAACATGACTCATATCGGCACTCAGTGTTGATGAATACGCCAACTGGAACACTCAGTACTTGTACTGGATCAGCAAAAAGTGGTATTGGTGCACCCCTAAAAATTGGACAGAGGATTTTCATTTTTTCTGTGGTGCTGTGGTGTGCTGTGTGTCTCTCCAGGATGCGATCCTGAAGCTCGGGCCTTTACCTAGGCTCCTAAATGACATCAGCGTGGCCCTCAGGAACCCACAGCTCCACCGGCAGGCAACCCAGCAGCCAGAGCAGAGGCAGCCCGACCGCTTGCTCTCACGACCGGGCTTCAACCACATCGTCTCCTCAGACTTTCAGAGCCTCATGATGAGGGACCTCAACAGGTACACAGTGTTGGATAGGTCAGTAACAACAGACTATGTGACCAACAGTAAGTTATTATCAGTTTGCAGATCTGAGCTGAGTACTATGATCAGTTATACACAGGTTGTTTGACTGGTCACTAGCCTGAAAACTGCATCTCCGTAGACCATGTTTAGTAGTTTAACCAAACCTGACCTGTAGTGATAAAGAGCAGGGACAAACCCTCTCAGTATGTCTGCAGATGTGTTGCAGAGGTGTTATACCAGTTTTCTCATATAGGGGACAGACTTTCATCCAGCAATATTGTGCCCTGAAGTGAGGATTCTTTGTTGGAGAGACATAATAATAAAGACAAAAGACATCACCCACATTCTTTAAGGACTGATCTTCTATATCCTCCCATTAAGCATTTAACATTGTCTGAGTTGTGTCTCGCCTCTGTCCACTAGCTCCATAGACATCTCTCGGCTGCCCTCGCCCGCCTCTGGCCTGGCATCTAGACTTGTTCACATGGGCATGGGGCCGTACAGTGACAGCGACCACCAAGCGTCCAAAGATTTGTTCTACGTGACCCGACCTCCCCTGGCTCGCTCAAGTCCAGCCTACTGCACCAGTAGTTCAGACATCACTGAGCCAGACCAGAAGGTAGGTCCTCAGGTTCAGTCACTCAGTCCCCTGCTGTGCTCTTACACCAAGTTTTGAATGGGTCTGGCCTTTCAAATAACATTTTTTAAAAGCTTCCCCATTGTCCTTAACATTAACCACATTTGTTAAACAACAGAATTGATGAATATAGAGTTTGCTTCCAAAAGGTCATTTTTCAAATCACTCTCCAAAAAAGCAACTTTAATTACATCACTCATGCCCTCTCCAACCTCTGTTTTACTCACATTAGCTACCTTTTTTGTTCTGAAAGCATTGCTTCACAACTGCATCATTCTATCTGCAGCAAAGCAATCACTTCTTCAGAGCAGAGCAAATGTTATTTTTCAGAAAGTAAACATTTATAATATATGCCTTTTAATAAATCCCAATGTCTCAGTCCAACAGTAGGGCATTAGTGACTTTGAGTTTGTGGTGAAAGACATATGGTTAATGAAATCTGAGTGATCAAGTAATAAAGCAATTTTCTTCTTTATGAACTTGAGAATCAATTCCAGTGGATATTTGGTAGCCCTGGCCATTGCCATGTGTCAGGTAACCAGTTTATATCACCATGGAAAAAAACTGAAAAAAATAATAAATGTTCCCAGACTATGAGATTGCAGTAGATTTGTTTTTATCGCACCGCAAAACACTGAGGTGATATGAGAAAACCTTGCAGGTGTTGTCTGCAATCATCTCAAGCTCATCAAAGAATGAGCTCATCAAGCTTAGAGACCAGGAGGCAATTAAAACTTAGACGTGGAAAGATTAAACTTTGGGTGTAATCATTCTAGGAACATGCTGTGTTCTGCAACTTACACTTACATTTTTTTTTTTTTTTTGCTATACTTGTTTCAGGTCCTCAGTGTGAACAAGAGCGTGTCCATGATGGACCTTCAGGACTCCCGCATGAACAGCATCTCCAACCTGCATTCTGGGGACATGCTGAACTCGTCCCAGGCCTCGCTGGCTGGGCTGGGTAGTTTTGGGGTGCTGCGGGGTGGCGGGCGCACGTCGGCCGGCTCTGGCGCCTCCAGCATGTCGGGGGGCCTTCGACTTAGCCATCTGGGCGCGGGGGTCACCTCCGACTCGCTGTCACAGCAGCAGCAGCATCAGGCCGCAGCCATGCACGTCCCCCTGTCCTTCCAGAACCCTTTGTTCCACATGGCCGCCGACGGGCCACTGCACCACGTCCACATGCACGGGCAGCCACACTCGTACCCGCCACAGCCCCCCGGCCCTCATCCACCCCCGCCGCCTCTCCTGCTGGCCCCCGAGTCCGAGAACGGCCCCCTGGAGTACATGCCGGCCTTTGGGCGGGGGGGCTTCTCCCGCAGCGAGGACCTGGCGTCCATGAGGACCCAGAGCAGCTTGGTTCAGCCCAGTATCATCCACTCTCACAGCTACAGTGATGACTTCACGCGCCAGAACCAGGAAGCACAATACGTCCGGCACCAGCTCTCTCTGCAAGTGCAGGTGATTAGTGCTAGCGCTTTTCAGTGCTGAGACTCTTTACCATACAGATTAGCTGATCTCCATTTATCACTAGGAAAAAACTATGAGTGCCATGAGCATCAGGCGAGAAGTATCAACATAGGCCTGTGTTGGGGCCTTTAGCTTGATATAAAATATAGAATTACAACAAATTATCAACAGTAATTGAGAAACAATGTTTAATTGTTCTAATGTTCTAAGTGTTGATACCTTTCCCCTCTTGAATCTACTATACCCGATCTCTGAAATGATGTAGGGCCTTAGTGCTGGACAATGCAAATAACAATGTCAACCCAATTAAAGTTGGAAAGATCAAAACACCATAGCTGGTCTTTTCTTTTTTTGGTTTGGAGACCATGCGGTTTAATGTCTGTCTTTCATTTAATTATTCCCCTCTTTTTCTCTTTATCTCTTCTTCTCACCCTTCTTCTCTCCCCTTCTCCAGGAGAATCTCCATCAGCAGGTGTTGATGGGAATGGCCCCACCCACTGCCACAGGCAGGGGCACACCTGCCTCCATAGCCACCCCCCCAACAACCATCCACCCTGTTCGACAGGCCTCCATGGCCCCACCCCCTCCTCCTCGTATGAAGCCACAGCCTCCCCATCAGCTGTCCGTCAGCTCCACAGCCACCTCCACCCCACCCAAAGCCCGCCCCCAGAGCGGTAACCTCCTGCAGTCTCCGGAGTCTAGTTTTGCGGCGAGGCCGCAACCCAGGCAGCAGCTCTCCATGAAGGACAGCCCTGCTCCTGGGCTCCCTCACCAGCCCAGTGTGGCAGCTGAAACTCCAGCCCAGGAGGGGGCAACAGAGAGCACAGAAACCCCAAAGAAAAACCAGGCGGCCAAGTCTCCCCAGCAGCAGTCCCAGCAGCAGAACCTCCTCAAGCCCACCAACACAAAGCCGGTAAGGTGCTAGGAAAATATCTGGTGCACCTATTAAGTGGCATTTGTGTGGGTTTAGTGCTAGTATTATTACCAAAGCCAATGGTCATTTCCTGGAGAATGATAAAGGGATATTTTTTAACACAAGTCCACAAAATATACTGTTATTATATCTTGTTTGTGTATGTGTGTGTTGTGATACACAGTTTCAGGTTGAATGACAATAAAGGGTTTTGGTCACCAATCTGTGCCCGGTAGGAAGGGTGTTTGTGATTCAATTCTCCATTTTCTCTAGGGCGCTAAATCCCCGACCACCCTGAACCCCTCCAGTGCTGCGTCTGAGCGCACGGTGGCGTGGGTCTCCAACATGCCTCATCTCTCGGCCGACATTGAAAGCCTACGTGTGGATCCAGAGTTCAAGCTCAAGGAGCATTCCAAGAGCATGGATGAATCACGCCTGGAAAGGGTCAGTCCTGGAGAGCTCTCTGGAGGATGACTAGTAATGGCCTGGTTTTTGATGAAATCGAACTATGCTGTAATTCTATTTAAAGTTGCTCTATGTAGTTTTGTCCCCTGTACTGCCGTATAATTTTACATGCATTAGAAAACTTTGTAAATATTCACACTTGATTGTTGCATTTGTGCACATTTGTGCACATTTGTATCGTGGTTTTGCAGATCTAAGAGCATTTTTATTTCTCCACAAAAATGAATGCTACATCTTTCAGTCAAATACAGTTTGCTCTATCTGTCACTGCCTGTGTATATCGTCTCTTGGGTTTAATGTGGGGTTATCTGTCTGCAGGTGCGTGAGTATGAGGACGAGATCCACTCACTGAAGGAGCGCCTGATGATGTCCCATCGTAAACTGGAGGATTATGAGCGCCGGCTGCAGTCGCAGGAGCACCAGACCAGCAAGATCCTGCAGCAGTACCAGTGCCGGCTGGATGACAGCGAGAGGAAGCTGCGGCAGCAGCAGAGTGAGAAGGACTCGCAGATAAAAGGCATCATCAACCGGTACCACGCACTCTAGTAAAATATAACAGTGTAGGGAAACACAGCTGGATTGTATTGGAGTGGTCCTATAAGAACAAGCACAAGAAACTTAGAAATGGTCTCATGCTATGTGCCTGAAGCAAAGTCATCCTATGTCACTAAGGCAACAAACAGCTCATGAAAATCTGAAATGGTGACTAAGAACTGCCAAATATAAAACATTTTTCATTAGTTATAAGTACATTCAGCACACAGAAAGATACTTTTTTTGTGGTCACACTGAGTCTCTCAGACATTCACTCGTGACTAATGTGTCGAACTCTGTGGGGCTCAGTCTCTGAAGGTGACAGAGAGTCAAGCATGAGCTTATTTTCCGCGGCTCTCCAGTACGGTCACAGTGGTAGGTGCTCCATCATTATTTGGTGAGGCTGTCAGGACAGTGATGGAGGAGCTGCTTTTTGGTGCTCAGTGTTCCTATTTGACAGTCCCGGGGTAGATTTATCCGTCAATGCTATTTGAAGGGTCTGGCTATGCATGTTTGTTGTCATGAGTTTGTTGACGTAAGAGTGTGTTCTGAGTGGGTGGAGGTAAGTTATGACATCTCCCACAGAAAGCCTGATGGCCGTGTGTGTTGAACTGCATTCAGTGGTGTGAGTGTGTTGTCTGTGTTTGTGTGTGTGTGTGGTTTGTGGTGTGTGTGAGATCTCGTTTGTCTATCTGGTAGCATCTCTCTCATGGTCAGATTAATTGCAGAATGTGTGTGAGAGTATTTGTGTGTGTGTATGTGTGTGTGTGTGTCTGTGTGTGTTTGTGTGTCTGAGATCTCTCTCTCTCTCTCTCCCTCCCTATCTCTCTCTCTCTCTCGCCCTCTCCCATGGTCAGGTTCATTTCAATGTGTGAGAGCATTTGTGTGTGTGTGTGTCTCTAAGATCTCTCTCTCTCTCTCTTTCTCTCTTTCTCCCTCTTTCTCTCTTTTTCTCTCTCCCTTTCCTTCCCTCTCTCCTGTGGTCAGGTTCATTGCAATCTGTGTGTATTTGTGTGTGTGTGTGTATTTGTATGTGTGTGTGTGTGTCTAACATAATCTCTCTCTCTCTTGGTCAGATTAATGGCAGTGGAGGATGAGTTGCGCACTGGTCCCGTCCCGGAGGTGAAGACCCGTCTCTTCCCTGAGCAGGTGCGTGTTCCATCCTCCTGCCTGCACACTCACCCCAGGGGACTCCTTTAAGCACTCAGTGCCTTCTACGGTGTCTTTGCCAAAGTTTCTTTGTTACATAAACATGCCTTCCGTTTCCAGCAGGGACTCATCCTGAAGCTTTATTTCTCTCCATGACAGCAAATACCAATTTGGCGCTGAATCTAATTTAGACAACAGGAAAAAAAATTGTGGAAAGTATCTCCTCTGGGTCCTATCTCACCAACAGTAATGCAGAGTGCTCGACAGTGTCCCTTCTGATGCAGTAGATATTAACTCATAAGCAGATAAAAAATGAGTAGCAGTATTGTTTTTGTTTCAGTATGGTTTTCAGTGAACTGTGTGATAGGCAGGTTTTTTTCATATCAACACACTGTGTACTGTGTCTCATGTTCAATGTGGGGCATGATCACAGATAGCAGTTCACTCAGGGCTGAGTCTGGCCCTAATCTGGGCTGGATGCTCTGGTCAGAGCTGTTCCAGGGTCAGCTGTCTGTGTGCCTTCTTCACTAGGAAGTAAAAAGTAAAATATACTGACGTTTTCTATGTTTACATGCTATATTACAGTGAAGAATGCAGCCTGCGCTGTGTGTACCAGGTACCATGTAGTAATGATGAAGAAATGACAGGGGTTTCGCCTAGCTGGACAGTGTTATCCCACACTGGTGACAATTATCCTTGGACCCTAACTGAAACTGCTGAAATTCAATGCAAATATCCTCTGCATTATGGTGTACTCTTGCCTACTGACTGTTTTCATTTCATATGTTCATACTGTTATTGATTCGTTGAAGGCTTTCACTTTGTCTCGTTTTCAAGTAATGTCTACCTGACTGTCTGACGGACTCAAATATGGCAGTGCATTCTCAGTCCTCATCACAAGTGTCTCTGAAGTTGCTATCAAACAGCCATGACTAGTTCAACATTTGATTCCTTCCTACATTAAATCAGGAATAACAGTGACAATATTAAGAAGGTTGGTCTGATACAAGAACCTTGTTTTTGAAACATTTCAAGAGTGAGAATGCATTGCAACATGTCCATAGCATCATTCATTTTTGGATAGGGGAAATTACTGACTTAAGTCTGTTATTAAGTCATTGTGACAGCTTAAGTAGGTCTGTCATATATCCATGCCATGCAACATTTTCTAAATGGGTCAGTGTTGTCTGTAATCATTTAAATGTGACAATCAGTGCAATTCAGAGACAATTCCACTAACTACCAATTTGTGGCGAGATTCTGATTGGAATCCCACAGGACTGGAAGAGAGTTTATAAGGATATATTTTGGAGAAAAGATTCTCTTAAAACCTCAGGGTTTTTCTTGTACATACTTAAGGCAGATTTATGGTCGTCCGTTTTCGGAGACACAGAGACACAGAGACAGGGAGAGGCCTCTCCGACGTTGCAAACCCTCTCCGAGCACCTCCTAAGTTTTTTAACTATCTGACTCTGTCAGTCCGTCAGTACAGCGCTGAAACCTTGTGGGAAGAAATATGCCAACATAAAATAGCTGGCTCAGACACCTTGCAAATCCGCTCAGATGTATTTTTCAGTTACAATAATGTTTTTTTTACATTGCACAGTCTCTATTTCTCGGCAACTTAAAAAAAATCTAGGCAAATAAATGAAAACGAGTCCGTCGAGGCAACTGCATGACCACTGATTAACAAAGTCTTAGAAGTATATTTCGGCCTTTACTTTGTCTTATAGTATGTGCTCTTCACACTGTAATGTACTGTGCTAACCGAGAGCTGTTACCATGGTTGCAAGAAACCTCTTTGCCGGCAGGGAATGCATCAGTGCTTTTGGTAGATATTGACAAAAGCACTAATGTACAGTCCATTCATTTCCCAGTTGTCATTTGACACAATGGTGAACAGCCCTCTAAAAAGCAATTTTTCTTGCACTCACTTTATATTATTTTTTATGAAATCAGGCCTTTGCATTACATATCAAGGCAACTTGTGCCTTGTCAAAATGCAGTTCATATTTGCATGAACATAAAATGTGGACATCAACCCACTGTCAAGTTGAGTCTTTGTTTTTCTTTATGTGTCACGACAAAATCACGACAAGATTATAGGTTTCCTATATTAGCCACTGAACATGCTAAACATGCAAAACATCCCTGACTCATTGTCATAGATCAGTGTATGCATTGGTTTGTTACCATGCGGTATGTTTAGCATGTTATTATTATACTTATAAAGTTTACTTACGGAAGACAATAGATTCAGCAATTATAATTGAATCTGTGAGCAATCAAACGATTGAAGACTATTTCAAATTCCTGGAAATTGACAACAACAAGTTCTGCTGCCTCCTTATCACAGGCAGACAGCATTGTCTCTCCCTCCCTGTCTCCCCATCTCTACGCAACCATCACATCTTCCGTCTTTACCTCGACTTTCTTCTTCTCTCCTTACACAGTACACTGTTCAGTAACTCGTCTTTCTTTTCTCTCTTTCTCTCTTTCTCTCACTTTAATGTATTCAACCTCTCCCCTTCTTCCATATCCACTTCTTTCACATCCCTCCTCTCCCTCTACTCTCCTACTAACTCTTCATTCACTGCTTTCTCATTTTCCTCCTCTCTGCTCAACCCTCCCAAAATATTGCCTCACATCCCATCCCCTTCCTTTCCCATCATCCCATCTCCTCCTTAGGAAGAGCAATACTCCTCTCTGGGCTCTGTGGACCCCTGCCTTGTGCCGGGGGGAACCCCAGGTTCGGGACCCTCTTCCCTGGGCACGTCCTCGGCAGGGTCCCCCTGGAACAGCGCCCTTCCCCCGCTGCCCCCCCGCCTGCTTATCAGCCACAATGGCGGCCTACCGTCAACAGGCATCGCAATGACAGCGGGGAGCACGGCGACCTGGAGCACAGACCGAGCGCCAGGCTTCACCGGGGGACGGGTGGTCTGAGGAAAGCTGAGCTACACAGTGCTCCCTAGCCCCGGGTGTAGAATTTGAACCTGTGGCTATCCTCACACCCACATAGTACACACACGTACATCCATCCATTCATAAACACATACACAAACACACACACACACACTAAATCACAAATTCACCTTGGACTTTTTACAGCATAATGATCATATATGACAGAACTTAACAAGGACCTTCAGTGCTCCAACCACCCACACAAATACACACACACAAACAAACAAACAAACAGACAGACGGACAGAAACACACACAAACAAATAGACAGACAGACAGACAGACAGAAAGTCACACACACAAACAACAGACAGACAGAAACACACACACACACACACACACACACACACACACACACTCACAAATACACACACACAACAAACAGACAGACAGACAGAAACACACACACACACACAAATACAAAGGTGCAAATACTTTTATGCACATACATACATACATACAGTACATACATTGACAAGCTCATCTATATAGTATTAAAACCAGTAGAGCAAACACAGACAAACACCTCAATATTACAGTAATAATACATATTTCTGATCTGTATCTAGAGCCAATGTTTCCTTTTCAGATAAAGGCAAATGATACAACAGTACTCTATTTTTTTCTAGATTTGAATTGGTCTGCATAGCCGTAATACTCTGCTTGTTTCAAAGTCCAAATGGAAATGTTGCATGGACAAATGGTGTATGACAACCCATTTTATAAGGTTATGAAAGATTGGGGCGTGGGGGGGGGGGGCAACAGATTTATCTGTGGGACATGAAAAAAAGTGTGTTAGTGTGTTTCGTCACCCAAATAGAGCGTGTGCATCTGCAAGCTATCTGTGAGCTTGTTTGTGTGTGTTTGTGAGGGTTCTGTTTGCTAAAGTGTGTATTAACGGTTTCCGCATACATAAGTCACTTTTTTGGCAAGCCATGCCATTCCACCACACCATGAAGTTGTCTGAGCCTCACTGATAGAAAAAAAATCCCCTTATGCTTTCTTTGGGACTATGTTTGGGCAAATTACAGTTATATAAGATTTCATTAGATGGGTAAAATTAAGACTGGTGGAATATTTAAAAATGATGAATGGACTGTAACTTTCTTGACACTCTGCTTAAAGGAACTACTCACTATGTTAATTATTCCTTTTTTCAGAATGACCTCAATGGACTACAGTGGTTTAAAAGCTGAATGAGTGCAAGGACAAATATTGCATCCTATTGGGGTTAGATGCCATGCGTGGAGGTCAACCATCATCCCCCATATCTACTAGCACTACAACCACAAAGCCCCAATATTTACACATGTGCACTCACACACACACACACACACACACACACACCGGACACACACACACACACAAACACACACTCACACACACACACACACACACACCGGACACACACACACACACAAACACACACACACACACACACACACAAACACACACACACACACACACACACACACACACACACACACACACACACACACACACACACACACACACACACACACACACACACACACACACACACACACATGCACTCTCAAGAATGCAATGACATACAGCCCACATGAGCCAATACCCCCCTGGACAATCACTCAGAGGCCATTCTGTAACATGGCTGCTGCCATGACAGGAAGAGAACTGATTGGCTCCTTCCATTAACAGAAGGAGGATTCAATGTTTGAAGAGAACTGATTGGCTCCTTCCATTAACAGAAGGAGGATTCAATGATTGGAGTGAAGTGGATATGGCCTCACACCAGAGACTCTCATGCTTGACCATTGGCTAACTCTTGAGAGGGGTGGGGACGACAGTGCTGTCCACAGGATAACCGTGCACTAAGCAAAGCCATCAGAGGACTCAAAGCCAGTGTGGTTCATTTCTTTCTCTACCACACACACACACACACACACATACACACCCTCAAACACAAAGATACAAACATACACACACATACATACAGCCTAGGCAGGAAGGTTATAATGACCCTCTCACACATTAACATGTACAGCTCTGTCTCTCTCTCTCTTTCTCTCTCTCTCACTCTCTCTCACATCACTATCATGGGATGTTGAGCCCCTACCCAGACAATCAGCTTTTTGGTAGTTTAGTTTAGATTGGTAGCTAATGTAATATTATTACACAAAAAGTATTATATAAAAAATATAAAAATGTCATATTCTCCTACTGAATGTCTGTTGAGAAGATTTACTCGTTCTTGACACAGTATAAAGCAATCTGTATGGAGGAAGAAACTATTTTTGAGTGGCTCAAATTGTTATGCACCTACACTAACTAAAGTGTTTCTAGAGTCTAGAATCAGCAGCACAGCTGGTAAAACTGAATAGACCACAAAAATAGTCAAAAACATATTATAGTGCATGCGAATATATCTAATATAGGCATTGTTTACATAAGAAGAGATAACTCCAAGGTCTTTTCAAGTTTATCACAAGCCTCTACATTGACTTTCTGAAGCAGTAATTTTGAAGATGTATTGCCTACTCATTGAAATAGGTTTATCTCAAGTAGGAGTGATGCTTGACAGTCTGAATATGATTGCCAAAGATATTACTGTGAACATGTAGAATAAGATGTTTCAATCAATTGTGTAAGACCGAATTTTTTTCTTTAATTTAAATTTCAACTACCAAATCTTTGCCATTCATATACACATCTACACATGGAGTCCCTAAAGATAAGTAACTTGAGCACATGAGAAGAATCTGAGGCAAGAAAGCTAAAAAAGCACAACTACCTAGCTGACGTCTTGCATACATGAGTGCCTGACATACCCGTTAAGCACAAAGACTGAAGCAGCTCAGGCTTATTGAATCATGCTGTCACTAACACACCCCATTTCTTGTAACTATAACAGTGTCTGAGCTTTGTCTTATGCACTGGATAACTTGATGATGCAGCCATGTGTGAGTGTCTGTGTGTGTGTGTATGTTTTTGAGGAGTTTTAGGCCATGCCTTATCACAGCAGCGGCCTATTCATCTCAGCTGTCATCTCTGTTGTGAACGATTTTATTCACGGACTATTTCTGCTGAGCGTAAGCATTTTTTGACTTAGAAAACTGAAGTGTGATTTGCACCCTTTCTGAGTCTGTCAAACCTCATCGAGGAGGCAGATTTGCTACATCTTGGCCTAGATTTGTACAAAGGTTGTGTCTACGATTGAAATTTCCTATTTGGTTTTATTCCTCTGTCTGTGTATGTGTGTGGATGTGCAGGTGAGCGTATGTACTTGTGTTATTGTATGGGAACACAGTATTTTGTACAACGAATGAATATTCTTATGGAAAGAGGACTTCTACACAGAAATATGTGTGATATATTTACTTGGAATGCACCAATACCATGATATCTTTCCATGATTTGATACTTTGTCCATCCACAAGTGTCTGCCTACTGGCTTAACTGGGTGACTTTCCTAATTAGCAAATATGCGTATATATCATTGATACATTACAATAGGAAATTCACAACATTAAGGTACAAATTCCTGTATAAACAAGTGAACATCTATTATCTTTTTAACACAAAGGTTATCCTTATCTGCATGTTCGAATGTACAACCATGACAACACCTCCACATTCACCCTTGTCTTCATTAAAAAATGTACACGCTCTCCTCTCTCTCTCTCTCTCTCTCTCTCTCTCTCTCTGCCTCTCTCTGTAAACCAGCATGCAAAGCTGCTCTCTCACAAACCTGCCTCTTCATCTGAAAAATGGCGCTTGGCATCAACAAAGATTAATTACCTTATTATGTGTTGTATAATAACAAGTGCCATCAGGACTATCAGTGTCAGTACCGATATAACAAGTAGTATCAGTGCATTTGTTATGTATGGTTTTATTTATATTCCCATGTTTGTTGACTTTGCAGGAGCCTGAGGATTTGTGGGATGCTTTGGTATTATTGCTTTAAATGTAATAGCTCTTCGAGGGCTTACTTTATATTCCCAGCTGGTAGACCATAACCAACCTCTTACCCCACCATAGTAACCGCCTTCCCTTCTCTCCCAGTGTGCGATAACAGTGTGTTAGCCAGCTGACTAACAACACTGCTGAGATGCTGGCAGATGAGTGGACAAAAGTGTGATAGAAGGGATGACAGACTGGAAATCACATTTTCAAAAATAAAGAAAAACAGCATTGCACACTAAACTTAATTACAATTAAAATTACAATACTAATCAGCAGGTATTAACAATTTTATATCTGTGGATGAGTAATAAAACGTATTTAATTTAATTTTGATGGAGATGGATTTAACTTGCCTTTCTATGAACAACAGTGCTAGGTGTTGTGACGGTACTAAGAGGGCACTAAGGAGAAAAGAGGAACGGCACACATGTTAGGCCTCAGTACTCAAATATAAGAAAACCTGTAGATGGGCAGAAGCTTCCTCACTCCCAACAAAAAAATCTCCAGTTCAAAATTAGTACAACCTGTTAACACATACCCTCAGACAAAATGTTTTGTTTTGATTTTTATTGCATATAAATGGTTGGTTGAAGGATGATTGGAGAATGTGTTTATTTATATTCTCATATAGTTCTTTCTTCTCGTCCATCATATTTATGATACTCTAGATGTTCTATGAAATGGGTAATTTGTGTTAACATTAGGGGGGTTTTCTTGTTCTTCTCCAGACTTGATATGGCTTTCCAGATAACGTCTGGCCCAGGGCTAGTTATGTTCCTAGATCTAGATCTATTCCTAGGTCTAGTTATGTTCCTAGAGCTAGATCTGTTACTAGGTCTAGATATGTTCCTGGATCTAGATCTGTTCCTAGATCTAGTTATGTTCCTAGATCTAGATATGTTCCTAGATCAGCTGCTTTCTGGGCTAACTGCTCTCTTTGGCTGTGTTTGTTAAAATCAGTGTTGCAGGGTGGTATGCTCAAGTAAGCCCTTCTCCGCCTTGTACAGTAGAATCTACTGCCCTCATGCCTACTGTTCTGCAGTAAGCACAGGGACCTACCCTTCAATCAGCCATGACTAAGCCATACACATTTCACTCTGTCCCTCTAAAGTGTCTTATGAATGTGGTGGGTATATTAAAAAAGCATACAAATATGTATATACCTTTATGTGACAGATTGAGTATTATATAAATAATGTTGACAAACTTATTATACAAATTTGCTTTAAATGTTGATCATAATGGTAATAAAATATTTACCGATGTATACACAATACAACAGCTTTATTGATTTGATTATTTGATGGTTGATTATGTATTTTTTTTTTTTTGTGAACATGAAGAAATGTACATTTTACTGAGGGCCTGTTATGAAAATGTAAATAAACTGAACAATTTATCTATGGGAATTCTACAGTACATGCAATACTGGATTTGAGTGAATTTATTGAATACCACAGCTATTCATCTTTCAGTTTTAGTGATGTTTGTTGATTTTGACAACCCTTTCTGAATTTTACATCTATATTATTTTGCAGTTTGGGGTGCCATTTTACTGATAACAACATAGCAACATAATGGTTGTTTGACATCTGATAGCTGGAAAATACAAAGGATGTGGTACAATCTTCATAGGAAACTTTTTGTGTAGAAAAAGACGTATAGAGTAACTAGAAAAAGACGTATAGAGTAACTACACAATGGTTTATCTCAAGTACAATGGTTATTTTCTTACTTAATCATATAATTACCAGTGGTGTAGTCCAGGGTATACGCAGTTATACGGAGTATACCCACTTTTTTTTCAATCAGCATTGCGTAAACTCACTTCTCAAATCATGGCCTTTATCCTGTGCTGTATGGACTGCTTAGAAAAATTAAGAGTATACCCACTTCTCCAGGGACCACTACACCACTGTATATTACCTTATAATGTGCAATGTTGTTTGCAAAAATGATAATCCCTGAGCTCATATAGAAGGCTCAAAAATGTGATGTGATGTGAATAACTGATTAAGATCGCACCCTTGTGCAGGACTTGCTGAAATCTGCTGACGTGCACAAGATAAATCTGTGTATTTCCACGGGCTAAATCTCAATCTGTCTCTCTCCTGGACCTGGGCCAGGGCGATCACTAGGAAGTGATGCCTTTGCATTAATCTGCAGCAGAGAGGGAGAGAGGAGACAAAATGGGGATGAGACAGGGGAAGGGACATTGGTAACAGTACTTTAACCTTGTAGACGTAACAATGTCCTAATTTTTAATAATAATTTCTGTTTAAAGATATAACAGTATAACTGTGCCATTATAGCTTTCTGTAATCATTGCACTCATAGCGCTAGATGCTATAGCCTCTGTCACATGCGTAAGTATTGTCATAATGTCACAGACAGTAGAGTATGTAGGATGACATTGTTATGTTCAAGTGTTACTTACAATTGTCCTGATTCATTTATGAACAGGATAAGTTAAAATGTCATCTCAAATATTGTGCAAATAAGATGAGGAGCGGCACTCAAATTTAGGAAGCCCGTACATAACATTTTCGATACGGTATTCTGGTGAGATTTCATTCACGAAACCTTCAGCAAGGCCAACATTTAGCAACCAATAGCAATACAAAGGGACACAGAACTTTAAATAATCCCAATGTCAAATGAAATTAATATTCTCAGAGCTGATTGCTGCAATGTACAACAGTTACTCAATCGTTTGATCACTCTGAGCCCCAGTGCAAGGTCTGTACAGTGAGAAATGCGTTATTCTACTCATGCAGACGCAAACTCTATCTATAAATGACCTTAGATCTATTGATGTGGTTTGCACAAAAATAGAACTTCATTCTATCACCACAAGCTATGAGCGGGATGCACTATATTGAGTGACTGGTACACTAGAGGTCATACAGTCAGTATGTTTGACCAAACAAGGCCACAGCCCGAATAGTCTTTTCCGTAAGGAGAGGCTATCACTACAATAAGTACCAACAATACCAGTAATGGCTTGTTTTAGAAACAGTCATCTCTATGTGAATGAATGGCCACATGCATCCTAAGTCCAGTCCAGACTGATAATCTGTCCATTTAATATGTATGTATGTAGTGTAAAAGTTAAGCCCTCTCTTAAAGAAGAAAGGTCTTTTTTGACCATGGCTCCATTATCAAAAGAGGATTTGGTTAAAAGCTCCGGGTTGGCAGTGATGCACAGCCAAAGCAATCACAGAATGTCCATTCCAGCAAAGCTACAGGACTCTGGTCCGGATACAGACCTGCTCTGGCAGAACCAGATCCACATCCGGATGTTTTCTAGAATCCACTGTAATCTGGGACACTATTGGTTTATTTGTCCCTCTGTGACACAGACAATGGGTCCATTTTAAACCAGAAGAGGTAAAGGAATGGAAATGTGTAGAAATACATAATTTAAAAATGTTTGTTGTTTCTTTATTGCTCGGATTATAGTAAGGTTTTATTTAATTAGTTTGCTTTTGCTATTAAACAATTTGATGATGTTAAGCCAGTACATGAAAAACACCTAAATAAATCTATTCTACGACCTCTCTTAACCTCACAGAGTGATCACAGAGATGACTTGTACTACTCAGGGCATTAAATGAACTTAATGTTTTTTATTCATTTTCATATTTATAAAAAGAACCAATACAAAAGAGTGAAAACAAGAAATTAGTACATGAATAATACAACAGTTGTTATGCACTTATCACTCTTTTTGAATAATTTAAAACACAGAAAATAAAATTATTATTATGTTACCATTAGAAAAATGAACAGTATGAAAATCATTTCAGGACACAAGTTATGTTATGCCATTAGTTTGAATGAACCCTCCATTCCCAAAGGATTTTACTTTGGGTGCCAGATGTTCATATGAATGAAAATACACTATCCAGCAAGCAGAAATTGTGTAATGATGCATTCCTTAGTTATATCACTAACATGCAGTTACATAATGCATTAAGTGCCATGTAAGGAATAATTCAAATAGACTATTACGATACATAATTGAGAGTGTCATGGTCTGCCTATCGGAAGCACATTTTTTAATGTTTAACCTTTCTAGTCAAAAAAAGTTAATATCATTGCAAACTAGTTGAAAAAAATCCTAGGAGCTGATTTGTTCATTATGTATAGTGATGAGTCAATTGATTGTTGCTGTTAAAAAAGACATAGATATTTGAATTATCATCAAGCACACTGTATAGGAATAATTATATCTATTATTATCTGCCGTAAAATGTCTTAGTTAATTCATACCAGCACCAGTTTGGGGGACATTTAAGTATTTGTTTGGACCCATTCTGGTTTCCTATTAATGAAAAATTCTGTGTTTTGTATTTCACTGCCACATAAAACAACACTTCCCTCTGTTCTTGTCTCAGAAGAGGTGATTTCCAAGCTTTACTTAGGGACAAGTGTGGTTGGAACTAGTGTGAAAGGATTGGCTCTATTGTTTTGAGGGATCATACCAGATATCATCAGTCAGGTCTGTGTTTGTCTCTGCATTTTCATTTGTTTAGGAAAACACAAGTACTCACTTATGATGCTCTGAGGGACCTGAGTTAAGCAGCCTCTCTCTCTATCTCTCTGTCTCTCTCTCGCGCGCACGCCCACACACACACACACACACACACACACACACACACACACACACACACACACACACACACACACACACACACACACACACACACACACACACACACACATACACACACACACTACATTCCTCAGAAAGATGAGATCATGGAGATCATGGCTTTTGAAAACCTTTCATTAAATCTTTCCTGCACTATCAGAACACCAGTCAGGCCTAAAGGACAAATGACAATGGAGGTTATGGGATTTGCTTAGCGGAATGAGATTGACACCAACGGGGCACAAGGGCAGATTCAAGAGAAAATCTCATAGAGTAGCAGGGTTGATTTAGTGCCAGGTAATTTGTCATAGCCTTCAGAGCATTAAATATAAGCCTCTGTGGTCTTAAATTCATTCATGGATACTTTGTTTAGTGGCTGTTTCAAATGTGTGAATATGTCTAGAAATAGTGCACAGTATGTAGGCATGTCAGTGCTAATGCTGAAGTCTTGATTCATGTTAGTTTGATGTTTTTGAGAGATCTTGAGTGATCAAAAGTGAAAGGGAACAGAGCATGCATTCAAATATATAATATGTTTGCAGTTCAGTACCCGTTTTTGACAATAAACTTGCAGAATAGATTATTATATTGCTGAGTTACCCAGTGTGATTACATAATATCAACCGTACAAAAGGTAATTCTTCTTGATAAGATAAAGAGAATTTTTTTTATTTTCATCCAGTTGAAAGTGTCGCAATGATACCTATTATGGAACCTAACACTGGACATCAGTGTGAAATAAATTCTCACTGAACACCATATTTATTTTGCAGTATTATGTCTGTTATGAATAACTGCTGTTGTCCACAAGCATACAAATACGGGGCTTTCCGCTACTTTTTTTCCCCTGTTGGGATTATTCCAGTCACAACAAACCGTGTCATTCAAAAAACGTGAAAGACACTGTCAGTCCTGCTTTGGCATGGCCATTTCCATACATAAAATCCCGGGATCTAAATCCGTGCCTTAATGTTGTCGCTCAGCAGCTGTGGAAGTGCATGTCTGCCATAATAAAAACTGCAGAGGGCAAAACAAACAGATGCTAAACCCCACCGAGCGGTTCGTCTGTGGCACAGTTGTCCTCCAATAGGATTCTGGACTGCCAGGGTCACGTGACTGCCAAAGCATTTATTATCCCCGCCATGATCAGCGACAAATCAGGGATTTTCCAAACAACTCCGATACAGATTTTTTTTTTCTCACTGAGAGCTGAGCCTTCAACTCATTTAGAGAGTGAAAGGCAGACATATGCAGACTCCTCCAGCTTAATTCATGATGTTGATAACCTCTGTGGGCACTCCTAAGCTTATAAACACAGCTATGAATGAACCTCACAGTACTCACAGTGTGGTCTGTAAGGGCTCTACGGGAACCAGCAACCAGTGTAAAGCCATGCATCGGCCCTTTTGATGTTTTGATCTGTGTCTGATCAAACTCATCTTCCTCTCCAAAGACCCAAATAGGACGTTTTTCCAGCTTGAAGTTCCACTGCTGTTTACCAACGTCTTAGGCCTTCCCAGTGCAGAATCAGTGTCAGAATCAGCATCTGAATCCCCTTAGATGAGCTTCATGGTGAACTTGCTTGGTTCTGAACTGGTGCCGCCACCACTACCGCCACCCGCAGCGCGAGGCACGAAGTCTATTGTGGCCGTGTGCTTGATCTGCCCTTTGCTCTGGCTCCAGAAGAACATGAACACAAAGCAGATGGCCACAGAGCTGAGGAACGACAGGAAGCCCATGGTCACGGCAATCACAAGCGTCTTCACATCGAAGGGGTAAGGCTTCGTCTGCTGTGAGGAGCCGTTGACAGCGGTCGGCACAGTTGCCAGGCTCCACCCATCAAGGAAGTAGGAGGCAGAGCGGTTACGCCCTGAGGATGGGAAGCCGCGGACACGCAGGCTCACAGGGAAGGTGTCATTTCCTGCGGCATTAGATGCTATGCACAGGTAGGTGCCGCTGTCGTGCACCTGGGCATAGCGTACCTCCAGAGATCCATCTGGAAGAATGCGTATTCTTCCAGTTGGGGAAAGCTTGGTGTGTTTTGGGCTAAGCCAGGCAACGGAGGGGATGGGGTCCCCATCTGCCTTGCAGAGTAATGGCACAGTGTGTCCCTCCTCCACTCTAACCTCCTGCGGTCTGCGGCTTAAGATTCGAGGCGGCCGGCAGGTGAAGAGGCCTGGCATCTCCGACTCAGTGAAGTCCTGAAAGGCTCTCCCTTGCGACTGGACGGGTGCATTGCAGGTTGGGGGATTGCTGTCAAAGTCCAAGCGTAGTAGGCGACGCATTACCCAGAGTAGACGGCAGTCGCACGCCAACGGGTTCTCGTCTAGCCGCAGGACCTCAAGGTTGCCCACAGAATGGAAAGCTCCTTCCTGGAGCGTCACAAGCTGATTGGAGGAGACATTGAGGAGGCGGAGATAAGCAAGGCCATGGAAAGCCTGCAGCTCCACCTGGAGCAGATTTCCTCCGACCAGGTGCAGCTCCTGCAGCCTCAGCAGGTCGCCCAGTAGGTTCCTTTGAATGGAGGTAATGGGGTTATAAGAAAGGTCAAGGTAGCGCAGGTAGACTAGGTGATGCAGAGGAGCATAGGGAAACATACTGAGATTACAGTGGCTCAGTGTTAGAGTAGTCAGATTCAGGCCAAAAAGGCTATTCCCTGCCATGGACTCCATCCAGGGACAGTGGGACACCACTAGTTCCCTCAGGCGTCCCAGGCGACGGAAGGAGTTGTTGGGCAGTGAGGTGATGCTCAGTCGTTTCAGCCGCAGCCTGACCAGGCCCCCCAGCTGTGACAGAGCATCCGTCGGAATGACTGTGAGGTTGCAGCGGTCAATGTTGAGCTCCTGCAGGTTGGCCAGGCCCACGAAGGCCCGCTGGGAGATGAACACTAGGTCATTCTCGCTCACCTCCATCCTCTGCAGGTGCGCCAGTTCGCGGAAGGTGTAGTCCAGGAAGACGAGGATCTCGTTCTCGCTGATGTCCAACAGTCGCAGACTGGGGAGTCCCGAGAAGACCCCCACTGTGATGATCTTCAGCCGGTTGCGACACATCCGCAGGGTGAGCAAATTTTGGAGCCCCAAAAAAGCCTCCACCTCAATCATGGTCAAGATGTTGTCACTCAAGTCCAGCTCCCTCAGCTGCCCGAGCCCGGAAAACTGCCGGCGACCCAGGGCCTTGAGGCGGTTGTGCGAGAGGTCAAGACGCTGGGAGTCCCCTGAGATGCCCTCCATCACGGATGCAAGGTGGCGACCTGAGCAGTTTACCATCAGCACCTCTGAGTAGCACTCGCAGCGCAGGGGACAGGGCCACAGGGCGTCCGCCGGAGACACTAGCCCCACTGCCCACAGGAGGAGGCCTCTCCAGCACACCGCCCACCAGAAAGCAACCTCCACACACATCTGGGGACCTGCCTGTTGGAACAGTACACAGAATACAGAATAGTTTTTATTGTCAAGTAAGTTTACGCCTACCAGGAATTTGTTTGGGCATATTGGTGCAGACAATAAACATCAAAAACATAATAAGTGATACAGAACATAAAATAAAACATTATTAAAAATGTATTAAAGTAAAACATATATTTCTATTTCTATACAACCTTGACATGCTACTAACACTGCTTTCACTGTCTATGAACTTTACATAGTGTTTTCACACTGCTACTGCTGTCTCTTTCAAATAAAAAACCTTCATAACACCAGTTTTAGCTCAAAGACTCAGTGGATATTGCATTAAAGATTATTAACCCTGTGTGGCATTGGAGATCCCAGCAACAAGGAGCAGGCCATTAACCGAAGTATAATGTAAATTGTTACTGAGCAGGAGGCAAATCCAGTGGGTGAAATTTCACAAAGGAGTGCCTGGGTTAAAAAAAATAGTGGTGTCTTTATCCTCTAACCCTGAGCAATTTCTATGTCTAGACCTGTGTTGGTTTACTTTCAACATATTACATAAATATTTTTAGTAATACTTTATATTAAGGTTACAGTGAACAACATTATTTAATGCAAGACTCAGTATTAACAATGTATCAGCAATGTCAAACAATGGGGTTTAGATTTTCTTTATGAAAACGAATGAATAATGCTTTCAGAATCCAGAATTGACGCACTGACATTATTTAATTAAATTGGTAACATGAAATAAACATTTACTTGAGCAGAACAAACATTACGTAGTGTTGTGTTATAGCCCAGGTGGTGCAGCAAAAAACTGCAGTATTTAATTCAAGTTAATAAATAGAGCCTTAATGCAAATCAACACAGCTATTTAAGGTATGTCTTTGTAGGTATCTGTTTGTGAGTACACTAAACTTTTCACAAACAAATCTTACTGCTGCTTTGAATACCAACTGGATTTACATGTCCTCGATTCCATGATCCAATGTGGTAAGATCAGTAAAACAGGTAAAACATCCCAAAACAAAACAAAACCTGATATTAACAGCATGTTTTTCCATACCATGCAGAGATGACTGAGTATGTCAGTGCAGAGGTTAGGTACAAGTTGAAATAACTTACCAATTGGCCGAGTGGCTGCAGCTTCTCATAACCAACGGTGTTTCACTAAGCACCAGCCCTTTCTGACCCGTAACAAACCTGTAATGTCATGGAAACTATATAGTTAGTCATCATCATATCATCATCCTTTACGCCTATGTGCTTATATGGCCATCACTATGGACTTCCACCTCTCCCTATCCTTTGCTAGTAGGTCTATCTTTTCCATGGTCTTCCCTAGTCCTTTCACTTCTTTCAATATAGTCCTTCTCCATGTTTCCTTAGGATGTCCCATTCGTCTCTCGTCGCTGTCTGGAGTCAAAAACAGTAAGTACACACACATAAAACACATAAAAATCGCATAAGGGGATATGTTTTATTGGATGATTACTTTTTTAACATCATCCAATCCTTCTGTGTTTGATATTAATTTACTTTTGTGGTTAAACTGTTAAATCTTTCGGAAAGGATTATTTATATATGCACACTTAACTACAAATTAACATGGACCATGAGGCTTGAAAGTGAATGACAAGTAAGCATTTTCCTATCATGAAGAAGAGACTCTAAATGTGAATTAATGGTTATTTATCATTATGTTATGAATATACACAATACATAATGCATGTTTTGGAGTAAAGTCCAGGGACGGTAAAAGTTAATCTTTGAGCTGTTGTTAAAAATACCCTTCATTTTATTTTAAGTCTGCTAACTGAAAACATTTAAATTATGTAATGGTTAAACCAACTGGATGATATCCAGTCCCAATATGTCTGCTGAATAGTCTGGATCCCTGTCCAATCTTACCCCCTCTAGACCTACCCAATCCCCTGTCCTGCTGCTAAAGTAGCTCTGGTCTTATCCAACCAGCCATGTACCACAGTGACCCACGGTTGACATTTCTCATCTTGTCGGTAAAAAGCGGTTTGGAAACCCGCCTGGGGAAGGGGATTTATTGTTGACCAGTAGCGTAGCTATGTCAGTTATCAGACCGTGTCAAACATCGGCCATTATGTTAAACAATCAAAATGCTAAGTTTAATAATGGATTAACAATCTATAACTCAAGTTTAATAATGGATTCACATGACAACGCAAACGTTTGCCGACAACACATGCCGTCCGATAATTAACACCGTTACGATACAGGACTTCTGCTTTACTCAATTCACTCTCATTCTCTTACTGAATGTATGATGAAATACGTGGTTTCATTTTTGCAGGTTACACAAGCAGAGACAAGTGTGTAGACTACATGTGATAGTTTCATGTTAAAAGAAACTCTGTAAAACATGTCCATATTTAAGTATCTTTTTTACATTTATATATAGTATACAATTTTCTGTCAAAAGTATAATATATATCAATACTAGATTAGTTAGATCACGTCCGTCCTTTCTCAAAACTCCATGAGTTAAACAAATGACAAAAAAATAAGCTGCTGTGCTGATGAAGTTTTAAGCAAGCGTAGATGTTGCTGTCTTCTACATATTTTGCATTTACGTTGTTCTCCATCCTGTTGTATTTATCAGGAAGAAAATCTGAGCTCTCAGATCTGGGTTTGCTCTGGCCAGATTGAGCTCTGTCTGACTAACATGCAGCTGGCTGATCAACTACTGTGCTGAACTCACATCATCAACACTGACACAGCAGGCAGGCTGGAAAGACTCTATGGAGTTATTGACAACCTGCAGGAATGGTAGATTGCAAATTAGAAGACCTAGTGTGTAACGCAACCAGGTTGAAAACCAGGATGTTTTGAACAAATGCCTAGTCTTCAGCTGTACAAACAGCCTTAGGAGCACCATTTTCATACTTTTTGGAAAATGATAACAAAAATCGATCAGGTGTGATAACATGAGATTGCCAATTCACACTTCATCAAGGTATTTACATGGGCAACAACGTATACAGCTAAAAGCAATCCTTACTATGATTAAGTATCATTAAGCACCTTGACAAAAGTATATTGTTTTGGCACTATATGTATAACATTTAATTTAATTTAATTAGAGGCACCTAACGGTAAAAACCCAAGATATGACACATCATCAGCGTTGTGAAAGCCTAACTGGAACCATAATATTTCATAATATTCTGAATATTCTTAATAAATATTCTACAGAAAGCTTTCATATTGCTTCTCCCTGTCCTTAGGATGTGATTTTGTGACCTTTGGAGTTGCTACTAGTGCTTCACCAGCTGATACACAGGTGTGGATGAGTAATGCCTGCAGACGGCTTTACACTGCGCTGAGGAGATTATTACAGTTTGACAAACATGTTCAAAAACACAATACTACAGCAAGGCATTAATGTGAACAAATGCCTTGTAAAACACAAATCCAACTTTAAATCCCACTAAAAATAAACACATTTCCTGTTTGCTGTCTGTCAAATATACAGCCTAGGTTACAAACATGTTACTTCTGATAACAGACACACTGCAAAGCCACATGTTTCTAATAAAGTCATGTGATGTAATGACTTTCTACTGAAGCCATGTGATCTCACCCAAGGCTGTTTCAGTGAGTTTAGCTTGATAGCTAACTGTCAATCACAACATCTCTGGTGATATTTGCTGAGTTCTTATAAGTTCTGAGTTCTCTTTGCTTATTCTGCGTTGGAGTTTTTTTTCTACTTTACTCTGTTCACTGTGAATGTCTCTCCATAGAACAAAGATTTCACAGATATATCAAAAGGTCGACTGAGCACACCGCAGACTAGGAGACATTAAAACACAATCCTTCCTAGCTACACAGATTTCTTCATACTTGAACCAGTAAACATGTCTTAATACTTGAGCAAGGCTTCCCAGTCACCAAAATAAAAAAAAATCTGCATTTACCACATTCAAACATTAATCGTGTTAACATGAATATGTTTTGTGAGAATACATTTGAAATGTTATCTTCATTAGAGACAGTTTGATGGTATTGCCAGGCAGTTGCATATAGTTACTCAGACAAAGGCAAGAATAGCACAATCGCAAAAAAAGAGGCTGGGCCCAAATATTAGAAGCCATCTGGACCCCCTGTAGTAGGACTCTGGGAAGGACATATACCTCACGACAGATACGCAGAGATGTCCCGAGCTCAGCATGGGGGACCCATGGAAGGAGGTAGGCCCTTCTGCTCCGCCAAGGATGCAGCAGATAGGGGAGGTGGGGAAACATGTGCCTATTCATGCCGGCGTAGGCTATGTGGAACTCAGTAGAATATGAATATTGAATTCATGCCAGAGCAGTCTGTGGAACCGCCATGCTGTTCTTTTCTCACTTTAGTCATAAATTGTCTCCTGATGTTGCAACATACAGTGATAGTTTGAAGCTTTTGACGTATTGTTTCATTAAAAAAGAAGATTAAATAAAAAAAAGTTATCCAGCAGAACGTCTGTACAAGCCCAGGATACAGCCCAAATATTTCAAACTCATGAAGGAACAGGCCAATCTGAAGAAAGTGTTGAATATTGAATACATCTATTAAATATGACTGTTATTATTATTGTGTTACAAATTGATTTGAATTATTTCTGTTTGATAAGTCCACAGTATATTGAATATTGTTGTATTAGCTAAATTCTCCCTTAAAGTCATTACGGACTGGCTTTGTAGCTCTTATGCAATATGTTATACTGGCTGCTGATATTCACTTCAACACACAAAGAACAGCAACAGCACGCCATTCCATGGAGTCAAAGGTAAATCAATTTGATTAATCTAATGCTAATCCCTGTTATGAACCCTTATATTAATTCACCATGTACCAAGAGGTCACAGATGGGTAAAAACAAACTCACGGCATATGTTGTTGATTCAAACTGAACTACTAAAGCTACAGACTATTGTATGCCAGCCAAAGGTAAACCAAATTTGGATCCAATGTGGAGGGGATTAATCAGCCTCGTCCACAACTGGCTTAGCGGCTGTGCCACGCACCCAACACTAACAGAAAAAACCTGCTGCAATTCAAGATGGGGAAGCCCTCTGGAAAGCCATCTAGCGAAGCAGTCTAAACCTGTCCTAAGGGGGGAGGTACTGTTCCCTGTCCCAAAATAGTTTATCCTCCCTCACCTCTAGTGGACAGTTTTCACGTTTTCAAGTGTTGCATGCACTGCATCTATAAGTACATTTCTTGGTTCAGCATTGAGGCATGGCTAACAGATCACTGTGTCTTATCATACATTGCACATTCCTAAAATTCAGTACATGTCTCCATAACCCCAGAGCGTAGTATACACTCCATGGTAGCTAAGTATACACTGTAAAGGATGACCAAATATCTGTTGAATATGAATAGCCTGTAATGAAATGAAATGCATATAATTATTGTTGTTGTTACACTGGTAGTGTTGGTTTGTCAAAATGTGGTTCCTGTTGTTTGTTTTCCTTTTCGTGATTGCCTCATTACCACAGGCAGTCAAAAGAGACAAACGGCGATGCCTAGCAAAATGCTGGCATATTTCTTTTATCATAAAGCATTGCAAATTCGACATAGCCTAGTAATTATGGCGAAGATAACAAATATTTTGGCATCAGGTAGACTACATTAAATGAGTCAGTGGTATTTGTTAAACTATCAAATCGGCTTGTCAAATCAATTTGTTAAATAGATATCTTCAAGGGAAAAGAAAAGCATATAGGCTAATTAAAATAGCATGCATTATTATTATTAAGAAAGCGATACAAGGAAATGTAGGCTACTGTTAAACGACTTTACTATCGCCTGAAAAAAATCGGGCTACTACTGCTATCACAACACTGTTAGCCAACATAAAAAAAACCCACCGGTGTCCTTACTGGACTGTGATGAAGTTTCGTGTCAAACTCGTCTATGGAGACCCCGGAGGTGTACTACATTCCCGGTGCATCCTGCGAAGCGTCACGGCGGCAGGTGAACACACCTGTGAATTCAGAGGACCACAGAAAACCGAATGTTCACTTCTCATACCCAGCCAGTCTCTAGTCCACAGGGGTTAGCCTCTTCCCATTGTCTCACTGAACAACCTTCTCTTCAGCATTTTTGTCCGTCAGTATGTCGCATCTGTTTTACGGATTATTTGGGTCGCCCGTCTCAACCCTGACCAGGCTCATATTGAGCACGCACGCCACCGTTGCCCTGGCTCGGGAGTGAGAGACAAGCAAACATGTAGAAAATAGTTTCACAAAATCGCAGCAGCACAATGATGTGTGGTTGTTTCCAATCGTAATCGTGTCTGTCTCTTGAACGACAATACTAGTGTGAAAACAAGTCCAGCGTAGAAGGATTTGTGATCGTTATTTATTTATTTTAATAAACACGCCGTGGAATCCGGCCAGGACAGTGCATTACTTTCCCCTAGATTTATCTAAAGGGATGACGGCAAGAAAGGACGGGCCAGCCAAATCTGGGGATTTGGTGAAAACACCAGATGGAGCCTAAGAGCTGAATTCAAACATGGGCTTCTGCAAAGCGAAAATCATCCTCCACGAAATCATATCACAGAGCAAAAGCCACAGATTGGCCTAAAGGTGGCCTTTGCCAATCTTTCATACAAGCGTCCATTCATCTGCCAGCAATTGGTTGGTGGACATGTCTGTCAAACGTTGGAGGAAACAGAGAAAAGAAAACAAGAAATAAAAAATAAGTTTTTCTGTCCATAATATTATGCAGCACAACTTTTGAATTACCCTCAATGCAATGCAAGCCTATTTAAAGTTTAGAAAATCTGGCACTGTGGTTATCTGTTGCACTCTCTTTTATAAGTGTTAAATGCATTAGTGTTGTCATTTTGCAAACATGTGTATTTAACATTTATGTCCCTTTAAGTTACCCCTGAAGGCAGTGCCCTATAGCTATACAGGCTCTAGGCTCTGCTAAGCGTCTAGAGGCAATTGTATTGTTATGCGCTATATACATAAAATGTAATTGAATTGAATTGAAGGTTTGCCTAAACCACCAGCTGACACAACTTAACGTTTACGTTCACTTTATCTCGGGTTTACAAAATGTACCCTACTGTTTATCACATCTACAATTCATTCAAAAAAGGAACTGCTTCATCAGATTTCAGATTTCAAGTACTCAGAAATACTTTTTACTTTTATTGCTGTTTTCTTTTTTGCTTCTTCTTTCCCCCCACTTAGCCACTCTATATATAGTGTTGTACTTCTGTCTGTTGGTCTTCAGCCAACATATTTATTTTTGTGCTGTTGACTAAGAAGGATTATTTGTCTACAAGATGGCCTAGCTGCTTCTTGAGTGTGTTTTACATAATGAAGTGAAGTGGAAGCAAACATAAACACCGTTCTTTCAGATCAACGTATGAGGGCCTGTTTAAAATGGAAATTAAAGGCATTATGCAACATCCACTTAAACACTTAAAACCTAGCTATACGTATATCAAAAAACATAACATAATATATCAGAAGCCCACCTCATGTGAAGTACACACACACATACAAATTGTAAAATGTTTAGCCTGGTAATATTAAAAGAGTTATTGTAAACCGGCAACAGTGTTTATATGTTTAACTTTGGTCAAGAAATGATACACTGATTTTACCTGACCTTCCCTCATAGCTTAAAAGGATGAACCATTCAATGAAGAGTGAGTGGGTCATTCCAAGTGCTGGAATGAATGAGCAGAACGGAAACATGCTTACAGCACACAGCAGAAGTGAACATTCTAGCTGTGGTGCATAAAAGCAGATGGCTGTGTATGTTGCCTGCACCCCCACTGAGCAGGTGGCTTGCATCCGCAACTGACTCAGCTATTTTCTGTCCACCAGTCATGCAATATCTGCAAAGCAGCTTGGGAAAGGGCTCCTATGCCAACATAGGAAAAAACTGATTGCTTACAAAGGACTACACGTGCCTTGAAACCATGATTTTAAGCCATACTGTAAAATGATGTAACTTCCCGGTATGTGACCTTGAGGTTCACCTCAACACACAAGTAGCTGATTGGTCCACCATATCCCAGATTATTCAAGCAACCAGTAATTTGCCCCAAGCAGCCTCCCATTCTGACGATGTAGTCTGTGTGTTTACTGAATGAAGTTTTGTTGCCGGCCACGTACTCAGCGTCACTAGATCTGCCCAAATGTACACAGAGGCTGTGTCTATACTTTGTCTATTTGTGTGGCAACAGGACAGCTTTTAATTACATAACTACACTTCACAAAGTCCAAACCTGCTGGTTTGGCATAAATATTAATAAATGTTATGAATATATCCCAAAAAATCCTGACTGAAAAATGATGACCTTGAGTGTTACAACATAGGCCCTAAGTGAAGCCAGAATGTAATCAGGCAAGTTAACTGACGGAGCTTAGAATAGCATTTCATTAGGGTAACTCATTCCAGTTCCATCGATAGTCATACACCGGGTTCAGGTAGTGAGGGGAGAATAGAAAAAAATATGGGAGACAACTGGGTAGAATGACCTCACTAGATTCTTCCTATTTAATGCTTTATCAAATGCGTGTGTGTGTGTGTGTGTGTGTGTGTGTGTGTGTGTGTGTGTGTGTGTGTGAGAGAGAGTGCGCGCAAGTGTGTGTGTTGATACAATTTCCAAAAAACGTAGCCTGTTGGTACGTAACACACTGCTGGACAGGCAAACATTTAGTCCCACTTTTAAACAACTGACAACCTTCATCCAAAAAGCTACCATATGCATCAACATAACTCCATGCCATGGTGGCACTGTTGCTTTTGCATACACAGGACATTGAGGATTGAACAATTAAACTTTACAATTCCTCATGAATAAATAGAAATATGAAGTCTGTTTGCTGTAGGAACAGATATGCAAAGGACTGCAAAGGAGAGCAGCCTGGGGCAAAGTAATGACAGCTAATGATTTCAAATTGATTTCACATGACAAGGGGGGTAGTGTACGTGTGCGTGTGTGTGTGTGTGTGTGTTTGTGTGTTTTTTCATTCTACGTACATGCATTTATGTGTGTTTGTTTGTGTGTCACAGAACTCCCTAAACACAGAGCAGAAGATAGAGTGGTATGGAGAAAAAGAGAGCATGAGTGTGAAAGTTAAGCTGTGACAGTTTTCAAAGTAAGGACGTGAACAAGGAAATGCCACTTCCCCTTTCAACTTTCAGACAAACACAGAGTACTTCCCTGAGGGTTTTAGGAGTAATCACCCGGGAAACATCGTAATCGGGTAAGCTTGCATTTCATCCAAAGTTGTGTGATCCAGAACTTTCGTGGTATCTGACACTTGGTTCTGCGCTGTGTGTGGTTTCTGTTACTGGGTTCTGCGCTTATGTGTTACAATGTGACATCATTACAATGCATGAAATGCCCTGTATTGTTATTCCTAGGCTTCTTATTACAGTGCATGAAATGCCCTGTATTGTTATTCCTAGGCATGTTCTTCTTATTACAGTGCATGAAATGCCCTGTATTGTTATTCCTAGGCATTTTCTTCTTATTCTTCTTACCTTTTTCTGCGATTAATTCAGCTCGAACCGGTTAACGTAGAAACTTCATTCAAACTTTGCTGCGTAGGTCTTGTAAAGGACACTTATGCTGTGTATTTTTCACTTTTCAAAACTTTATACTTTTTAAGCTATTAAAGAAAAACGAATATAAATGTTCCCATTGACTTACATTGGGCCATTATGACATCATAATAGGGTAATTAAACTGGCTTGCACCTGTGCTTCACTGACACCTGCGGCAAGCCTCCAAGGGTCCTCTTCTCTCTGTACCTCTCCATTCAACTGTATAACTAGGAATATTAATAGACACCTTCCATACTCTACTTTTTTTCTCTCTCTCCTTCTTTCTCTCTATCACTCTCACTCTACTTTCTCTCACACTCCATCTCTCTGCTTCACTCTTTTTTTCTCCTTCTTTCAATATTTTCACTCTCTCTTTACTGTCTTTATCCAGAGCCACTCTTGTTCACTCTTCTTTCCTTACTTTGTTTCTTCCTCCCTCCTTTCCTTTCTTCTTTCCTTCTTTCTACTCTTCTTTACTTTCTTCTTTCCTTCTTCCACTCTTCTTTCCTTTCTTCTTCCCTTCTTCCACTCTTCTTACCTTTTTCTTTTCTTCTTTCCTTCTTTCACTTTTCTTTCTTTTCTTCTTTCCTTCTTCGGCTCTTCTTCCCTTCTTCCACTCTTCTTCTCTTTCTTCACTCTTCTTTCCTTCTTCCACTTTTCTTTCCTTCTTCCACTCTTCTTTCCTTCTTACACTCTTCTTTCCTTTCTTCTTTCCTTCTTCCACTCTAATTTCCTTTCTTCACTCTTCTTTCCTCTCTTCTTCCCTTCTTCCACTCTTCTTTCTTTCTTCCACTCTTCTTTCCTTTCTTCACTCTTCTTTCCTTCCTTCTTTCCTTCTTCCACTCTTCTTTCCTTCTTTTACTGTTCTTTCCTTTCTTCCTTCCTTCTTTCACTTTTCCTTTCTTCCTTCCTTCTTTCACTTTTCTTTTCTTTTATTCGTTCTTTCTTAACTTTTGCATTTCATGCACTGGTATTTCCTTCAGGAAGTGCATTTTCTAGTTCTTCTTACCTTTTTCTGCGATTAATTCAGCTCGAACCGCTTAACTTAGAAACTCCATTCAAACTTTGGCGCATAGGTCTTGTAAAGGACACTTTTCTAAACTTTATACTTTTTAAGATATTAAATAAAAACTAATCTAAATTTTCCCATTGACTTACATTGGGCCATTATGACATCATAATAGGGTCTTTAAACTGGCTTGCACCTGTGCTTCACTGACACCTGTGCCAAATCCAAGGAACCTCTTCTCTGTCCCTCTCAATTTAACTGTAACTAGGAACATTAAGACACCTTCTATTCTCTACTTTTTTTTCTCTCCATCTCTCCATCTTTCTCTCTATCCCTCTCAGTCTACTTTCTCTCACACTCAATCTCTCTTCTTCACTCCATTTTTATCTCCTTTTTTTCAATATTTTCACTCTCTTTTTCTCTTTATCCAGAGCCACTCTTGTTCACTCTTCTTTCCCTCTTCCACTCTTCTTTCCTTTCTTCACTCTCCTTTCTTCTTTCCTTCTTTCACTCTTCTTTCCTTCTTTCACGCTTCTTTTTTCTTCTTTCCTTCTTCAACTATTCTTTCCTTCTTTCACTCTTCTTTTCTTTCTTCACTCTTCTTTCTTTTCTTCTTCCACTCTTCTTTCCTTTCTTCACTCTTCTTTCTTTTCTTCTTTCCTTCTTTCACTCTTCTTTCCTTCTTCCTCTCTTCTCTCCTTTCTTCTTTCCTTCTTCCACTCTTCTTTCCTTTCTTCTTTCCTTCTTTCACTCTTCTTTCTTTTCTTCTTCTTTTCTTAACTTTTGCATTTCATGCACTGGTATTTCCTTCAGGAAATGCATTTTCTAGTTCTTATTACGCGTACCTTTTTCTACGATTAATTCAGCTTGAACCGCTTAACTTAGAAACTTTGTTCAAACTTTGCTGCGTAGGTCTTGTAAAGGACACGTATGCTATGTATTTTTCACTTTTCTAAACTTTATACTTTTTAAGATATTCTCACTCTCTCACTCTTTCAATATTTTCACTCTCTCTTTATCTCTTTATCCATGGCCACTCTTGTTCACTCTTCTTTCCTTCTTCCATTTTTCTTTCCTTTCGTCTTTCCTTCTTCCACTCTTCTTTCCTTTCTTCTTTCCTTCTATCACTCTTCTTTCCTTTCTTCTTTCATTATTTCACTCTTCTTTCTTTTCTTCTTTCCTTCTTCCACTCTTCTTTCCTTTTCTTCACTCTTCTTCCACTCTTCTTTCCTTCTTTCACTCTTCTTTCCTTCTTTCAGTCTTCTTTTTTTCTTTCACTCTTCTTTCTTTTCTTCTTTCCTTCTTCCACTCTTCTCTCCTTTCTTCACTCTTCTTTCCATTCTTCTTTCCTTCTTCCACTCTTCTTTCCTTTCTTATTTCCTTCTTTCACTCTTTTTAATTTTCTTCTTCCTTTCTTTACTTTTGGATTTCATGCACTGGTATTTCCTTCAGGAAATGCATTTTCTAGTTCATATATTTTTTTTCACTCTGATGTTTCCTGTGACATTTCAACTTAAGTATTGTAGCTATCTATATATATGTTTACTGGAATACTTTCTATCATATGTTTATGGAATTAATGTTTTTGTATGTTGTTAGAAACATTGAATGAAAGCAGCAAAAAGGGAACTATAGACACAACACCTAAAAATGACAGTTTGACAGTTTGAAGAATTACCACATCTGTTTTTGCAGCAATAGAAGATGTGGTTATTAAAGGACTAAAGTTCAGACATATGCTATCTACTGGCCTGACCCCTTAGCTCACCTCAAGAGGAACTTAATTTGAATCAGATCTCGTCAGTCTAAAAATGTATGCCAATAAGTTTTAATAGCTTAATTTGAGAGTTAAGAGGAGACACAGAAGTCGCATTTATTGAATGTGTACACACTGGAAAATGTCCTCCAACAGAACAGTAGAGAATGAGTTGACCATGTCATATACAGTGGGGGAAATAAGTATTTGAACCCCTGGTGATTTCACAAGTTTGGCCACTTGCAAAGAAATGTGTGAACTATAATTGTAACGGTAGGTGTATATTAACAGTGAGAAACAGAATATCAACAAAAAAATCCAGAAAAATGCATTTTATAACATTTATGACTTTATTTGCATTTGATGCAAAAAAAATAAGTATTTGAACCCCTAGCAAAACTGACTGACAAAAATGACTTAGTACTTGGTGGAATAACCCTTGTTGGCAAGCACAGACGTCAGACGTTTCTTATAGTTGGTCACCAGGTTTACACACATCTCAGGAGGGATTTTGTTCCACTCCTCTTTGCAGATCCTCTCCAAATCTTTAAGGTTGCGTTTTCAATGGGAGGGAATGAGGGAATGAGGTTCAAGTACATGCGCTTCCTTGCGCTTCCTTGAGCAGGGGGACCTTGCGAGTGCTGCAGTACTTCAAAAAATTACGGCGTGGTGTGTTGCCAATGGTTTTCTTGGTGACTGTGGTCCCAGCTGCCTTGAGATCATTCACAAGCTCCCCCTGTGTAGTTCTGGGGTTATTCTGCACCTTTCGAATGATCACTGATACCGCACGAGGGGATATTTTGCATGGAGCCCCAGACCTAGCACGATTAACATTTGTTTGGTGTTGCTTCCATTTACGAATAATCGCACCAATAGTTGTCTGCTTCTCACCAAGCTGCTTGCCAATGGTTTTGTAGCCCATTCCAGCCTTGTGCAGGTCTACAATCTTATCTCTGACGTCCTTGGACAACTCTTTGGTCTTGCCCATGGTGGTGAGGTTGAAGGTGTGAAGTATGATTCTTTGGACAGGTTTCTTTTATAAACGTCACCAGTTGAGATCAGGTGTACCTTGTTAGACCTAATGAGGACTAATCTGTGTGCTTCTTGGGCACATAACTGGTCATTATGAGCCAGCATTCTTGCTGTTTGCTTGGGGGTTCAAATACTTAATTTTTGCATCAAATGCAAATAAAGTCATAAATGTTATGACATGCAGTTTTCTGAATTTTTTGGTTGATATTCTGTTTCTCACTGTTAAAATACACCTACCAATACAATTATAGATCACACATTTCTTTGCAAGTGGCCAAACTTCAGAAATCGCTAGGGGTTCAAATACTTATTTTTCCCACTGTACTTACATTTTGTCTTTTCTTTCTCTCCTCTATATAATAGTAATTTCATAAAAGGATCCCACATGATACTAACACTGCTTTAGTTGTATAGGTCCTGAAGAGAGGGAGGCGTATTTCCTGCTAAACTCCAAGGATGCTCCACTTTTGGAGCATCTCTGTCTTTGCCTTGGAGGCTTTTTGCCACCTCTCCTGTGCCCTCAGCCTGAATGGCACATGGGACATGTGGAAGGCTGAGCACAGCAAAGTGTACCCCAACCAGGTATAAATGACCTAAGCATTACTCTCTGGTGCATGTCTATGTGTGATATTATGCACAACACCAGAAAGATTGTTATACTGTCTTTCGTCACTGACGTGACATTTACATACATTTCAGGCTGAGGAGGCCCATAGAAAGTTGATTTTGGAGAAGACCGCTCAAGAGGTGCTGAGACACAACCAGGATGCCTCTCAAGGCCTACATTCATTCATGTTAGGACTGAACCACCTTGCTGACTTGGTAGGTTATGGGTAAACCTGACGATTTACTTCAATTGCTAAAAACTGTATGTAATAGAGCTGCCATGAATTTGTCAATGATATTTCTAGTGGTAGCATGCATCACAAATGCCACTGTTTGGTAAAGGAGCTAACTTCTTATGAAGTTGTGACTTGTAGTTGCCTTACTTAACCAGCAGAGGCTGTTGTTTTTACTAATTTTGCAAAGCATTCTGTTAAATGTCCCATCTATCTGTCATAGAGTTATAAAATAGAACAACAGACACAATCCATCAAAAAAGGGAATTGAGAAACTGGGAACTGGATCATCCATTTTTCTTTTTTCTAACCAATAATCAACTACTCTTACTAAAGATATATCAAACATATTCACTAAACAGAAAATATAATGGTTTCATAAAAAGTAAGGTAAGTCTTTCGGTTTCTCCTCAATCTCAATCTGTCCAGACCACAGATGAAGCCAACAAAATGCTGAGCTGTTTAAAGCCAGAGGACCCCTCCCTCCATCGCAACATGACCTTCACCCCACTGATGGTTGGACCTCTTCCTGAGAAAGTGGACTGGGTCAAGAGGGGTCTGGTCAGTGAGGTGCAGAATCAGGTATAACCCACATACACGTGGCTTATAGATACTAGATCTGCTGTGCCCTGACCAATGGAGCAGTCCACTGCAAGTCAACCTGTGGTTCTTCATACAAGGACCTAACTTGCACTTCTACTGATACTTAACTTGCACTTACAGCATTAACAGTCCTGCACTTTGTTTTGTATTTCTTATGTAAAATAGTATTTATTGTTACGCAGGGTCTTTATTGCTCTCCCTTATAAGTTGCTTTGGACAAAAGTGTCTGCTAAATGGAATTCAGCCTCCCTCTGATTTTCTGTCTTTAATATCACCTATTGGACATGTTTCCTATGAACATAAAAGCTTTTCAATGTGCTTAACACATAGTTGATTACATAGTTGGTGCATTTAGAGTAGGCCATAGTTGAGGTCAGTGTGATCTCCTGAGGCATTTGCGTCTGAAGGCTGGGGATAATCAGTAGTGTGGCACCAGCCCGTCCAAGGCTGCGTCTCAGATAAAACACTCTTCCTGGAATTAGTTGTTTATCATGAATTGATAATACAGTAACTCCTGTATAGGCCATTACTCATAAACTAAAGTAAAGATGCTGTAAGTTCTAAAGTTGTGTTTTTGAATGATGCCAACTCTGTAATAATTGTTCAGGAATTATTGTCAGAATCGTTTGGACTTGTCACTTCTTATATCTGAATCTACAGCTTAAAAGAAAAAAGAATAAACTACTACAATTCTTATCAAAAACATTTTATTATCAAACTCCTTGACTGTAACTATAGGATTTTGGTCTAACATTGCAATTCAAAAACTAATATCAGTTTTATACAACCCAGCATTTTACAATACTAGGTTCTCAGAAATGAATGAAAGTCAATGTGGATCATATGATGTATTTAGGTTTCCTCCGGTAGGAGGTAACCTATTGTTATCGTAGGTATTATTATTCTTGTACCATGGGAGTCAATGGCAGCCCCTAGAACCATAAGGTAACTTTTTGTGAAATTTGGCACACTCATTAAGGACAGTCCCTTCTTCATTCACACCAAGTTTCATGGCTCTCATTACACCACTCTAGCGCCACCAACAGGTCATAGTTGGACTTTTGTAACACACGCAACTTTTGAACCGTATGACCGATTTTCAAAAATGAGGTAGCCTACCATTGGATTCCCTGGATCAAGACGAATTTAACCCACCCCATGGCGTCAATTTCCGGTTTTATAGATTATCCGCTATTTCCGGTTTTATCAAAAACCTTTGAAAGCCTACTCCTCCTACAATTTTTGGCAAATCTTCTTCAAAATCACAAGAGATGATCTTTAGACCTAGCCTCACAAAAGTTACGATTTAGAATTTTGATCCTCACAACCGTTTGTCCGGTACAGCCACTCAAATTCAGCAGAAAAGGCGCCAAACAGGAAGTGAAGTCATATCTTGGCAAATCTTTGAGAAATCAACACCAAACTTGATATGTCACTGGAAGACACTACAACATGTTCCCATGTGCAAAGGCAACTTCATATCTTGAAAAATGATTGATATAAAGCAAATTGGATACATTGTTAACGCTAAAATAATGCTTTACACATCAACAGGTCAAAAAGTGATACTCTGATTCAATCACAAGTTCATGTGAGGACACTTGAGAATGTTTAGTACACAAATCTGAAAAAAAGTTGACTGTAAGATGAAAAGTGGATTTTTGGTGAATATTTGAAACATGCATGCTTGGCTAATTTCTAGGTTGATTTTCAGTAGAAGGTCTCTCTCTCTGCTACTTTGCTCCTCCGCGCGTGTCTCACACACTCAGTCTCTGTCTTCACACACGCGCAGACTTGATTTTACGCACACACATTCTCTAGGACACACAGCTTGGTGTCACACACATACATTCTCACAGACACACAGGGTAAGCGCACACACACAACCTCCACTCAGTCTAAACTTCAAGGCAAAAGCATTGTAAATGTTGGGTATGAAATGTAATATCCCATTGGCAAGTCTGCAGCATGGATTTTTCTATACAGTGACAAATTGTCACAAAATTAAATTGTTCCCTGGTTCGCAATGGTTGGAGGAGGAAACCGCCATCGCCATCGCATATATTTTTGTTTGTTCTTAATGGCAGAGTGTCTTCCCGGTGAGATATAATATACTGTGGTTCCAGAGCAATAAATTCCTTCCTACTCTTGAAAATGTTACATCCGGTAAAATCTGTTTGTTATTTTGTTGGTGTCATCCGCAGGGAACATGTGGTTCCTGCTGGGCATTCAGTTCTGCGGGTGCTCTGGAGGCCCAGATGAAGCACAGAACGGGCCAGCTGACTCCGCTTAGCCAACAGAACCTCGTGGACTGCAGCATCGCCTATGGCAACCACGGCTGCAGGGGTGGCTACCTGAGCAAGTCCTTCGTATACGTCATCCAGAACAAGGGCATCGACTCTGCGGGGTTCTACCCTTATGAACAGAGGGTGAGTTAGAGTGAACAGTGACATCATGGCGCGGATGCTCTGCACATCTTCTATTTATCCCTGCTCCAGATAGTTATCAGTGTTTATAATGCTCTTGATTGGCTAAATTGGGTCGTTTGCTTTACACTGTCTTTCTGTGTCTTAAGGAAGGCAAATGTCGCTACTCCATCAGAGGCAGGGCAGGGTATTGTATGGATTTCCGCATTCTTCCATCAAGGAATGAGAAGGCCCTGCAGCAGACAGTTGCCAATATTGGCCCAGTGTCAGTAGGAATCAATGCTATGCTACCATCCTTCCATCACTACAGAGGAGGTAAAACTGCTACTGCTACTGTCCAGATATGGTCAATATCTCCATTGAAAAGGGTATCTCTCCAGCAGTGTACCGTACTGCCACGTTGATCATTAAAAAGAAAAACATTTAGCCCTTGTCTCCCTGATTTGCATTCCAGATCAATTAATACTTACCTACTCTTGAAAAGGTTACATCCTGTGAAATCAGTTGTTTTTTTTGGTCTGTTTGGTTCCCCAGGCATATACAACGATTCACAGTGCAACTCAAAGATAACCAATCATGCTGTTCTGGTTGTGGGCTATGGCACTGAAAACGGACATGACTACTGGCTGGTTAAGAACAGGTAGTCAATATTTTGAAGCTGTTATTTGCTAAACATATCTCTTTTCGTTTTGACATATATCTGACTTAAGAGTAAATGTATGATGAAACAGCTACAATCTGTGACAAAATATGCTTTGCCAACAATACTGTGTAATAATATGCATTAGAATGGGATGTTAATTATGTAAACTTTATCCATCACTGCATATTTTCACTAACTTGTGATTTTTGTGAATTTAGTTGGGGAACAGCCTGGGGAGAAAAGGGATACGTACGAATGGCCCGCAACAGAAACCTGTGTGGCATCTCTAACTTTGGCATTTTCCCAAAAGTCTGATGGTTTACTGTAGCCCTCCAATTCTTCCATGAGTATAAACTCCATTATGTATTTTATGAAATATTGTTTTTACAATTTATAAATCTAAAATTGATAAACGTATTTTTTTTTTTACTCTACACTTAACTGTCAGTAAACCACATAATATGGCTACCAGTGATGTGTGGTGTGATTTTTGTTTATGAATGAGGCCTACATACAGGAATGCAGTTGCCTTATGTAACTGTGTTGCCTTATGTAACTGTGTAGTTGTGGCAAAAAATCAGTGTTAAACGTGCTTGAATGGGAGAAATGTGGATAACATGATGCGTTTTGACAGGAAAACAATGACAGGTGGCTGTGATCAGATGCTAGTAGTTATTATCTAGATCCGGCTAAAATGTAGGCCTACCTTTGGTTTGTAAGCGGCTATCTCACTTGCATTTTGAAAATAAAACTATACTATTTATAGAAAACCCTTATGTACCACTATTTTGGTTTGAATAATGCATGGCTGTTGCCATTTTACTTTACCCCTTAAAACTTGCATGCAACAGTTGTCCTTGGTCACTGTTACAACTATGTCCCCGTCACCGCCACTGGCAGTGCATTTAGATGAGGCAGTAAATGAGCAAAGCAAGGAATGTCCTTGAATTAGTGACGTTAATATGGAGACGAGAGGTAGCCTACCTATGTTGCAATTAAAATGAAAGCAGTGACGTTTGCTGATTATTTTTTTTTTGTTGCATCAAAGCGCTGCATGGCATGACAAAACGTGTTACAACTGTACCCGGCCCCCTTTCTTCAAAACTGTACTGAATAAGACCGGGGGCGCTGTACTTTTCACATCACATCACGGAGGCAACACTTGCTCTACTTGTCTGGTAGTGGCAACAGAGACACATATTTCTACCTGTCCTCCTCACACGGTGAGCAGGTGACTTCTTCTTGCAACCGGACATCCATTTCCCTGCCAAAGCTAAGTTTGCCTGGTAAGGTTATTTGGAAGGATCAGGGAATACTTATATTTTCTCGCTTTATTCTGGTAATGCTATTCAAGGTTTAATACGAAATACTAGCTAGTTTTATGTTGGTTTAGTGACCCATCGTAGCTATCTCGATAGTTAGCTAGCGATAGCCATCCTGATAAGTTAACGTCTCACCGACGTTCACGTAAGTTATATGAGGAGAATAGGTGAAATCATCTCTTGAATTATCGGTTAATCAACCGTTATTGAGGTACCTACTATTTCTGCAAATCACCGGTACAGTTTATAACACACAGTTTTGTTTTGCAAACTGTTAATCAGGTTTTCCTAGCATGGTAAGCAGTTTGGATATACAACATATTACGTGTCGTTAACTAAGTTTTAGATAGCTAAATGTTGAAGCTGGGTTTAACAGACCTGTTGCCTATGTTAGCCATCTCGCTACCTGTCAGCCGTCATATCCTAAACAGAACATGCTTAACTGTTTGTTGCAAATATGTTGAACGCCAACTTGATTTATAGTCATGATGATTGTTGTCGATTGCCAGCTGACTGATAATAACCGAGCACTTACTTTTTAAGACAGTTGTAATTTACCGGGAGCTGTCTTGGTTACCTAGCCTTCGAGGTTGCTAGCCACATTAGGTTCATTTTGCAAGTCGTGTTACGATAACAGCACACAATTCACAGTTATAACTACAGAAAAGCCAAGAACACTGCACTCATACAATTCGCATTACCTCAACTGTTGGTTTTTTTTATTATTATTTTTTTAAGTGAATTGTTCTCTGTTGAAATTACACACAAGTTAGATCACGGTACACATGCATTACTTCCGGATAGTCGCTTATTTCATTAGCGTCACGTTGACATTAATATTGGTCACGTAAGACAACAAGTTGTTGGCTTATTGTCACTTCAAACAGAGGTCCTTTTGGCCCTTTCTCTTTAAAACATCGTTGAAACTTGATTTGATTAGTGTACAATGAAAATAGGAATTCATGTGTCAGGAATCCTGGAGTCAGCTTTGCATCCCAACCAGTTTATAAAGTCCAACGACCCCTTGTCAAGGGTGTTATTGTGTTTGGAACAGTTGAGACATAGATCTTGATAGTTTGCACTTGCTGAACTGCTGTTTAAAATTACGCTGCCGCTTGATTTAAGTATTGACCATCAATTCTTCACCACTCCATCCAGTTGAGCTCAGGTGGTCCTGGCTGTCAGGATGACCACCCTCACCCATCGAGGCAAGCGTGCGGACACGTCAACGGTTGACAGGAACGATCTAGAGGATGAAGACACTCAGGGTGGGACTCACTCTGAGGAAGAGAATGACTATGACTCTAAGGCCCTTCGGCTGACGCTTATGGAGGAGATCTTGCTGTTAGGCCTTAAAGACAAAGAGGTACGGTCTGTGCAAGAATCTTTTAGTTATTGCTTCTTTCGTCACTTTTTTTTGTAATAATAATAACAATGAAATACATTTTTGGACTATCGCTCAGATGTTGTTTACCACCCATGTTGCATCATATAAAACTGTATTGTGCCTGTATGTTCTAATTTAGTTTGAAATAACAGCTACACTGTTCTTGCTTTGCCAGACTGAGGTTACCTTAGATTATCACTCTAGGAATGATTTTTTTTCCCTATCAGCTTTGGCAGGGCTATAAGAATCTCAGCTTTCAGTTGAGACATTTAGATAGCATGTGTGGCCTGCGTGTGTGTGCTCTATTGTGTAAAGAAAAGCCGTTTCATGTTTAACTCCATTGAGGGACCAATCTGGTCTAACAGGTAGAGTACGTCAGATGCTTACCTGAAGGACTTCTCAAATCTCTATTCTCAAATCTTACATATTCTCATTCTTTGGCCTGTGCCACATATAAGTCTGAGCCATCACAATTTTTTATCTTCTTGGGTGTTGGATCAATGTTGGACGTTGCCAAGTTGTGAAAATCAGGGTCGTTCACAAGGCCCTGGAAAACTCTCCTTTGATTTGGTAGTATTCCACTACATTCTGACATAGTTTAGTTAGCTTGGAATGATATCCCTAATCTCTTCCTAAGGTCAATGCAGACAAACAAACCCCATATTGTTCTGTCTCAGACACATCCTACCCTTCATTCTGCCATATCTTGTCATAGGCATGTAGAAAGTAGACTTGACAGGGTAGAGAAATATCAAAAGATTTTACACAGCTATGTATCTTCGGAGATGAACGCTGACATAACCAAAGAATAACAAAAAATGTCTTCCTCGGTTTCTTTGTTATTTCTGCCATGATGTCCATACAGAGAATACTGCGCTAGCTTCCTCTTATATGTAGTGCATGAGTCTAGTTGTTGTTGCTTGATGTGGCACTATAAAGCATTACACACCAGGAGTGCTGTGGCAGTGGCACAGACACCATTCTCTGTATTACAAGACAGTCTACCACCAAAATTATTTTGAAGCTGTTATTTTAGAGTAAAATTGTTGCATAATGTTACTTTAACAGACTGGAAATATGAATAAAGTAAGAATCTAAAGTGATGTGCACACACAGGTTGTGTAAGTACAGTGTGAAGCATTTGCTAGAGGGTCGGTAGAAAAGGTTAAGAAGACACTTCACACATCAGTCCAATCATGTTAATTAGGCCTGTCATATACCTCAAGGCAGCCAGATAGAACTGGCCATGCAACATGCCTTTTGTATCCCTAGCTGGGTTTCCATCCAACTACTTTATCCTAATTTTGAGCATTCAAATAGTGAGCAGAAACGGCTGAAATTCGCATAAGAAGAAATTGAATGGCTGGCAGGGGCTGGATTAACTCTCAATTCGCATAGGTAAAATGAAATCTAAGATTGATGAAAACAGGTTTATTTTCATCAACATGAGGTTTAAACTGGATTCAGGATTTAATGACATGGTTTCATTAATGTTGCCCAAGAAGACCACCTCAAGTTAGCTGTTCATAACTCCTCCTGTGATAGTAGAGAAATCATTTTAAAGTTGCTTATCAAAGCTGATGGAAACACAGAGAGAGTTCCATGCCAATTTTTTTATGAATGCGCTAAGAATATGGGAAAGTATTGGATGTAAACCCAGCTTGTGTGTTCTACTTGCTAATGCATCCTCATCTGCTGTTTTAGGGCTATACGTCATTCTGGAACGACAGCATCTCTTCTGGGCTGCGGGGGGGCATCATCATTGAGCTGGCCATCAGAGGGCGCATTTATCTGGAGCCAATAACCATGAGGAAGAAGAGCCTCCTAAACCGCAAGGTTTTCTATCTCACTCTTTCACTCACTCACTCTTTCACTCACTCACTCACTCACACACTCATACATCAGCATCAAGAGACGCCAATGTTTAGAACTTAGTTCTTGTTAACGGGGTAATGCCTACTGGCGGCGTCTGATACACATTTATTTATTTTTCTTGAGCAGCAGTTCTATAGAAATGGCTTGGTTTTCAATTAAATCCATTGATTTGCCGTCTTCAACTATTTGAGCCAGATCTTTTAGCAATATGGGTTTACAACATGACTTCTTTTTCCTTAGCAACTGTTGTCGTTAGTAAACAAAACTAGTGGCTACATTTAACAAACTATTGTTGCCATCACCAGCAACCACTGATCCCTCCTCTTTCCGGTTCTTAGTTTTCCTAGCCAAGAACACATGAAAGGCGCTCTGTGGAGCCATTTTGTTTTGTCTGTTTTGGGCTACTACTGGAACATAGTGGTGCAACATTGCAGACACTGTGATAGAGGACCTTCACACACACACAAACACACACACACACAAATACACCATATTGTTTAAGCCTAATATGAAGGGCTCATTCTAAGCGTACGAAAAAAACACAACGATTTGTAGTTACCTTTTAATGACATGGTAATATCTTTCTAGCCACTGTAGAATGAATTCGCACTGAATCGCTGTGTTTCTGCCATTGTTAAGCTTGGGACTTGTTTTAACCGTTTTGACTGGATCACTGTTAATGGATGCTTCAGAGTACTGAATGCTGATGCTTCGAACACTGCTGGCAGTGGGTGTTGGCCTTGAGAGAAATTCCCAAAGCAGGATCACAAAGGAATTCAAAGAGCAGCGCTCCAAATTTAGTTGTAGGCAAAAACAAGGACAATACTATTTGTGTTTCTTCCATTGTTAAGCTTGGAGCTGTTGCTTAATAAAGACTAGTTATCACCGTTTCGACCCGCTGGCAGTGGGTGTTGGCCTGGAGTAATTCACAAAGCAGGATCTATCTGAGCTTTTACTGTTTAATAAGGTGCGGCGCAGCTTGGCGTCACTGAGAAGTTACGGGCAGGCAGCTGTAAAGTGTGAGTGTGGCTTTTACTGCAACAAGCCGGTGACTCTGAATATACACAACTGACATCCCTCTTCACACGTTTACACCATATATGTTTTTCTACCACTTTGTCTGAATGAAAACCATTAAGTGCTGGCTGAGGTTTTGGTTAACCTATTGTGTGAAGATATCTTGGAAGAATTTTGCCGTCTACACACATCTCATCATGCGCGTAGGTCACAACATGCAGGCTTATGATCGCATCTGAGCCCACTACTGTACAACACACACACACACACACACACACACACACACACACACACACACACACACACACACACAACCACATGTCCATAATATGTTCGTGTGGTGTTTTGTATTGCATCGCTTTGTGTTCTATCAGAAAACACACACTCAGAATGATCTTTATTTGTATGTAACCTAAGACGTACGTCTACTAGTAATATTACGTAAGGTTACAGATATGAAAGAACAAGATGTATGTAGTAATGATGACCGTCATAATGGATCAGGTTGGTGATCTCCATTGGCTACGGTGTGGCTTAGAGCCTGGTGAACATGTAGGGATTGGAGGAAGAAAAGTTATGGGCTCTAATCTCCAGACCACAGAACTCTAACTCGTATCATCAGACCCTAAGACTGCACGAGCATGAGTGCTCACTGAAGTATCACTTTCCATTTATTGCTCAACATATCCTGTTACGTATGACGACGACAAAGAAGTCCCGATGGGCAGCAGCCAGCAGGTAATAAGCAGGCAGTCGGAGTAAAGTTGGTTCAGCAAGCGGGAGCTATGTTATTTCCTTGTGTGTCAGAGCACTTGGCGTCAGTTGAGGTCATACTGTAGGTCACCACACTTGCGACATCACTTTAAAAGCCAACACCTTTTTTTGTATCGTAAAATGTTAACATGAACTAAAGTTTGGTATCTTAACACAGCAATCTACATATACACATCCTTTTCCCTGGCGTCTGTATGTGTTTAATTTGACATGCAAACTCAGTGTTATTGCGACAGCAGGTCTACATTTGTTTGGCTTAGGCGTGTGTTTGCTGTGTGTGTGTGTGTCAGAGAGAGAGAGAAAATGTGTTTGTCTGTGTGTAAAGGTGCGACTGTGTCCTGTTTCAGGTGTTGGTGCGGTCAGAAGCTCCCACGGGGGACGTGCTGCTGGATGAAGCCCTGAAGCACATCAAAGCCACGCAGCCCCCCGAGGGTGTGGCCAGCTGGATCCAGTTACTGACAGGTCGGTTGAGCCCTCACAGGGAAATGCCAGTCTTGTGTTCCTCCTCAAAGGGACTAATCAAATTTCACCAACTCACAGCCTTATCACTGGGAACTGCTATCACAGAGATCTGCCAGACATGCGTCAAAGAATTACCTGACACACTATAACCAAGAGGCCTGCTTCTCCAGAACTATTACTCACTGGAAATTAAGCCATGTCAGTCAGTGGTCATCAGAAAGAAAAACCTATCACATGTTAATCAAACATCTTTCAGCCCTCTAATAAGACATAATGGTGTGTTCATGAGAACCTGGGAAGTGGGAAGGTTCAGACCTCTAAGTGGGAAAATACACCTGAACACCTGTCAAACTCAGAACATCCCATTCTGGAACCGAGACTTTTTTTGAGGTTCGAGAAGTATGTTTGACGTCACTCGACGTGCCAACGTTTGTGGTGGTGACAGATAAAAAATGCATTTGCTCTGCGCACAAATAAGTAATTTCATTGTTTATCTGGGTTGTATTCATTAGCACAGGGGATGGTGAGGTTAAACGATACTTAGCAGTTTACTTTTGTGTAACTAACATGTCAACCTTCTGAGTAGTAAGCCTACTTTAGTTAACTGTCAATATTGTTGCCTGTTTGTTGTCATTATGTGAACATTCTCAACTCGGAAGTGGGTTGTTTTGAAATGGGAACTTTCCCAATTCCCAGCTGCCTGAACACACGACTAACTTGTTTTGTGTGCCCCGTAAAGAGAATGTCCTGCCAAGATGTGGAAGCTCTACTTGCTGCCACATCAGTTTCTTATGGGAATTGGGATCAATTGTTAATCTTCCAATATAAATGGGAAGATTCATAATTGATCAGAGATTCTTGGCTGGCTAAGTCAAACTTTACCAGACCAGACTCAATACAGATCCAACCTCTCATTTTCATGACAATTGCTGTGCTCCTAAGATTTAATGTAATATTCATCATCAGTGTATTAGTCAGTTATTTTGTGGTCATGGAAGGATTTGAATAAAGCACAAAATGTAACATTAAGGTAGCCATTGTTTGATCTATTCCTCTTCTCTGTGTGTCTTAGAACAAACCACTGCTGGGAATGGAAACTTTACATTTGATATTTCTGTGGTCCAGATATTGTTATGCTGTAACATTACTGACATTACTGTGCATTATTGCTTTACAAACATCTGCTTTGGTCAGCATTGGTGGTTTAAAACCATGTGAATGTGAGAGGAATGGACATGGGTCAAAAAGTATAAAATATACAACAGTACGAGTGAAGATACTGCTCTTGTACATTGGTCTGTTCCACATGCTGACTTGTGCTCCTGATGTGTCTGCCCCCTGCCAGGCGAGACATGGAACCCCATGAGGATGCACTACCAGATGCGGAACGTGCGCGAGCGCCTGGCCAAGAGCCTGGTGGAGAAGGGCGTGCTGACTACCGAGAAGCAGAACTTCCTGCTCTTCGACATGACCACGCACCCGCTGAGCAACACCAGCCATAAGGAGCAGCTGGTGGTGCGGCTCCAGGAAAGCCTGCTGGACCGCTGGGCCGGCGAGCCCCAGCGACTGGCCCGCCGGGTCCTGGCGCTGCTGGTGCTGGCCTACGCCTCGGACGTGCTTGATGGGAGCCTGAGCACGCTGTCGGACGAGCAGTACGAGATGGCCACAGCGCGCTCCAAGACCGTGCTAGAGAGCGAGCCCAACACACAGGCGGGCAAGAGCTCCTCGCCTGCAGATGAGGTGATCTGGGCCGTCTTGGCCGCTTCCAACATCTGAGGAGGGATCTCTGCATGTGTGTGGGTGTGGGAAAGGGGGTAGTTGGTGAAGCGGCTTTACCCTTCCCAAAACATAACTCCAAGTGGCAATGCACTCCTGCACTCTGTTTGGCTGCAGGTCTACCAATGTCTTGGTAGTGCTCATCCAGGAGATGACGCTACCAGAAGAGGAGAATGAAGGATTGGGAGGTGTGTTTGTGGGTTTTGTTTTTTTTTTCCTTTAAAAAAAAAATGAGGTAACTTATTTTTCTATTCATGATCCGGGGTCTTGGGGGTCCTTTCAACTCTGAAGAATGTACCAATGTAAAGCTTTTATATTTCTGCACCATTATAGACTGTATATAGGTAAAGCTTTTCTAGGGGCCTTTTGTATGATTCTGTTTTCTACATCATATTTATGTTGAGGGCAAAGTCACTTTCCGCATCGTACGGAGATGACTGGATCATAACAAGTACTGTCCAGTTTGTATCAACAATCCAGCATTTTGTTTTTTCTCATTCAGAAACCTTGTCTTAACAGAAACAAGATAAATACACCAATGTCATACTTAACAGATCCACTGGAAGATATTACATTTGTAAAAAGTTTTTTGGGGGGCTTTAGATACATGCATCTGCTTTTTTGTTTTCAAAGGAAGGCAAAACAAGCCGTGTTTGGCATAAATACTTAAGCTACATGACAACTTAAAAAGCTGAATGCTCTGCATGTCAGTCCTTCACGAAGTTAATAAAGCTTGTATTTTGGAATGTCACTAGCATTCTCACAACAGCTTGCCTCGTCATTCTTGAATATTTGCTCTGATATCACTAGGTCCTTGGGCATTGAAATGTAGAGACCATGGTGTCTCCATTTTCACAAGTTGCAACTATTACTAAGGTAGTCTTGTGGCAGACAAGTCAGGGCATAGAAATATCAATCTGAACAGGAATGAGTTCCAGAATGACAGGCCATGAAACTCAAACCTGACAAGCATGTGAGGTTAGTTTGTCCCATTGACAGAATACCCTAAACAGTGCAGTTATAAGAAAATAACTGCAATAAAGTGGCATTGATTGGCCTTGGCTGCTCATGTTAGACACACAGGTCATTATACACTGGCATTCTGCTGGATGGGTGCAAGAATGAAAGGTTCCTGGTGTATTCAAATTGATCACATACACTCCTGCATGGGCCACGCTCACCCACATGAAGACCTGATATACTGATAAGAATAAGGCTGGAAATTAGCAGGAAATCATCAACCCTGCATTGAATAGATGAACAGAACGAAGTGTGGTGTAAGCTGCAGTGACAATTACACCTGACCACAAAATTGCCAATAAAAATATTTATTCAATACATTTTCCTTTTAAAAAAGAAATACAAAAACAAAGATTAGTCAATATAAAATCTATTTTCTTTAAGCTCACATTATTGGGTAACAGGGGTAGAGGGCAATTCCACACTCATTGCCATTGTTCCTCGCAATCTTGATGTAGCCCTTTTCACCATAGAATTTGCTCCAGCTGTCGAAGGAAAGGAAGCGGTTTCAAAATAATTATAAAAAAAAAAAAAAAAAAAAACTCAACAATGTGGCAGCCTTGTGGCAATTTAGACAGGGACAGGTAAACTGCCTCAGACCTCCCCTAGAGAGCACAGAAAACATTCTTTAAATGTCTAGAAAGGAAGAGGCCCACAGACCTGTTTTTAACCAGCCAGTAGTCCCGTCCCTTTTGGGTGCCATAGCCAACTAGCAGCACTCCATGGTTAACATCTTTGGAACACATTGGATCCCTGTACACTCCTGTAAAACACATATCAAGGAACAGCAGTTAGGGGATTGACTGTAGGGGGGAATAGTTGCAAAAATGAAATAGTATTCACAATTATGTTGTTCTCATTAGTGCATCACCATTTTAAATTTGACTAATCAACCATCCATTACAAACAGAACTTACCACTGCGGTAAAAAATGAACGTCAGCCGCGAGGCATCAATAGCAACAGCAATTGGACCGATGTGGGCGACAGCCTCCATCAGTGCCTGTTCATCCCCCTTCGGCAGGCATTTATAGCTGGTGCAGTTAGCAGCTCGGTAGCGGGGGTTGTAGTGGCACTGGCCTTGCTATTTAGGAGAAGGGGGAGGTAGGGGATACAGTTCAACAGCATCTGTACTCATGATGATTCAATAAGGCATTTGTTGGAGCACCATTACACTGGACAGGAACAAGCAAATAGCTTTTGGGGAGGTCATTGAACCTCAAGATGTTTTGCGACTCCCATTTTACATCTGTCCATAAGTGTATGTGTGTGTGTGGGGGGGGGGGGGGGGGCAGACAAAAATGGAACCTACTCTGCCCTCATATGGATAGTCCTTCTCTGATTCAATGCCTTGATTGTCGATCACATAGCGAAAGGCATTGGTCATGAAGCCACCGTTACAACCGTAAGTCCTGTACTTTGAAGCACAATCCACCAGGTTCTGGGCACTCAGTGACACTAAAGTTCCAGTAGTCTTCTTCAGCTGCCCCTCCAAAGCTCCTACAGCACTGAAGGCCCAGCAGGAACCACATCTTCCCTAAAAATTATGAGCACACAAAAGCAGCATCATGTTCACAAAACAGTCAATTCAAAGACAAGTCTGTTCACAGGAACGGGTCCACAAAACACATTACAAACCTGCATCTTTACTTCAGTCACCAAACCTGTCGCCCTACAATCGACAGACTCCGGCACGGACCTCTGAAGAAACCAAGGCCGGTTACGTGGGCCTAGTTCCAGTTCCTGAGGTTCCAGAGTGCTGGTCAGCATGTAAATGATCTCCTCTGGGGCCTATTGCAGAACAGAAGAGCACCATCAAAAAAAGCAAAGCCATCTGGATTTGAATTAAAAATACCATTTTCATAGTAAACTGCGACCCAAAGATGCATTTTACCAGGTCACCCAAATGATTCATGCCCAGCTTGTATGTGTGTATGCCAAGGGAAGCCTCCACATTATGTTCCTCAATCATATTGAAATAGTCCTCCCAAATTCCACGCCTCTTAATCTCCTCAATCTGTGGACAAGCAACAAGTTTAAATGATCATGGTGAAGTTAAACTATAAACCATAGCCAAGGACAAGCACAGGAGGAAGTCAGATTAGGACGAGATACTTGAGGCATCCATGCTTTACTGGTCAATAGCCCAATTATGATTTTAACAAATATAGAAATAAAATGAACTCCTGGTTTGACAATCCTTTATATCCTGTGTATTATACTTGTTTAAAAAAATAAAAAAAAAAATCCTATAATTGCTTTACACATTTTCAATGGACAGGCCTACCTTGTGACGATAGAATTTTCCATGAGTTTTCTTCCAAACCATCCAATGTTCGTCTAGATTAGGATCAATCAGGGCCACTGCGGTTCCGCAGAACAAGGCAACCAACAAGCTCCCCAACATTTTGAACCTGAATCTAGGATAATTTTAAAAGTGATACTACAAGGCAATGCAATTTACTGAAACTTACATACAGAAACTCAAATCAAACAGATAGAGTTGACGCCACAAAAGCCAGTCATTCCAATGTAATGACCTACAACAAAGACCTTATATGTAGGCTACCTCACTGCGAAAAATAAATAAACGGTTAGAACCGTAATTATTTTTGCAAATCACCGCAATATATATTTAAAATAAACCTCAGGTTTCTCATTTGCGAAAGAAACAATAGCTCACCTTTGTATAAGGAGCAGAAGCCAACGAGGAGCCTGTGTTTGGATCCACTTTTATCAGGGATGCGATCTGCTTATTGAAGATAATGGAGTCTTCAAAACGCACCTGTGTCTGGCGTCCATCTGATGCGCAGGTGAGAAGGATTATGGCGCTTCGAACAATTACACTGATTGGCTAGTTTATGTGTGATATCAGTGGTTTTCTTTTACAGTTTTTTACAATTGTTAAAACACATTCTTGAAACAGCCACTCATTTTCTCTAAACTCTTAACACAAAACCTCATCTTCAAGCACTATTTACAAAACCTCTGAATTCTCTTGCAAAATTAAACTTTCGCCTCAAAACAGTTTTACCTGTGCTCAAAATCAAACACTGCTGTCAAATCATAAACAAAGTGTTCAAAATTGTATACACTTTCAAGCAGTCAGTAAACAATACACCAAAAAATTGAAAACACACTGTTCAAAACATATAGTTCTCAGGAAGAAGTAAAAAAATGTTTACCTCAAAACAAATTTCATATTTATCTATCATTGACTTTTGATGAATGAAAACATGTTCTCTCATAGTAGCTATACAAATGTATCAGAAATTACTACTTTGCTTTGCTCTAATTTGTGTTGGTTCTTTCTCCTTCTTGTACCCCTATAGTACTGTACCCTGCATCTCACTACTCACAACTCACTTTTGTTCTTTTGCAACCAGTCAAAATCTATTGAGCAATCAGTATTGTTACTGTACCAAACAGAAAGCACAATGTTCAGGGCCATACAACTTGTTTATATATTGTCCTTATACAGCCTACAATGCACTGTAGGCCTACTACAATATACACTACCACAGTAAAAGGGACACAAATCAAAGGAGTCAACGTGGTGTTTACTTGTCCTCCTCCCCTCACATTGTTTCTTCTATTCATTCTTAGACTTTCTCCTTCCCACCTTCAACAACCTGTTTGCTCCCTAAACTGGCTCATATTGGTTGTGTCACATCATTTGATACAAGTTAAATCAATTTTGAGTTGTTGTGTTCAATCAATGACATTTGTTCTCAATTTGTATTTGATTGTTGCCACTCGTGTTTACCAGTATGGATGACATGTGAATTAGAGGGCAGAATGTGTTTTAAGACTGAGAACGTGTTTAGAGTTTTGCTGAAAAGTCTAAGTGAGACCTGCAAATTGTGTTTTACCATGATAAACAGTTTAAGGTATTGACAACAGACTGCCCAATTAGCTACATGAGTTCATGCAACTGAGAACTTTGTTCAGCAAGTGGGTTTTAGTGTTTTAGCAATTGTAAAAAACTGTAATGTTTCGATGAAAGACCTGCGTGCGTATGCGTTGGCGTGACATGGTGATCAGACAATCAGTGTTTCCATCAGCTGTTTTACGGGAATTAAAAATGTACCCTCAAGCGAGGAGTTGTGAACAGCTATGGGATTTTAGACGTAAAGTTGTCAGGGCAACTTTAATGTAAACGCCTTATAAAATTGAAGAAAAAAAAATGCGAATTTATGCGCAATGGTTTCCACCAATTATTATGCATGAAAAGGTGTGCAATGGGTTTGAGGTAGGCTACGTTTTCTCTCTTTGTGTGGGTGTGTCAGAGGTGTAACCCAATCAGCAGCGACGGCTTTACAAACTCTATTGTGTTGGAAAAAAACACTGCACATTCCAACTGAAGTCCTTTAATCAAGATAAGAATACAATTTTGAAAAATGAAACATGTTTACACCGATTTCATCAAGCTTCGAAAACTCTTCTTATTGAACTCCCTTATTAAAAAAAATTCCCTCTAAGATGCGCTTGCGTAACACAACAGGATGTTAAATAAACGTTTTGCTACATTTTGTCGGGGCTGTCGACGGAAACGTAGGTAGGCCTATATAATGAACGTTGTCGCCCTATACATGTCTATGGTTAAATTAATGTCCTACTTTTCAAACGTGTCACTGCAGTATCTATTGAACACCAGCAGAGGGCAGTGTACGCCAGTTTAGTTAAAAAGCTGGTGTGCAACATTTTCAAAAGAAAAGTGTTGATGACGATTCTATACACAGTCATTGATGTTACCTAAAATGTGATGTATCCGGAAAACCAGTTTAGTCTACTTTAGTGAAATGATAACGTTGGTTAAAATGATTATATGTGTAGGGTAAAATTTTGATGTTCATGTATTTCACAAGAGCCACATTGTATATTTCTTTTTTTGGAGTGTGCCTTGATGTGAACAACTGTACTGATGTGTGCTTTGATACGCAAGTGTAATTTCATAACTTGGGCTGCATTACAGATACATTCTCCCCCCCCCCCCCCCCCCCCTTCCTCAACACCTCTTAACTTAACTGAACTTAACCCCACAACCCCTATTACGAACACCACCACCTCTGTTGTATAGCCTATAGTTCCAAACACCACCGACAACTTATTGTTATTATTTTATTATTATTAGTGCCTCTCACATCACGCTCATCAGGCTAGTCACAAAACAACTCTTAGCTGCCCCTCTAAACGCAATCCTCCACTCATGTCTTTGCCCTTAAGGCAGGGTTTCCCAAAGTGTGGTGCGCGCACCCCTGGGGGTGCGTGAGCTGCCTCTAGGGGGTGCGCGAGAGGAAAAATGTAATGGTGGTCTAATGGTCTAATAATTAATATTATATGTAATTTTCAAAAATGTAAGTAGGATTTTTCACAAAATGAAGCCATGAATTATACAAATTTCCTTTGTAAGATTTAAATTTAGAATATAAAGACGTACAATTTAATAAAGATATGCACTTCAGCTCCTGCCGCCAGACTGTCTTGTACGTACACACTAGCTAGCCCTTGCATGTGCCGCTAAAGTCAGCTAACTTCATTCATTCAGCAACATTCACGCAAATATGCTTAACTGGCTAAAATGGGGAAACTGTCAGGTGGGAGAGATTCCGCTAGAACATTTTTTTGCCGGTCACTTTAGTTTTAATTTTCCAGACATTTTAATGATAAGCCAGTCAAATATCTATTATTGCTTCTATATGAGCCTATTAAATAAAACTGACGGCAGGCTATGTAGCTTTAAGAATGACATAATCAGGTGTAGAATGCAACAGGTTTATTTGACAAAGTTTACAATGAAAAAAACAACAACAACATGATTGTCTGATGCACCTTATAGCCAAGGGAACGTCACTCCATTCCGACCTAAACGCCCGAGACTTCGGCCTTTTCTATGAACATATAGCCTATGGCTTCAAGTAGGCTATTACTGTTTCATTCTCATCAGACGGTTCAGTTGCGTTTGGCCTCCGAAAAAAGCTTATAAGGCTAGTCTGCTTGGCCATGTTTGATCCTTCTCGCTCAGTTCACTATAACCGACGGTTTGCGCTTTATTTAAAATGCAGCATATGCGTGTTATTGAATTACTTTCAAACGGCAGATAAGCCTGTTCCTTCAAACATAATAAGGGCAGGGCATGTTTGCTTTATGAGCCTAAATATTAGGGCTATTCTCAAATGTCCGACAATTACCGGACAACCTAAACGCTTTCAGTCATAAAAAAAGAGTGAGAGATCGGAGGCAAGAGAAACAAGGGTCTGGTGATCAGTTGTGATGTCTAACTTTATTGTGCTTAATGTAACCGCTGTGTATGGTTAATTGTAAATTAAATATGATGAAATCTGCCTCTGAGCCTGTGCGTGTGTCCTCGCCATCCGTATTGCTCTTTAAAAGTGACGCCTGAAATGTATTGAAATTTTGTTGCAGTGTTTCATGGCGTTTTCGCACCTGTAGTTAGTTTCCTAAGTTAGTTTCCTCAGGGATTCAAATTATACGATGGTCCAGTTGCCCCTTTGTTCGGTTTGTGTTCATACTGCAACATTTAACAGCGGACTAAATCTTGTAAACAAACGCCAAGCGCGAGCAAAATGTCTCATAGGTCTTAATGCGCCAAAAGTAGGCTCAGTTGCTTTTTTTTTTTTAAGGTGTGGGTGATTGGGGGTGCGTGAACACGGTCGGGATGTAGAAGGGGGTGCATGGCCTAAAAAGTTTGGGAACCGCTGCCTTAAGGGATCAAAGAATGTCCACCTTTATTTTTACATTTTTGCCTCTAAAAGCATGGCTTTGTGAGTCAGTGAGATTGTTGGTTAGAGAGTGCAGGAGTTTGAGTCATGCATTGCTATGGCAACATTCAGTGGAATTCAGTTCAATATTATGACACCAAGCCCTGTTATGGTGCAGGGCAGTGCAGTGGCTTTCATGCTCAACCTCAAATCAAAGTTGTTTTGTTAGAGGGACATTTGACTTCTCTATTCATTTCAGTTAAATAGATTTTAAATGTGTAACTCTGGGGACATTCAAGTACAGCGGCTTAACAGAAAGCAAAACAGTCCAGGTAATGTTCTCATGTAACAGGGATATAAAACCATCTGATCATTATACTTTGCACTCAATCTGACTTTAAAACCCTTCAAAAAGCAAGTGGACTAAGGGTTAATACGTTGCAAATACCAAATTACAACAATATTATATGGAGTGAGCTCTAGAAATATATTTTTTTACAGATACATATTAGATGATGGATTAGGCTATAATACATTGGATGTGTCTACGCTGTTCTCTGCCGTTCCACATGACATTCATCACATTCAGTGGCTGATGGTATATCTGCTAACATAAGTATGAATTCTCATCAATAAGTACCCTATAACTTTATTTGAACTTGATTGTTTTTTTGTTGTTGTTTAAGAGTGCTGCCAAAAAACCTCAAGCCCCAGTCAACATGTTTACATGAACCTCCCATGTGTGCAATGTATGGTAAGGGCTGAGCTGATTTTGGGAAGAGGTACAATGTTTGCATAGTGAGTTTTATGAAACACCTTGCCTCCCTTCCAACAGTTAGAGCTTGAAAGGCAGGCTGTCAGAGACATAGACAATACAAAGAGATGGCAATCGTAAATTATATGCAGAAACTAGTAGGAACAGGCCCTTCATGGTTCTCCACCTTCCAGAGTGAAAGAGAAAAGCCATCAAGTGAAAAGGTCGATTCCAGATAACCTGAATATCCGGCTCTGTCTTTCTCCAACAAGCTTTTTACAACAAGGGATTGTTTTCCCCCACTTTTCGTTAATTGGAATTCTTGTTTTTTTGCAACTCAGTTGACAAACCTTCATTTTGTTTCAGAAAACACTAAACAAATGTTATAGCCTATGTGGTAAAACCTGTTCTGTCCTGGTCTGGTAATCTGTCTGACTAAGTACTATGCTGTTTCTGTTGTTCTGTTTTATTTTCATAAATAACTTAGACACTTGTATACGGCACTTTGTTATGTATAAAGTCAAAAGTGCCGTATACAAGTGTTACATGTAAAGCAAAGTAAGTACCATAAGCACAGATTGTGGATAACCGACTCTAAAGCACTGACATTCATTGACATAGGTCTGACATTCGTAGACATATTGCGGTTCCCAAAAAACTCAAAACTGTTGTGCAGTGTTAAAAGGTGATTCCATGTACATTTACACCTTTCAAAAGATGAAACATGCGTCATTAGCATTGTTCATACTTTTCGAATATACTTTTTCACAAATGTATTTCTGATATACAAACTTATTCAAAGAATAGATACCAGTGTATTTTGCTTATTCCAAAGAGGTGCAAATACAATTCTTGGTGTCTCTTCCTGAATTCCTCATTGGTTATTATATTTGTCATTCATCCCTCCAACGCCTCCCCGAGTGACGTCAGATGTGTCAATCGCCATTTTGGACTAAATAGGAAGATTGTACAGGAGTGCCGTGGGCTGAGGGCAGAGTGGTGCTTACATAAAAGCTCCCTTATTCAGGCGCTTAAACGTTACTGTTTCCCAAGTAGAAACATGTCGTCAGAGAATCAAGAGTCCGAGGCGCCACTGGAGTCAGGAGAGGAGAAACAGGTAGGTTTTATAGTTTACCTTGGTCAGTGCAGGGCTTCGGAAGCCATCTATCCAGGTCTAAACCCCGCTACGTCGCTTATTTTTAACCAAAGGCTTACAGTTACATTAACCTGGCATCCAAAAATTAAGACAAGACCGGTATTTTGATTGTAACATTGCGTTTTAGCCATACGTTATAAACTGTCGCCATACTATGAATGTGTAATTACATGTCGTGACATCGAGCTGGTCCATATTGGGGCAAGACTCGGATATCCTGCCTTAATGCACAAGTTATCCTCTCCAATAATGCTGGCTAGGTGATCAGTTACAACAAAAAACGTTCTCCTCATTGGCTGTTGCTGTTGTCAAGCTTCAGAGGTGTCTTCCGGTTCTGATGACTAAATATTTCGTGCGCAGCTCTGCCATGTTGATCCAGTTCACAGGAACAGAGGAGAAAGAGGCGTGATCGCTGTTGTTGAAGCTTTGGGTGTCCATGTGAAGTGTCACTATCTCAGAGCCAGAAACCTAGATTACCAGGGCACCCCTCTTCTCCATAAACACATAAGCACCAATTAAGGCAATCAATGTAGGATACTAATTAAGACCCAGTGTCATTCTTTAAGACACTCACCCTACACAGTCTGCAAGACAACAGGCTATGTTTGAGTCTTGGGGGTACTTGAGCTGTTGAGTAGCAGGCTATGGTGCCTTTATTAGCTGGCTCTGTAATCTCCTCAATTCATTACTTTTGCTATATGAATCCCATTATGTAAAGCAATTGTATTTGTCCTAACCAACATTTATAAATTAACTCCGAGTCTTTTCAAACAGAATATTAGTGTTATGTATCATAAATCAGTGTGTGATGCAGCTGACTGCAACAATGTTTGCATGTTAGATACAACTGAGTGTCTAAATGCCGGCGCTTGGTTCTGCGTTGGTATCTTATTGTTGCGTAAAATGTACTCATAGCAATTCATGCTCCCTTAATGGTGGCGGGTGTTGCCAAGCAATTCACACCCAGAACAATAGGCTTGCGTAAAATCTTGTGTAAAATGGCGCAAGTCTAGAAAAATCGTCCGACGCACGCAAGACGTGAAAAGACGCGCAAGGGGCGCGCAAGGGCTTTACTTCTGTGGTAGGCCACGTGAAGGTAACATACAGCAGCCACTGTCTTTAATACAGTGTATTGTAGGTACCCCTTGCTTAACCACTCAACATTCATGTCACTAATCAGTTGTTGCCTCTCAGGCATAATTAATAATCAGTAATGCAACTAAACCATCTTAAATCATAACTATACTGCATAGCAGGGTTCTCACAGCTTACATCATCCCACAGCTCTGCTACCTGATTTTACTGCACAGATTGCCCATCAGCAACCCTATGGTAGGGTACTGTATAAGCTCAAGTGCATTGATGCCATTCTGAGATCTAAGTATAGGCTAGCAGCCACGCCACACTATACTGCCACCTCAGCATCCCTTAATTACCTTAGCATTCACCAGACAGAATGCATCAGCACACAAGAAAGATACTTTAGTTTATTATATGCATTGACAGCCTGAGTGAAACCTACATAAAATCCCATTTAAAGAATTGAAGTCACAGATGTAGTTACCATAACAAAGAAAAAAACACCACCACACAGCATGGAGCTCATGACCCCGTTCTGTGCAAGTCTCTTCAATATTTTACCCTCCTGCAGTTCTGCCAGACTGTTTAAGAGCCAACACGCGTCCAGACGCAATGCAGTGACCAAAACTCAAGATGAGCATCATCCTGCCTACACATTGATTTAAAAACTGGACTCGCAAGCCCAGTGGGCACCTTTTTCTCTGCAGGGACTTGAAGCCACAGTGGCTGGACTGCCCTGGGAGAGATGGGCCAGGGCGAGGCGGTGGAAGCTTGTGGCCTGTGTGCACTCTCAGCAGACAGTCTCCTCGCTGTGGCCTCAGAGTCAGAGCTGCAGAGCCCAGGGAGAGTACACAAATATCGGGCTGGTAGTGCTGTTATCCCTTTTCAACCCGAAACTGATCTGCACCAAAGTCCTCTTTTTGAGGTTATCGTTTTGGATTTGCTTTGGTTATGAATGATGGAAGCTTGGACAGTCAAAGCTATGCCTGCAGGTGGGAAGGCTTTACCTCAGTGACATGTGAGCGAGACATTATGCAAGATGAATATGTGGGTGTTGCTTGTTTGTATTACGATGACTTGGAGGGTACTGATAAGGAGGTTCAAGGTCCTGAATTCAATGCTTCCTGTTTGCAGATATTTAAGAAAGATTTGTTGCCTCTGGATTGAAATATGAGCAACATAAAAACCAGCAGCACACAGCTCCCAGGGCCATCATTATCACAGTAAAGGCGGGGTTGGTTCAAGCCATGCTATCCATTTATGTCTTTATTTTCAGGGCTGTAAATGTTCTGTACCTTGCTCATTTGTGTCTTATTTTAAAATTCAAATGTGCAGATGCACTCACTCCCCATCTAAAAGACTTTTCATATACAAAGCACACATTCAGGTAGAATAAACACAGAGCAACACTCCTTAAATGGAGGTATTTGGCTCACCTGGTGCTCATCTGGGTGTAGCCTGTATAGAGGGCCATCTGTCTCAGACAACTACGCTTCAAAATGTATCCTAGCCCCATGTGCTAGGGAATTGCATGGGTATAGGTATTTAAGGCACCTAATGCCAAAAGGAAGGGATCATCCTGTTGGATCTGTAAAGCCCTGTCCACATTAATGCAGCTGTCACCCCAGGGACTTTTAAACACCCCGTTCAAAGCACAATTACACATCTACTGGCTGCAGAAAAACCCATCACAAAGCCGTGCTTTCTGGCCTGTCCAAGTCTTGGTCTTGCATAAGTGACTACATCCAGGGTAGTCAGTGACAGTGAAACCAAAGACAACCTCAGTGCAAATATGGGGTTCAGGGACTGTAGGATTTGGACGCTGGGGCTTGATTAAGGAGCACCAAAGCAACTATCCTCACTGAGTGCTGTGTTTTTTATTAGGCTTACCTTTCTCATTCATGCTAGCAAGAAAGACGACTTGTTTAGGTTTTTTGTAAGTGCTACTCAGAGCTTGGGGTGCTGGAATTAAGTAAGTATTACAATTATAGTATTGGCCGCACCCATTTAATTGGCCGCCCTGTGCGGTCCGCACACCCCTACACCCCACGACGCTACGCCACTTGAAGTGCTGTCTCGTCAATGCAAATACCAACCACTGAAATGCATATGGGTTGGCTTTTACCTTACCTCCTGTTTTGCCAGCTTGTTCAGAACTGGCATTGTGTGCAAGTGTCATAATACATCATAATATCACAATGATGCCACATAATATCAGCACAACAGAAGCATATCTGCAGTTATCAATGCAAACGATTGTCCATTTTCAAGACAATAGTTCAGACATATTGAACATTGGGGCACACCCAGTTCAGTAGTGCATAACCAGGAAAGGAGGCAGTTGTCAACTGGAGAGGGCCTTTTCATATGTCCTTTATTGCTGTCATGGTATTCTCTGTCTTAATGGGCAACTCTGTCCCCAGCAGGACTCCCAGGAGAAGGATGCCAACCCAGTGAAGTCCGAGGAGGCAAAACTCAAGTCCAAGTACCCCAACCTGGGACAGAAGCCTGGAGGGTCAGACTTCCTGATGAAGAGACTACAGAAAGGGGTAAGAGACTGTCCCTCAGTAGGTTATTATCACACAAGATTGCACACAGTTGGAAGGGGTTTCGGTCAAACAAGGGTGGTCCAGATTAATTTTAGCTTCCATCCAAGCATAGATCTTGTGGCGTCACATGCTACTCATGTCCTACGGCTAGTCTTTTAAGGGGCAAAGAGTTCGAAGTAGCATGAGGTCAGAAATTCTAGTTCAGAATATCTACATTTAGGTGACTATCAGCTCTAACAATGCACCCCAGTCAAATTGAGTTTTTGAGGATTTAGCACAATGAGAAGCTTTGTCATACATACATTTCAGTCGTTCATACATCAGTTTTTATAACGTTTGTGGATTTTGACCACAGGAGCTGAATTCTCTAACTGTCTCCTGAGGGGCCTTTTTAACGTTCCATATCACTACTAGTAAATTATCCACGTACAGTACTTAACTACTGCATAAAAACAGGATGCACTAAAATAAAGCATTCCACTTCAACCCCAAAGCACATTTTCTGTGAGAAAATTGTGAAGTAAACAGGGTTGGAGTGCACTTTTAAATGAAACTGGAAATGCCTACGGCTTCCCTTCATATTCTAAGAGGTTGTCACATGTCATAGTAATTGCAAATGGCACATTGAGAGCGTGTGAATGTGTGCGGTTTTATGCTCTGCCTGCGCTTCTGTTGCACTCACATTTCTACAGTGGAACTACAAAAAAAGGCACTGCAGGCATTATTTGTTAATCTCTCTCTTTCTTATTGTCTTTCTCTTCTTTCTTTCTTTCATCTTCTCGCTCTCTCTCTCTCTTCTTTCATCTCCGCCTCTCTCCCTTTCTTTCTTTCTCTTCTTCATTCTTTGATTTTCTTTCTCTTTCCGTAGCAAAAGTACTTTGACTCGGGCGACTACAACATGGCAAAGGCCAAGATGAAGAGCAAGCAGTTGCCAGTGGCTGGTCCAGAGAAGGGGTTGGTGACGGGGGACCACATCCCCACGCCGCAGGACCTGCCTCAGAGAAAATCCTCTCTAGTTACCAGCAAGCTGGCTGGATAGAGCCACCCACCCACCCCCCTCACCCCTATACCTCTACTTCTAGACCCTCCAACTGAGTATGCCCCCACCCGCCACCCTCACCCCAACCCAACTCTCACCTCCCCACCAGGTTCCTTACCAGGGTCTTGATGCAGGATGCAGGTCCGACACACAGCCCATTACTGAAGATGAGTGTGGATAAATCAATCTCCAGTTTCTCCTCAGATAGAAACAATAACTGTCTCATCACTGCTAACTGTGTCTTCACCTCCACCGCCACATTCATCCCTTAGTTGAACCCCCCTCATGCCCCCACCACCACCACCACAGACTCATCCTTCCCCAGGTCAGCCACATACCTTATAGCACCAGATTGTCTTTTAAAGCCGTAGTGTTATGTAGAGGCGCACAGGTACTCCTTATCGAAGGCCAATATGTTCTTCATTCAAATGAACTAGAATTCAAATCCAGAAAATGTTCAACATGAGACTCGCACGGTAATATTTTCTCTAGAGAAGAGGCAGCAACGTGAAAGTTCAGAGTTTGTTTTTTTAGAAAGGGATTTTTCCCCCCTAATTGACTGATGTGTCCTCCCAAATGTTCTTGCACACAGTTGTGACCATTCTGTCCAGGCCCACAATTAAGAAAATTCCTGTTTTGGCCGACACAGGGCCATAACTTCTTGAAGCACAGTATGTTCTTAGTATGAGCTCACCTACAATAGTCTGTTTGAATTCGCACGTTACCTGCCTCAGTGGGCAATGACTTCTAACACAGGGAGTGACCGTAATCTGCATCGCTTCCGGTTGTGTACCTGTTATCGATACCAGTGCACCTCTAGCGATACCTTCACAACCAAATATAACCAATGTTGTCCTGGATACTGGCTCTGTTGCATCACATTTTGTCGGTGTGCCGAAAAGGGTCAGCATCCTGTCCAAACAATGTATGGAACCAAAGAAACAGAGACGATTAGACAATGAAAAATGTTAGTTGATCAACTCAAGGAGTCTGACGGTTCCACAAGGCCTGTCCTTAACCAATTGGAATCACCCTTATGCAATCGGAATGTGCTCAACGCTTGTTCAGTTGTTGAGCATGTTTTTCTGGTGCTTGCCCAACACACCAGCCATGTTCAGTGCCCTGTGTGGCTGTTGTCTTGGATGTATGACCCAAGTATTCATTTGTCATCTGGCACCACCGGTATTTCCAAAAGTAAGGACCTGAAAAAAAAGGAGAATTCTTTCATGGCGCATGTTGGATACATAGTTTTTATCTTTAGTGATAAACTCAAACAGTTGTGTAGATAAAAGACAAATATGAATTGACAGAATAGTTTTCTTAACTCATAGACAAATCAAAACCACATTCCACGTTAAATTCCAATCAACAACGTCAATAAATCTGCAATCAGTCAGGCATGTAAGACAGTACACTCCTTACAAATGTATAACTATTCTTATGAGTCATGTACCTATAGTAGTGGAGAAACTGGTATGAGGAATTAAAAGAATGAATTTGATTTCCCATGTCGTTGCTGCCGATGCTGGTGGAGCTTCGGTGTCCCACATCATATCCCACCTCCTACCCTCTCCACCGGTCGCTCACTGGGTACAAAAAAATGGTGGACAAAAAAAAAAAACTAACAAAACTGTATCTGTGCTGTACCATACCGGGCTGGGACAGGCAGCGTTCTCTGTGATCACTGCTTCTTCTGTTGTCATGACTACTACACTTTCTGTAACCAAGGGTGGTGGGTGTGAAGTTGTCGAGAGGGGTGCCTGTGTGGGTTCAATACCTGACCATAGCCACTGGAGGAGCACAGCCAGTGACAAAGGCTTAAGTTCTTGTCAGAGAGGGAGCTGTTTACTCCTGTTTGAGTCGTAATGCTGTGGGAATAATAAGAGCTGAAAGTGCAAAGTCACATATGTTGCTAATTCTGTTTTAAAAAAATGTTATTTCGATATTGTTGGGTAAAGTAAAGAGAGAAAATTATGTAAGAAAAAGGAGGTGATGCAGCCAGTTTATGATGCTGCCATGGTCACTAACATGTGGTGGGATGGAAAAAGCCAAGGATGATGATGATGCGATGGAGTTTGTATCAATGGCAGACAGAAACATCTCAGGTGTTTAAGACAGCATGTATTACTTAAAATCGCTTTAAATAATGGATGTTTCTATCCTCCATTACCTGAAACAGGAAATACCCCTAATTATATTGTTTTTTTTTGTTTGTTTTTTGGGGGGGAAATTATGATCTTGATAACCCTAAATAGATGGATCTAAATTGTTGGTATGGAATGTTTGATGGTTTCCTGAAATCATCAAACATTCACAGTCATCAGCTTGACTCTCCATGTCTGTCTTTGAAAAAAGCCTAAACTGTGAGGCCTTCCCCCGCACATTTCCACTTTATTGTTATATTGTCATGGTAACAAAAAAGGTGAATATTACCTCATGTTTTCAAACATACAGTCCAAAAGGAGAGTGAGATTAAGCAGCCTTTTCTTTCACAGCCAATCATCTACCAGGCTGCCATCTATTTCATAGCCAATAATAATTTTGGCTACCTCTTCATCATTCAATCATCAGATGGCTTGCTTCTTTCATATCCAGTCATCAGCTATGCTGTCTATCATGCCTCAGCCAGCCACTATGTTGGCAACTTGGCTGGGTATCAAACTCGGAGAATCTTTCCACTGAGTTCTAGAAATGTCCAGTTGACAATGCACGGCCAGTAAATGGTGTTCAATGTGGAAAGATGGCAAGAAACCTACCTAGTGATCATCTTGTTCAATGTATCACATGTGTAAAAAAAGATTCTGCTCGAGAGAAGTGAGATGGGCTTTGAGAACCGGGAAAGTCAGACAGAGAGGATGTTGTGCGATATGAGTGTATATATTTTTTCTGCCATCTGCCTTAGTCCCAGCCTCATGTAAATAGCTGTTGTTTCTCTTTCGTTACTGCTTATATATCACAAACTGTTGGTTTCATTTGTATTTGGTTTCACTTTTGCTCGTTCTCTCAGTTTTGTCTTTTTTTTTTTATTATTGTTTCGACTCCGCTGCTCCCAAGTTGACCTGTGTGGGCAGAAGTAGGAAACTAAAATAAAACAGCCATGCATCTACCGCCCCCAACTAGTACAGTGATTCGCCTGCAGTGCCCTCCAGAATGACAAACAACTGAAAAGGCCTATGTGTTGCTTATTGTGAACACAGTGTTAACTGGAATGTATAGCTGCTATATGTATGGAGAACAGAAAGGTGCTATATGGAGGTGATTAACACACAGGGGTCGACCTTGGTACTTCTAATGTAAACCTAGAGGAATGTCATCTTAGGCTTTGGACAGTCCTGAAGGCGGAGGCACTACTGCCGTTATCAGTGGGATCATTTGTGCCCCCTGGCCCAGTGCAATGCCTTGTTGGGTGGTCAGTAAGCCTGTAAGGGAGAACTAGCCAGCTGTCTGAAGTTAGCAGAGGCTATGGGGTGTGGTCACACCCATCAACTTGTGTCTCCATAACACTTTCTAGTACCAGATGAATCAAGTGAACAGTCCCACAAGCAAATACCAGACATATCCCCCTATTCTACACTTGTACACGGGTACATTTAGATTTGTTTGGGATAGTATGGTGTGAGCCAATTAAGAGTCTGTCTTAAGTCAGCTCATGTCTGATTGCCTTTGCTCATGTGGGCACGATCCTTCTATGATGCATAGTCAATTTGAACAGGCCTCTCACTTAAGATGCTTCTGCAAAATAGGAAAAGATAATGCTTCATAGTTTCCCCTACAGGGTCTCTACACTACTTGCCATTGTGAAACAAATGTTTATTTTTTCCTTTGTTTAATTTTTATTTTGTTCAAGTTTTGCTGTTGAATTATAAACTTACTGCTGTAACAAACAAACTGCAGATTTGTGCCAGGAAAGGAGTAAATTGTTGGACTGGAAATGGGACAATTATGGTTGAAAATGTAAAGAATGTCTAATAATGTCAGTGTGGAAAGGACTTTTTTGTCAGTATTTGAAATAAAATTTTACATGAATTTCAGCTTTCAGCATTTGTTGACATGCATTACCGAATACCTACGTACAATGGTATACATACTGTTAAATATAAGTGTCTGTTTGTGGGGCTGTAGACATCAGAGTTCTGATGTGTAGTGATTATTTCCTTCCTGAGGAAACATGAGTCAATACTGAATTACATGCATTACTTCAGTCTGGCCATATGACTAGTCTGACTGTAAATATGGTGCCTTTTTATATTAATGACACAGATTGGCCAGTAGGGGGAAACATCATAGCATACTGAGCTGAAGACTACATATTTGAGGCTAGCAGGATTCCCAGGGGTAGGGTTTGTTCATCGTCTTTCAAAACCAGATTTGAAGAAATTGAGAACAGTTTTCAGCCCACACGAAAATCCTGAAACCCTAAGCCAGTATCTCAAAAAGTTAGTGAGCTACACATGCTGAAAACCCATTAGAAGATCAAGAACTTTTTTTTCATCAAGTTTATATATACATTGAATTTACAGACTGTTGTTTATGTTCAACAATCGTAACAAGGGTTAAATAAGGTTGTTTCAGATGCAGTATGTATTTTGTTTTCAAAACAACAAAAATCCATTTAGCACACCAAACTTAGACTTTAGCACACCAAAAACACATCTATACAGAATGCGAACACTTGCAGAACAAACAAGTTGTAGAATGCACAAGAAATGTATGTTTACTTTCGACAACAAAAACTATACACTGGACCTTTAGGGCGTATTCACACCTACCCCGTTTGGTCCGGACCAAACGACCAAACGGATCAGATTTTCGTTGGTTCGGACCTTTTGGGATGGTCTGAATACAAACCACCGAACTCTGGTCCGGACCAAACAAGCGGACCGAGACCGAGCTGAAAGGTCGGACTCAGTCCGGATCAAACAACCCTGGTGCGGACCTTTTGGAGGTGTGAAAGCAGACTGGACCTAATCCCAGACTTTTTGCTATTTTGTACCTCGGGGGCTTCCGTCGTTGGTCTGGTGTTGCTGGGTAACAGAGTGTAAAGTGCTACTGTTACCGGTATTCATTTGTCAAACTTTTGGGAAAAACGAAAAATCTTAATACAATGAGTAGGGGACAAACCTGGGCCGAGGAGGAGACCCGTGCGCTTGTGGACATTTGGACAGATGCCCACATTTCATATATGTTGGAGCGTACACATAAAAACGCGACGTATTTGGCATATTTTCTGAGAAAATGAAAGAGGTTTCAATCGTTCGCCTGATCAGTGCAGGCTCAAACTGAAAACACTACGCCAGACGTAGGCCTAGGCCTATATAAAAATTCGGGACACCCTGTCAAAAAGTAGTTCTTCCAGTGATGCCAAGCTGAAGTTCAAATACTGGCGGCGGCCGTCTTTATTTAAAATTCGCCGTGCATATGTAAACTATAGCGTTTTTGCCGGTTTCCAGGGTCAAATTCAAAACTGACACCTAGCTGGCTCCATGCACCATCGAATTACCTTTAAAAAGAGCCCAGATTTAAGAAATTTGAACTTAGCCTACTACTTGAGAGAAACAAGAGCATTAAATGTATATCGCGGGTGCATATAAACATGAGAGGGAGAGAGAGAGAGATGATGGAGGAGTAATTAAGAGAGGGTAGGCTATATGGATTCAGCTCTCTACAGCAGCAGTAACATTGTTACACAGTTGTGAAAATAGCAAAACATTGAAAATGCATATAGATTTGATAATATTAGCAACTAGAATGCGTTTCGTGAACGAACTGCGAGAGTGTGCTTGCTCTGTGACAGAGAGAACAAGTGCCAATGACTTAACATGTATTTACATCTACTCAATCAGTGTAGTGGGGCCTTCTTCCAATATATTTTAGCAAGCAACCAAGCTCAACCATTATATTTTGGCTCCAATGACGTTTAGACATATGAGGGTATTTTTGTTGTTCTGTTTTTGTTTGTTTGTTTGCTTGTTTATTGTGAAAGGGTCTAGTGTGTTACATTTGGTCATAGCCTAATAGTTCCAGAGTTTCGTTATACTGACTTACTGAGCTAAGTGAATTGTTGAAATTGTTATCTTGGTAAAAGGAAACATCTCTGCAACAATATTGGAATGAATGCGGTTACATAGCCAGCTTTACTTAAAGTTTATTGTAAGATAGGCCTATATGTTAGACTTAATGCAGTTCTCTCTCAACAGTGATGTCTGGCTTGTTATATGTTTTATCCATATAAGGAGGGGGCAGCTAAACTCGAAGACTCTCAGAAAATATCTAAAGTGTAGCTCACTAAACTAGAAATATATTGAAATGCCATGAGATGTAGGCCTACCACTAACCATTTCACATTTACAGACACCTATAGACATGACACAAAACATCTTCCAAAGACTTTATTATCTCAGCTGCATTATTCAGTAGCACAAAGTAGTCTATTACATTCATATTTACTTCATGTAACCCTGCCATAGCGATACAACACCTTTTTGACAGCCTATATAGCCTAATTGCAAAATTAAATATATAAATAAATACTACACTGAAATAACGCAAACAAAGTGAATCTACAGTGAGCCAACGCTCGTCCACTGACAGTGTGGAAGAATGACAGCGACGTGAGCCAGGCTACATTCCAAGATTACGTTACTAGAAATGTCACTTTACATGAGCTTTGTTCATAAGCCATGAAGTCCATAAAATAGGAATACTCTGTGTACTAACAGTATAGTAAGACCGGTCATATGTTCAGAGAGCTTTCTAGCAACCAACAAGTTACAAGTAGGATAAACATATTAGCGAAATCTGCGTTGTCGACAGACCATCGTTTTGACTGGAGTTTTGATGTGCTTGTTAGCACCAAGTGGATTACCTCATCTACAATACATATGGGCTTGGACTCAAATCACTAGTAGGCCTACTTCACGATCTTCTATGGTTACCAGCAGATAAGGTAAATAATAATCGCCATATTTGCTTTAATGTTTTATAGAGTTAGGCCGCGTTCACACTAGACTTCTTTTTTTAGAAAAAAGCGCCGCCTTCTGCGCCTTTTTTACATGCAACTCTATGGGAAAAAGCAAAAAGGCGGACGCCTTTTCAGAAAGGCGCCGCCTTTTATAAACTTCTAAAAAAGCGCAACCTCCGACGCCTTTTTGAGTTCAATTTTCTCAACTTTTCAGAAAGGCGCCGGGTGACGTCAAGCGCCTTTTTGACAGCTGACCTATCAGGACGAGGAGAGTAGGTAGTCGCGTACCTTCCCTAGTAACCTTCTATCTTAGTTTAACCGACCAAACGCAGTAGACCATCGTATTTGAACCTAGAAGTTTTTAGTTTAACTTTTTTTTGCTTAGATTTTTAGAAAGTTACCGAGAAATAGACACTGTACAATTTACAAACCACATTATTGTATCTGAAAAATACGTCTAAGAGGATTTGCGAGGTGTCTGAGCTATGATACCTAACTAATGTTAGCATGCTACTAGCCGTTAGCGATTAACTGTGTTTTTGCAAAGCATCTGCCCCAACTTTCTTTTCCCGACATTGACATGTATCTTGTACATAATCCATTCCCATAAACCGGAGATTTCAAGCGTATTATGTACAAGATACATGTCAATGTCGGGAAAAGAAAGTTGGGGCAGATGCTTTGCAAAAACACAGTTAATCGCTAATGGCTAGTAGCATGCTAACATTAGTTAGGTAGCTCAGACACCTCGCAAATCCTCTTAGACGTATTTTTCAGTTACAATAATGTGGTTTGTAAATTGTACAGTGTCTATTTCTAGGTAACTTTCTAAAAATCTAAGCAAAAAAAAGTTAAACTAAAAACTTCTAGGTTCAAATACGATGGTCTACGGCGTTTGGTCGGTTAAACTAAGATAGAAGGTTACTAGCGAAGGTACGCGACTACCTACTCTCCTCGTCCTGATAGGTCAGCTGTCAAAAAGGCGCTTGACGTCACCCGGCGCCTTTCTGAAAAGTTGAGAAAATTGAACTCTAAAAGGCGTCGGAGGTTGCGCTTTTTTAGAAGTTTATAAAAGGCGGCGCCTTTCTGAAAAGGCGTCCGCCTTTTTGCTTTTTCCCATAGAGTTGCATGTAAAAAAGGCGCAGAAGGCGGCGCTTTTTTCTAAAAAAAGAAGTCTAGTGTGAACGCGGCCTAAGAGGCTATGTGTAGGCTATTAGCGTAGCTAATCAGAAATGTTGTAGCCAGAGTTGGCAACTATGGCTCAGATTTAGGTTATCCATCAACATTCATTTTACAACTTACATTAGTTTCGTTGTCATTCGACTCGAAAATCTCTGGCTCAATTTGGCAAAGCACTACTGCTTCCTCCAGGGTAAACATACGTGGACCTCTCGGTGCTGTCATTTTGCCAATCTGGCTGGCTGAGGTAATCGAGTGATTAGAGAAGGCTACAAAGTGGAATAATAAGCAGTTTGTAGCGGGAAAAATTGAGAGTGAAATGTAACAAATTATACTGTATAATTACCAATGTCACAAATAGCTTAGCGGTAATATGAATAGCTTAAATGGGATGGTTACATTAGCCAGCTAGTTAGGAGAATCTCCGCTCTCTTTCTCTTATACCATCCTGTTCTGCAGCGAAGGCACATCACGTAATAACGTTATCATTTCTCAAAATAGTTAAATACAAATATATATAGCTTTTAAGATAAAAATATGTCCAATAAGGCTTAAAGAATTAAATCAGGTGTGTAGATGAAGTTCAGCAACAGCATTTCTAGTGTTTATATCCATGATTGTATGCTGGTCGTCGCTGGCCGTCAACTGCCGTTACAGGAGAATACAGAGCTTCGCCTTAGTGGGTGATGTCACAATGGCTCAACCTTCCACCATGTTAGTCAATGAGAGAAAAGGGTGATGAAAAAGAGGAATAAAAAAGGAGTGGCAAAGAGTACCGCTGTCAAGCTAAAAAGGCACCGGATGCCAAAAAGAGCCCGGGTGACGTAATGTTAACTTTCTAACGCCTCTTGAGTGACAGTTTCTATGCCAACGTTAGCATTACGTAATCCGGTCACCACGTAGGCCGGGCGCTTATTAGCTTTAAGTCTCAGAGTCGTTCGAAAGCCATCAGCTACTTTTTAGTCGCTTAATATTGTGCCTTAACGGACACTACGCACCCGGACACTTTTTAGCTATCAGTCAGAGAGTCTCAAGAGTTGTTCGAAAGCCATCAGGTACTTTTTACACGCTTAATATTGGCTGCCGGTCTTTTGTAAGTAAGCACACATCAACAGGTTTCGCGCGCTAGCATCTATATTGCTAATAGCAATTCCTCCTTTTGTGCGACAATATTAAGCGACTAAAACGTAGCTGATGGCTTTCGAACTACTCTTGAGACTCTCTGACTGATAGCCAAAAAGTGTTGGGGTACATAGTATCCGTTTAGGCACAATATTAAGCGAATAAAAAGTTTTAGCTACACCTGCCTGCTGGTAACCTGTAAGTTAGCAATGTCCGCTAGCATGTCAAAGCTAGCAAGCCCCCGTTGTTCTTTAGTAAAATGTTGTGCAAGCAATGCCCTGTTTTGTTCAAATTTAATTGTGGGTGCCGTCAGATATGTCTTAAAATCACAACACATTAAGGACTTTCTTAATTTAAGCACAACAACAGATGAATAGCTTCAAGCTAACAAGATAGCTCGTTACACTAGCACGAGCTAGCTAATGAAATGTGCTTACTTTGATACTATAACCAACTAGCGAATCAACCACTTTACTACCAAAGTCAAACATCAAGCACATGGTTGTTTTGGTTGGTTTATTGTAGGTCAAATACAAGCAAGCTGGTCTCAGGTAGCAAAGTAGCCTACAATGCAAGATGCTCTGAGGTAAATCGCGTTAGGGTGACGTATTGGCGTTGGCATAGCAACTGTCACTCAAGAGTCGTTCGAAAGTCAACATTACATCATCCGGGCTCTTTTAGGCATCCGGTGCCTTTTTAGCTTGACACCGCCACGAAAAGTCATAGCAGGTTGCACCGGATCGAGCCGGACATTTCGGTGTTTGAATGGCGTCTCTATCTCAAACGGGCGAGGAGTAGTTAGCTGCAAGAAAATCGGGCAGAATAAATAAAGAAAACTTAACGATAACAATACTGTGCTTCCCTTCGGGCAAGCACACTAATAACGGCATGGAAAGCGTCCATGAACTGTCTTAGCACATTGTGTTGCGTGTGTCGGTTCTTCTGACCAATAGCTGAACGACCTCGGGGCGCGTGGCTTTGTTGACAGAATTTGGTCCGTTTACTGAAACGTACAGTCTGAAAGTGAACCGCACCAAAAAAAAAAAAAAAGGTTCGGACCAAAGCAAGTGAACTATCGGACTTTCCTGGTCTGAATACGCCCTTAAAGACCATTAGGTGTGGAATTCAGATCCTTGTGTACTGGTATGGTTATGAATGAGGGGAGGTGTGGCTGCCAAAACGTTTCTGGATTATTTCTGGTCGGAAAAAAAAACATCAAACCTGTTGTTTACTCAGATGAATGGCATGAGTGAAACAATATGAAAGCACAATAACGGTCCATTCCCAACATGTCTATATTCAAATTTTGTCTAGGTGGTGGTCAGGGTCTGATGATTCACATAATTTAGTCAAAAACATCAGCCAAATACCTTAAACCTAAACTTTAAACATAAAAGCTCCAAGCATTCCAAATGCCAAACATATTTAGAAAAAATTGTTGATCAAATGGAATCATATATATATATATATATATATATATATATATATACAGTACTGTGCAAAAGTTTTAGGCAGGTGTGAAAAAATGCTATGAACTAAGAATGCTTTGAAAAATGTAAACAATAAACGTTTATTTTGTATCCATTTACATGGTAAGACTGAGCAAAGCAACAAGACACAACGTAGTTATACTGCATCAGCAGGGTCTCTCCCAGACAAAGATTTCAAAGCAGACAGGGTTTTCAAAATGTGCAGTTCAAGCTCTTTTGAAGAAGACGTTGAGGATCGTAGACGCAGTGGTCAGCCAAGGAAACTTAATGCAGCTGATGAAAAACACATCAAGCTTATTTACCTTCGAAATCGGAAGATTTCAAGCAGTGGCATCAGCTCAGAAATGGCAGAAACCAGTGGTACCCAGGTACAGACATTTACTGTCCAGGGAAGTCTGGCCAGAAGTGGTCTTCATGGAAGAGTTGCAGCCAAAAAGCTCTACCCCGACAAGGAAACAAGGCCAAGTGACTGAACTAAGCACGAAAACATAGAAACTGGGGTGCAGAAACATGGCAGAAGGTGCTCTGGACTGATGAGTCAAAATTAGAAATATTTGGCTGTAGAAGAAGGCAGTTTGTTCGCCGAAGGGCTGGAGAGAGGTACAATAATGGCAACAGTGAAGCATGGTAGAGGTTCCTTTCCAGTTTGGGGCTGCATTTCTGCATGTGGAGTTGGAGATTTGGTCAGGATGAATGGTGTCCTCAATGCTGAGAAATACAGGCAGATACTAATCCATCATGCAATACCATCAGGGAGGCGTATGATTGGCACCAAATGTATTCTGCAGCAGGAACATAACCCCAAACATACAGCCAATGTCATTAACAACTATCTTCAGCTTAAAGAAGAACAGAAAGTCCTGCAAGTGATGGTATGACCCCCACAGAGCCCTGATCTCTACATCATCAAGTCTGTCTGGGTTTACATGAAGAGCAATTTACCAGACGAGTTCCTTCAAAAACTGTGCGCAAGTGTATCTGGAAGAATTGATGCTATTTTGAAGGCAAAGGGTGGTCACACCAAATACTGATTTAATTTAGAATTTTCTTCTGTTACTTCACTGCATTTTGTTAATTTATGAAGAATTGATGAAAATAAACTGTAAACACTTCCATTTTTCAAAGAATTCTTAGTTTACATTATTTTTTCACACCTGCCTAAAACTTTTGCACAGTACTGTATATATATATATATATATATATATATATATATATACAGGGTGCGATTTGTCCAAAAACCAGAGGGGGGGATGTTTTTTTTTTTTTATCATGAAAATAAAAAACAAGCAATACATAGGCCTAATTCTCTTTATGCATCATACATGTCTATGATATGATAATCGCTGCTAGACGCTCAATTCTTGTGCTCCCTCTCATTCACGTTGAAATACTGAAACCGAAATTGAAACTGAAACGCAACTGTTTTGGACCGAACTCGCTAATTCAGTGAACAAATAGGCTATTTTCATATTCATTGTACAGTAAGGAAAGCCAGCGAGTTCTGAGAATGCCGACAGTTCGGGTAAGGTGAACGTTAGTGTCAGCGTTGTAAGCAAGTGTAAGAAAACGCTGTCACAACCTGTCTGTTTTTCTTTGTTTTTTTTATAATTGAGGGTTATCCCCCCCATGTATGAAATTCATCCAGCTGAGGTGGGGATGTAAAAACCAGAGGGGGGGTAAATCCCCCCCATCCCCCCCAGCAAATCGCACCCTGTATATATAAGAGGTGAGGTCTGTAAAATTATGCTGGGTGGTCCTGTGATCACACTGAAACACTGGTCTGGATCAGAATAATCTCCATAGAACCATAAACTAGAAGACTAAGTGAAACTTTCAGTTAAAAAGCATCCCAATATTACAGTGAGTTGAACAGATTTGGGAAGATGGTATCGTGATGGTTATGGTAGTGATGTTTCCAAACACAGAAAACCTGGTGCCATTAGTATGGTGACATTAACATGATATTTATGAACATTAAAATAAGTCAGTTTTATGAAGGCACGATCACTGTTTCATTTAAAATATATTGCTGTGATGATGTACAGTATGGACAGTACAATATATTGTTCTGATGGATTAGTTGCTAGGTTACAACCTTATTTTAGCTAGGTAACAACCTCAGATTTGCCTGTTTGCTTTAGGCAAACACAAAATACAGCACTATTCAATGGGATGGAAATAAAAAACTTAAAAAAACAACATTTAGTACGTGTGTATGGTATAAACACAAATTGAATAATGGATGTAAACTGTTATGATCCTGATACAAGTATTCTATTAAGTATTTTTCCCCAAAAGCAAGCAGCAACTAGACGTAACACAAAGCGTAACAAAATATGACCGCTGAACTGTTCAGTAGGTTTTGGCACAGAATGAGTCATGGTTGTCAGTGTGTTTGTGTGTTTTTATGTGTTTTGTGTGTGTAAATTGGTTTGTGTTTCATTTTTATGTATTAAAGGAATTATTTGTGCATGCGTACATATGTCAACTGTGTGTGTATGTGTGCATACGAATGTCTACTGTGTATATGTGTGTATCTGTTGCAGTTTTGACCATGCATTATGGTGCAGTTTTGACCATGTCAGCCAGAGATACCTCATGTTTGCTTTTTAATTTTTAAGTAGGTGGCGCTATACATAAAATGAGTGGTTATGGGATGGGTTGACATGGCCCCTTTAGACAAACATACAAAAAACATGTGGCCCTCCTAAGCCCTACAGTTCTCCGGATATTCGTAGAAAACTGTGTCAGCCCACCTACAGGCCAGTTGGTGCACCGTCACATAAAAAAATAAATATTGTATGGCCCCCCATGGACAAAATTGCACGAAACTTGGCATGCATTCAGAGGGTCTCATAATGATCCACCACTTTCAATTTCGTGCACTTTCGACAATATATGCATAAGTTATAAGTGACTGGAGTTGTGAAGAGTGCATAGTTTGAGGGTCTGCCACGCCCACACCCTTCAAACTTTGTAAAAGACTCTCATAACTTTTAATTCCCCATTGCTGAAGAGTAACCTGACCACGTTTGAAGGCATTACCATTAAATCTGTAGGAGGAGTTCAATCACATGCGAGGTGTGGAAACAAAGTGAAGTTTCCAACCACCAACAGGTGGCGCTATAGGTGGTATCAGTCAGGCATATGTACGCGTTCGGGCCGGATCCAGCGTCCACCCTAAGACATTGTCTCTGGATCAAACAATGTACGCAACAGTTATAAGAGACTTTGTGTTTTGTGGCAAGCACTAACAAGTTGGCAAAGTTTGAGGGTCTGCCACGCCCACACCTTCCGACAAATGAGAAAATCCAATATAACTTTTAGTCGCCCATGGCTGAAGAGCAGCCGGACCACATTTTTGAAGGCGTTCCCATTAAAGCTGTCGGAGGAGTTCGATCAGATGCGAGGTGTGCAAACGCCGTCAAAACGCATCTTCCACTCAAAATGGCCGACTTCCTGTGGACCTGCCACCATGACAAGCTACGCCAAAATAACCCCAATGCGCAGGGTTTTTTGCAATGTTCTAGGGGGCGTTACAGAGCCATTTTGCTTCATCCATGGACAAAAACTCCACCGAAGATGGACGGTTACAGGCTTGATGTCCCTGGCAAATTTGGTAATTTTTCGAGCACTTTGACATATATTCGATTAAAACACCTCATTTTTGCTTTTTAATTTTTAACTAGGTGGCGCTATACATGTAATGACTGGTTATGGTATGGGTTGACATGGCCCCTTGACACAAACATACAAGAACAATTTGGCCCTCCAAGGCCCTACAGTTCTCGGGATATTCGAAGAAAACTGTGTCGCGCCATCTACAGGCCAGTTGGTGTATAACCATATAAATCAATTTATTGCATGCCCCCCCGTGTAACGTGCAGTCAGAAGGTGTCATAATGATCCCACACCTCCGATTTCGTGCAGTTCTGTACTCGTCAACTTACAATTAAAATGTTTTACAACACTCCATTTTTGCTTTTTCATTTGTAACTAGGTGGCGCTATACATGAAATAAGTGGTAGGTTGACGGTTGACGTGGCCTCTTAAGACCAACATACCAAAAAAAAGCCCTACGGTTTTCGACTTCTTCACAGAAAACTGAATCGCCCCACCCTCTTTAGAAGGGGTCCAGTCCAACGGGGGTGCAACGGATCAAAACGAAAATCAGTGGTTCCACGCTAATCTAGTAAGGCTACATGCCCACCAAATTCCGTGCACTCCAGTGTTTCAGTGTCCCGGAAATCGTTGACAGAAAATCGGCAAACAGCGCGGCGGTCATAATAACCAGAAAACAACTCCGACTAAACCTATATGACCGCCGCAAAAACACCACCAACAGTCCAGCTGACACTGATAGAAGCTTGCCAACACATTAACTGGTTTCTTTTGGCAGTATAGCTGGCAATGTCATGCTGTGAAAGCTTTTTTTTACCATTTTTGCCGGGTGTTCCAGCCTAGTACACAGAACTACATAGGGCATATAGATGGCTAGTGGGAAAGACACAGGTGTTTATCTGTCCTTCACATGACCATATGCTATCAAAATGAATTTGAGGATGGTACCAAAACTTTTTTTTAAAGTTGCCTATAAAACCATATCTCAAAAAGTATCAAATTGTTGCATAGTGTTACTTTAAATCTATTGTCACTATTAATCAATAATAGAAGTATTTCATATGGTCAGTTTTGCGTTCTGTCCATTTTAGGATACATATCCGTCTGTTAATTTTAGGATTCGGATATTTAATGAAACACAGACAGTTATTCAAAATATGTCAAACAAAAACGTTCACATGCTTTCTCAAAATCTGATAGACTCTTCATAAATAGATAGGCATAGCCGACATTAAGCCAAACCCTATTCTCCTCTTAACCAATAACCTCTGTTGTTGTCATACTGATGAACGGAAATACCATATAAGGGTTTACCGGCTTCTGACCACGCCCGTACGGTAGTTTATATATATCCGTACTTTAGAAATCCACTTCCGCTTCACTCTACCGTCGGAGTGTTGTCGAGGACAGGTCTTGAGTTTACCAATTTCGTAAGAAGCGCTTACGCTTTAAATACTCGTACTTCAACAGTACAACTTAAACTTCTCGACTGTAGTAATGAGTCTCTCAACAATGAAGCGCACGACCGCCAGTGTCGTCAGTTTGCTTTGTCCTCATTACACCGTTCAAAATGGAGTCGCGGACAACAAGGACTTTATGGAAGACATCGGAGCGCCCTCTGCAGCTCCAAACGCTGTATCTGGAGCAAAGTCGATTGGCTTGAAAACCGATAATGAACTGGATGGTTGTTCTGACGAAGTGGATAGTTCACCCCGAGTCTCATTTCCTGAGCGAAAAGCGTTAGGTTTTGATAGTGGTTTTCACAGTTCGGAAGACGATGGATCTTTGCCCACATCTCCGGACTCTCAGCCCTGTATACCAGAGTTCCCTACAGGAGAAACTGAACTCATGCGAGAAACGAGAGAACTAATTTTTGAGTTTTATTTGAGTTATACGGGTCTCTCGCGATCAGAACGGCGTCCACACAAAGCCATGGGAACTATGAGGAAGGTCGTAAACGACGTTTTAACAAAGCACGAGATTGCATTCAAAGGTAAGCCTTCGTAAGGTCACATTGTGGACTTTGCCTCTCGTATAAACAAGTTGCAAGTTGAGAAATGTCCGTGGCCTTTCTAGCTGACGCTAGGCGGAAGTGGCTTTATTTGCTCGCTTGGCAGTCGTTGGGTGGCCGTATTGTCCTTAGCCTACCCTGTGCCTCGCTAGCTTCACAGACAGTTTGTTCTCAAACAGTAACAAACGCTGGCAATTTGGTAAATAAAGGGTTCCATCGAGATGTGTGATGTTTATTTTGGCAATGTGTTGTATTGAATACATTGTTTCCCAGGTAGCAAGATAACATTTGCTAGCCACACTGATAAGTTACCCGACTTTGAAGTTGCACTTTGTCTGTAATTATGAGTAAAGCTCAAACCATATAACGGAAGGATTTTAACTTAAATTGCCGCAGAAAGCATAGTCCACCGTGGTCGTTGGCTAGCCTACATTTTTCAAATATTAAGAGGAACTGATATAATCATTTCAGTGAAACTTCGTCATTTCGAAAGTCCGCTTCTTGGAACTAGGGTCTAAATTCTGCGGAAATGTCTTATCAGTGCATTCAACGCGCGCAGGAAGCGGTCATTACTGCATGCCTTCGTTACATAGGCCCCTTGTGTAGTGTCTGTCAATATCAGCACGTACCAAGCAAAGTACAACGTAGAAAATTGGCTTACCTGTTGGAATTTGTGCCTGGTTATCATATTGGTCAGTTTTAACTCTCGAACACAGTGCCTTTTAGTTGGGCTAGTTCATAAGATTTCTGGTAGATTGTTTCTTTACTTTCAATTTCACATTGCTGTAGATGAATATCAATCAATCATTTAGGCCTCTTTTTTGATACAACCCTTGTACTTGAGGAAAAAAGTCTTTCTGTAATAACAAGAACCCCCATCTGTTTACATTTCCCTCATGTTGTAAGAATACCCCCATGCCTTTCCACAGTATGTCAATGTATAATTGCCTCATTCCTTCTGATGTTTCTGCAGGTATGGTGAGGAGGCTGGATCTGGACAACCATGGCGATAATATGTCCTTTGTGACGGATGTGGCTGAGAGTACATTTAGTGACGGCACCACTAACTGGGGTCGCATCGCCACATTAGTGGCCTTTGGGGCAGTGCTCAGTGGACACTTGAAGGGGGCTGGCAGGCCAGAGTGTGTAGAAATGGTTTCTAACCAGATCTCCTCATACCTGGCCCTCCAGAAGTATGACTGGCTCCTCAACAACAATGGATGGGTGAGTTGCCTTGATACCATGGAGATTCTTTTGGCTCTAGCAACAGTAATTTAGAACGAGGCAGGGTTGTGGTGATTGGAGGTGGAGCAGCATTGTGCTGGTTTCAGTTAAACTAAAATGATTTATTCATGGGAATACAGTTCCCTTTGAAAGTGTAAACTTCATGACATAAGAGTTTAGAGGAACCAGGCCTAAGAGTGTAGGAACTGTAACCAGTTCTTGTTTGGGTGAGTATAACTAAAGGTGCTTTTGCTTCCTCTTACTACTTCTCCACAGCATGGGTTCAGGGATTTCTTTTATGAGGAGGACCCGGAATCTGTGGTGAGAAACACCCTCATGGCAGTGGCAGGTTTCGCCGGCCTTGGAGCTGGACTGGCCTTTCTTATAAGGTGAAATGGACTCACAGCATCTGTCCATCATTGACATTCACAGCACAGCACAGAGACCACAAAAATGCTGGGATCACAAGGGAAATTAATAAGATCATAGATGTGTCCGTGGGAATTATATAATCTCTATGAGATTTAAATGCCCATTTGTCCCACACCCAGCTCCTGTGCGCTCACTGTGCTCCAGGCAGCAGCAGCTACAGAGAGGAGACCGTCTGCCGTAAAGTCGAGCTCGCCCTGAGGAATCGAACGCTAAGTTTGTGTTGACATTTGTCTTTAGAAAATTTATTTTTTATATAAGAGTTTAAAAATATAGTTTTTCTTATTCATCCCTCCCACCCCAACCAAATCTCCACAGTTGCAGCCATCTGTAATGAAGCGCCTGATGTTAGGTCATGCAAGTGGCAAGCTTTTAACTGGTCACTCCTGGATGAGTCACATGGCCCTGCCTGTATAATCACTCGCAACAGCACATGTCCTCCAGTCTATATTTGGACTGAGGTGAGAAACTCAACTTTGATTCATTTAAGGTTTGCTACACATTCTGCTTCGTTTTGTTTGAGTGGATTGTGACTTAATTGATTCTAATCAAGCACCTGAAAACGTATGTTGAATAGCAAGAGAAACAAAAAAAACTCCAAATATGTTGAAAATTAGTATATATATATATATTTATATATTTTTCAGTAAAATAAAAGAGTTTATTTTGTGAAGAATTGTTGTCTGGTGTTGTCATTTACTTGGCGAAGGTGTAGAAAACTGGGTTTAGAAGCGGTTTAGACCAGCCGGATGAAAATAGACACCTCCCTTTCATACTTGGTGACTCACATCCTCCACAGGAATGCTCCAAGTGTGTGAAGGGTCACTTCCCATGAACAACACGTTTGCACTGGTGGTTATTGGTCACTGGTTTTCTTTCAGGTTCCCAGAGGTATGAAAGTCCAGTTAATGATGGAAACTGAAGTATCTTATTACATATTGTTTAAGGGTTGTTTCAAAGCAAATTATATCATGAATTTTTAAAAATAGGAATTGTATGTGCTTTTTATGTGTGGATGTTGTTACCAGTGTGAAACATCACAGAACCGACTTGCTTTATGTGGTAAATGTAGGTTTCAGCCATCTCAAGAGAAATGTAAAGAAAATAGGTTAGAAGTGTGGAAAATGTGGTAAAATATTTCTGATGACCTGTTGCTCGTGTGTATATGTGGGATGCATGAGGGGAGGTTGGAAGTCTTGTTCCAGATGAAAATTTAAACATGACTGCTCGTGGTGAATGAGGAAGTTCAAGATACGTGACTGATATCCTGTGACCAAAGAGGGAAAAGCCCATTCACATCACCATTCCGACGAGACGTCTGCTCCTGTGAACACATACGGGTAGGATCGGTGAATGGTTTTGATATTCATGTTGTTTCACTAGATCTACATCATTGCCATGAAGATCTGTCTTCCTCTTCACATTTTCCATTGGAGGTAGCTTCTGTATCAAACTCCGTCTGTTGACTGTTTGAGGTGTTGCCACAGTAACATATTTAGAGAAGGCACAGATGGGAACGGCTGCTCCTCGAAGAACTCAAGCAGTTGCTAGGACAACAGTTCATGTAGTAAGCTTGCTTGCAGCAGACTATGCTCTGGCTTGCTTCCTGTAACTATGATGCACCCACTCCGCTCTTTCTCTGACCCACAAACCAATGTTTGCAAAACCGTGGAGGTTGATTCTCCATTTCTGAGAAGCCTGAGAAGTGTGAACTGAAACTAACACTCAAGAGCTTTCAGTAGTTATGTAACCTACTTCTGTTTTTTTTTATGCTTTCACCATATCTGTTTTTTCCTGTCTTGCCCCAGTACCTACGTCAACATAATGATTATGTTAAATTCCTTGACCGGTTTGGTGAAAGTTCATTCACTTCAGTATTCTCAAATGCCCACGACCACTGGAATTGTGTGTTTCTAAGCTAAGTTAATGGTCAATTTTTTTTTTCATAGTTTGTTCAGAAACAGACTAGACAAAAAACTAGAACGCCATAAAACCTAATACTACCACAACGAGTCAGTGCATTTTGCATATTGTACTGTTCTTGAGTTTAGAACACCACACAGTTTATTCCTCTTGCTTTATGAAATATTTCCTTTACTGAGCTGGGTAGGGAGTGTGCTTTTATTATCGACAATAAAAAATGCGATTGCTTTAAATGTCTTACCTGTGTAGATAATGACAGAAAAGGACACGTAACCATCTCATTTAGTTAAGTATTCAGTCTTTGGTTTTTGGTTGTCAAAGATGAACACTACTTTTCAAATGGTTGAGTCACATTTTCTGTTTCTGTAGTGGAAGACATGTAATTTAAAAGTGCCTCACGAGAATATAAACTTTATCAAATCCTTTTGAAGCCATGGTTGACCTTACAAGGTAAACTATCTGAACTTGTTCAGACCATCTGAGAAATACATCAAATTACATTTCAACCATATCAACCAAATACAAACACTAAATCTTCAGATGAGTGAAGGGGCAGAATAATCTAGATGCATGCATCATGTTCTTTATCTTTTTCACTAGTTTGTTTTCTTGTGAAAGTAGCATGTTAATTACACAAATTGGGTTTTATTTGTATTGTTCATTATTAGGATTATTCTTACTATTGGTAATAAGACAGCTAGGCGATTCCGGTACCTTACAGCGGAACCAAAACCTAAATGAGGTAAGTGCTGGTCTTTCCCGCAGTCAAATGTCAGTCACCCTTCATCGCACAACATCGTCCCACAGTCTCACTCTGTTGACATTGTTTTTTCAGGCCTCCATAACTTCCTGTTTCTGAAATACAACTCTGACATACACAATGGTGAATTTTTGTATGTCGTCTTACATAACTGCACCAGCCTACCCAATTCTCTCTATAAACTTCAGATTTCAGTGCGGAAGTGCAGACAGGTTGGCAGGATGAGGCAGGGGAATTTTGTTAGGTGGAGGGTTTTTATGTATGTGGGTGAGGTGAGGTGAGGTACTGTCCCTCCATTCTGAAAGTGTGTGCGTTTTGTTTTTTCATGAGGAAGTCATACATCACTAACCATGTGGAAATACAAATATTATTTTGTGGTCGTCCTATTTCACAGAGTCCACTGCAGATAGCCTATAACTGGTTCGATTGTGCCTTAGAACTGAAGAAACGAATCTGACTGGCTGAAAATTCTCCTGCCCTGTGAATCCATAAATCGTGATATTCCAACCCTAAATCTTTACTTGGTTGAAATGAAACTTAATCATAGATGTGTTCAATTTTAGTTGTTCAGTTCCTTTTGTTTGCAAACATATCAGACACTAACTACTTATTGAGTATTTCCTGGTAAGTTCTGATTGGTCTGTGCTCTTTCTGCCTATGCCCTAGCAACAGTACGCCCCAAAGGCTGTAAAAAGCAACAGAAAGCCTGTTTCTCAGAAGTCAGCTGACCAAATTCTCTGGGAGTCACATGACCAACTTTAAAGAGAAGTTGAAAAGACTGATGTTTACAAGGAAATTTTACGGATTATTTGTTTTCACTAGAAATGTGTCTCTCAGGGAATCTTCTTTAGTGAACTTATACTTTATATTTATAACCAAACATATATATATGTATCTCCTATCTTTATAAATGTATATCACACCAAATATATATAACTAAACATGGCTGTTTTGACAGACTTGTTGCAGGTATTAGTCTTAAAAGTCTTGTAAAACAAATGTAGTTGGAATACATTGTTTGTGGCCTATCTTATCAGTCAGATCATTCTATCACTGCGAAAAAAAAGTTACCTCTGCCAAAGGAGGAACAGGAAGAAATGTGCTTTTGTTAAATATATTCAAAGATATTGGCCAAACCCTGAGGGCTGACTTTTTATCACAGTAATATGTCATGTTTAACCTTTGTTACATCTGTTTTTTTTTTTATCTATGTCTATCACTCTGTCTCTGTGCCATAAAACATACCAATAAACTACAGCGGTATTTAAAGAATGTGTTGTCTTGCATTATTTTTAAGATTAAGAACAATGCAAAATCCTACAGTTTCAGTGACTTCAGGACATGCAGCCTCCCCCGAATAGTAATGTCAAAGTTGTACAAAGACTTCATTTAACGTTTTTGATTTTATTTAGATTTTTTTCTAAAAACTTTTGGAACTTCATTAGAGAGACTTGGACAAGTTTATCTTATAGCCAGTGGAAATCTCAGCATGGCGCCCTCTTCTGTTCAAACTAGTCACTTGCAACTGTTGCTGTTGTTTTTATTTACTGCATATGTATATCATAGCAGTTTCAACAAATAGTACATGATATTTCAGTTTAATTCATTCACATGAGAACAATGTAATCCCAAACTAAAAAACTATGATTTATAGTATTTATAGGAAACTAGTATAATTTACAGATAAGCACACCTGTTGCCCACTAGCTGCCCAGGCTACAGCGCCCTCCACAATTATTGGCACCCTTAGTGAATGTGACCAAAACAGGCTTTCACTCAAAATATTCACAAAAATCTTATCTTTTCATTGAAGTACAATTATTGAAATATATATATATATTTGTCATTACATAAAATATTTTTCTCCAAAACATGGGTGCCACAATTATTGGCTCCCCTAGAAAATCTTATAATTAAAATCTAACTGAAGTATATGACCAGTCATGTTTTACATTTTTAAGTTCACCTTTTTGTGGTCAACCATGACTTCCTGCTTCACAGGGGTGTAAATATGAGGTGACACAGGCCAAATACCCTTGGTCATTCATCAAAATGGGAAAGGCAAAAGAACACAGTGACAAAAAGTTGTTAAACTGCTGGATCCCGGATATAGGGATATAAGAAAATATCTAAACAGTTTGAAATACCCATATCCACAATCAGGGCAATAGTTAAAGAAGATTAAAGCGACAGGAGATGTATGGAATCAGCCTGGAAGAGGACCTGTCTGTAAATTGACCCCTACGCACCGTGTGGAGGATGGTTCGACTGGCAAAGTAATCTCCAACAATCACAGCTTGAGAATTGAGAGTTGAGCCCTGGGGTCAGAAAGTCTCCAAAACTACCATCAGACGCCACCTACAACACCTCAAGTTGTTTTAAAGGGTTGCCAGAATAAAGCCTCTGCTGTCAATCAACAACAAACTTGAGTTCCTACAGTTTGCCAAATGTAAGTCAGACTTTTATTTTAGAGTTATTTGTTCAGATGAGACCAAAATAAAGCTTGTCTGCATCAAACATCAAAGGTGGGTTTGGCGTTGACAGAAAGATAGCCATACCTCATACTCATTGTGAAGTATGGTGGCGGATCTTTGATGTTGTCAGGCTGTTTTTCTTCCAAAGGCCCTCGACATCTTGTTAGGATACCTGGTATCATGGACTCCATCAAATACCATATAATAATAAATGAAAACCTAACAGCCCCCTCTAGGAAGCTTAAAATGGGCCGAGGTTGGACTTTCCAGCAGGACAATGAATAAAAGCACACCTCAAAATCGACACAAAAATGGTTCACCGACAGCAGAATAAAGGTTTTGCCATGGCCATCACAGTCCCCAGACCTAAACCCCATAGAAAATGTGTGGGAAGAGCTGAAGCCAAATCTACAAGTGTTGACCTCAGAATCTGAAGGATCTGGAGAGATATTGTATGTAAAAATGGTCTCAGACCAACCTCATCACGCATTATAGGAGAAGACTCAGAGGTGTTATCTTAGTAAAGGGAGGCTGCTCAAAACATTAAATTAAGGGGTGCCAATAATTGTGGCACATCTGTTTTGGAGAATAATATTTATTTATTGTCAAAAAAAAAAATTCTTTCAATAATTTTACTTCAATGAAAAGGTAAGAATTTTGTGAATATTTTAAGTGAAAGACCAAGAGGCTAAACAGCAAAGACATATTTTATCACATTCACTATTGGTGCCAATATTTGTGCAGGGCACTGTGCACTGTGTGGGTCTGTCTGGAATGTGCCTTTGAGGTAGTTAAATCACTAGTGTTGTACCAAGGCTCCTTACTGCTGCTCTAAATATACAGATTTGGAAAGATACTCCGTAGGAAATCAGTGACGGTCTGTTGACCTTTCAATAAAGGGGGCATGTGTCCTACTGATGTTGATGCGTCAGATATGAGTCTTTTTAATTTGCCTACTTATGACAAATGCATTTCTACAGGGGATTTGTCAACTTGAGTTCCACCCCAATATCAAAAGCCCTGCTGCGATATAATTAATGCCCAGGGTGGACTCTACACAGGACTTGCAGCTGTCTCTGTGATCCAAAGCATGGGACCAGATCACTAGTAATATATGCAACAATTTGACACTTTTAGACTTATGGTTTTATAGGCAACTAGTTTTGGTACCTTACTCAAATTCATCTTGATAGCATATGGTCATGTGGAAGACAGATAAACACCTCTGTCTTTCACACTAGCCATCCAGGATATGCCATCCTGGGCTGGAACACCCTGCAAAAATGGAAGAAAAGCTTTCACAGCATGACATTGCAGCTATAGCCTACTGCCAAAAGACAACAGTTGTGTGTTGGCAGGCTTCCTTTAGTGTCAACTGGGCTGTTGGTGGTGTTTGCAAGGTTTTTGCAATGCAATGCAATCCTTTTGGGAAGTTAGCTTGCTAGTTTTGGAACAGAACTCTTTATTGCTGCTTTAAATAGAAGGAGAAAATTAGTAGAAACTTTACAAAACTTAACATCAGAACAATTCACTGACTTCCCTATCAGAACATACATTCTAACAACTGCAGGAGACCAAGGCCAAAGGAATTAGGCCATGCAGGTAATTAAGTCTCAGGTTCAGCAGGTCGGGGCTTTTGGAATGCATCCAGGAATAGGACACCACGCACTTTACTAAATGGATTTCTGGCACACTTGAAAGAAAACACCTAATTGATACCGACCGTCGTCGTCTCGCCCACAGTGAACAGGAAACACAGGGCAGTCTAGATAATAGATGTTTATGATTAACTATCATCAATAATTGTCCTTTCTCTCTGAGTACTATAATAAACTGTCTCAGGTACGAACAAGTCTGTGGCACATGTGCCCAGCGCCACCGACGCAACAGGCGTCACCGGGGGAGGGCTGAGAGCAAGCCGATTAAAGCACCTGTACAGTTACACACCTACGGGCACCAGCGAACGAGCGGGTATACACATTCCAATCTTTACGCGGGATGGTCGCCGAAGCGATCAGATGATCAATAGAGAAATTCCTGGAATAACAACAGAGCAACTGAGTGTGTATGTTTATGGAGTTCAAGATCATGGTCACCATGGTTTAACACGGAGGAAACCAAATCGACGCTAAAGGGCGCGTCAGGGAGCACACAAAACTTCTGGTGTTCACAAGGAGCTGCAGATTTTTTTGGGAAACTAAGGATTTGTTTGTTGTAGATAGTTCTGAATACTCTAATCACATTGGAAATGGATTACGATGGGCAACCTGTAGCCCCAAATGGGGATTCCAAAAAGTGCAGCAGAGGTAGATTATTCCCCCTCTGGCGCTCATCATCGCAGACATCAATGAGGGGCGAGGGCGCAGGAGAAGTGAGCAGGAGGCTGCTGTCTTTCGGGAACCAAAATCACCAACAGTCCTCAACACAACACAACTTCAAAATGACAGACTCCATGGAAGGATCTCAGACTTCTACAGTAACAACTTCCACAACCAGATGTGGCTCGACAACTGCCACTGCATATGATTTTAAGTACCCGGGCGAAATGCCAAGAACTCCATCGCCAGGCATAGACGAACAGGACCAGGGCATGCACAGTAGGACTACCACCTTCCAAATGCGGTTCAGTTCGATGCTCCTACCCGGAGTCAATAAATTCTCCCTACGAATGTTTGGTAGCGCTAAAGGAGTGGCTGCGGAACAACAGCGGGTAAAATCTTACAACGTGTGGATAATTCACCCATACAGCGACTTCAGGTAATTCAGAGGGCAGAGGTCATGAGGTATGAGAAAACAAAGGCAAAGAATAAATTACACTTAGTGTAGGCTACTGACACAGTCTGGAGAAGGAGTTTCATGGTCAAAATGAATGCACAGCTAACAAATCTGATGTAGGCCTATCATGACACAGTTTTTCTGTGGTTAGGAGACTGCTTGGTTCAACATATCCCTTATGGCTCAGAACAAGCATGTTCACAAGTAGACCATTTTCACAGAGGCAACAACATGTCCCTCTTTTCATGTTTTGTTGCCAGTTGAAAAAACACAGAAAAATAAGGGACCTTTTCATTGTGTATGTATATCTAATATATATATATTAGTATGCGCACAGATGCTGCTAGATATAAAGCTATGTTCACAGACAAGTTCAGTCATTCTGTAAAGAAATTAAATCTTAAAACTATTGATGGGCATTGGGCACTCATCTGTTTTCTCCAACAAGGGATGTCTCCTTGGGTTAATGGAAATATTGTGTCCACAGAACCCAGTTTTTGATTTGATGATGTTCAAACAGCCAAACCACTAACAGTTGGGTGTCCAAATATAATAAGGGGTGAGGGTGGAGGTGTCCTGGAGCATTTGGTTACCAGTTTCCTCTTTCACACTCTAAAGTTACCATTTATCAGGGCTGTTGCTATCAGTGCAGGCTACTATCAGGCCCTACATTGGTAAAAGCCATCTAATTTTAGAAGTGCCAAGTGAGATTGAGTACTGTGGCTGGTGTCAGTATACAAGCTGTATTGTCAATTTAGTGGATGAGAGGATTGTGTTTGTGAGTATCAGGAAAGATGACCTGGATTAGAAGACTTTGTGAGTCATTGTGTCTGGGCAATCCATGAGTGAATGGCTGTTAAACTCTTATGATATTCATTTTCAAAAAGCGCATCATGAAATGTTGAATTCACTTTTCTTTTTTTTTTTACATGGTTTCATCATCTTAACACTAGTCCTGGTTCAAGTCCAAACCATGAAGTAAATCAAGCACAGAACCTGCACAGTATGGCTGTCTGCTTGTCAGACAAGAGACCAGTGTTTTACAAAGGGCTCATAGATGGTTGTGATTATTTGTTTTACTTTTTTATTTAAATTACCCTTATAACATGAATAAACCCCAAATAGAAAATTGAAAAGTTATGTTCTTAAAACAGACCATGATATTGGATGGAAGCATATTGTGCCAAACTAATTTATTATTTTTGATTAAATATGCTTTTAATCTATACACTAAAACAGAAATGACTGTGGATTTATCGTCACCTTCTTTGAAATTCTTCTGATATTTATTTTAAGTCATATCGCATTGTGGTGTCATACTGTACCAACCACAGGATAAAATAATTTGTCTTTGACTAAATTTCACAAGGCTGTGCATAAAAGGCTCGTCTAATGTACTATATGAAGATCAGGTCAGTACAGGGCACTACAGCATTGTGAGTGCCTACAATACATTTATAATGAATGGTCCTGGGATTTATGACTGAATATTCTGTTTCAGGAATGTTGGGTCGTCCAGAATTTACAATCAGCCAGTGAGACTTGCTGGGCTGCCCTGACCTACTCTCAGTGCAAAGAGCTGTGATGTCAGGGTTGTGGTCTTTGGCTTGAAAATTACACCCAGACAGTGTGTGAGGGTTGCCAGATTCCACAAGAGACATTTTTCTACTGTGATATAGATTTTAAGGGAATTTTCTTTTTTGGTCCTGCTGTCACTTTAGAAACATTTTAATTTACCTGTGTGAACACTATCCCTTTTTTTAGTTGATGATAGTAATTCATTTTTTTGTGGATTCTGGAGTTGTATCTAAAGGGTTTAAACCTGCCTTCCAGCTGGGACCATTCTGCCATATACAGTATTTGTAACACATTTCAGTACATAGCTGTTTTCTAAAGTGGGTGAGATCTAGACTAGATGAAAAATTGTCTGTGGCTGGGTGTCTCCTACTGGTGGCTTGTCTTACTTTTTTCCCGACAATGTCCTGAGATCTAATAGGTTCTACTGGGACCTGGTTATGCTGTTCCTGATGATGGGAAACCTGATCATCCTGCCATGGGGCATCACCTTCTTTGAAGACCAGAACACGGCACCGTGGATCACATTTAATGTGGCCTCGGACACACTTTTCCTTCTGGACCTGATCTTCAACTTTCGCACAGGTGTTCTGGAAGGCGATGGTGCTCAGATCATCTTGGACCCACGGGTAAAATCTTAGGCCCAATCTCAATACTTCCCCTTACCCCTTATCTTCCCCCTTACCCTTGAAATTGCGCGTTCATGTGAGAGCTAGTGGTGTCTCAATACCCAATTTGATCAAGATTAAGGGATAAGATTGAGTGCTATGTACCCCTTATTTTTAAGATGATTTTAGAGCTCACTTGAGAGCTCACTTACCTCCAAGGGCTATCCCAGAGCACATAACGAAACCAGTTCGGGAATTTTCAAAAAAACATGGCTGCTTGAAGCGAGGAATATTTTACATGAATAAAGCTATCTACACAACTTTTTATATGTTTATAATGACTCGGTTTGATCTGAAATGTACTACACGAACGATGCATAGTATTGTAGGTCTTAACTGAAGCTTTCAAACAGTAGTTTTAGGATACAATTAGCGCGTGTACCACCACTCCATTGGCTTATATGGTAGCTTGCCAGCTAGATGCTACATACACTACATGTAAGTATTTTTGGCTTATAATTAATTTAAAAATGACGACAGTCTTGTTTCGTGCTCTACACAGTTGTATACATATATATTTGCAACCATGTTCTTCATTAGACTTTTTTTAAATCGCTAGTTTCATAGCTCATACAGTCACGCATGACGTACCCGAAACCGAGTGGCGTCTCATTTCATAGGGGAAAGTTTTCAGCCCTTGGCCCTTACACTTGCAAGTGCTAGGGTTAAGACAAGACAAAGAGAAAGTAAAAGGGGCAAGGGGAAGAATCGAGATTCGGCCTTACTCTCGAAGTCTACCCTTTACTTAAGATTTTTGCAGCCTCTGCACTTCTCTGAAAATTCTGCAACTGCATTTTGAGTAGGACAATATTAGGCTTACGCTGTATGCTTTTTGAACAGAGTAGCTTATGGGTGATTATGTACAGGAATTGGATAAATAATAACAAGACATGTGGGCCCTCAGGTGATACGTAGTCGGTACCTGCATGGCTGGTTCCTAGTGGACTTCATTTCCTCCTTTCCAGTGGACTACGTCTTTCGGCTGGTTGATCTGAGGGCCCGAATGGAGTCAGCGGAGGTGTACCGCACCGCACGGGCGCTGCGAATCGTCCGCTTCACTAAAATCCTGAGCCTGCTGCGCCTTCTCAGGCTCTCCAGACTCATCCGCTACATCCACCAGTGGGAGGAGGTGAGAAAGGAGGAGTACAGGAGGGAAGGGAGGGAAAAGATAAGGGAAGGATGGAGGAGGACAGAGAGGTCAAGGACAAATGAAGACTCATTTGGTACATGCACGAATGAGAGGAAGTGGGGGTGGAGGAGGGAAGAAAGGAAGAGCTTATGTAAAGGATAGAGGCATAAAAAGATGACGTATGAGTCCTGGAGGACAGAGAGAGAGAGAGACAGAGAGGAAGGGAGAGAGAGGAAGACAAGGATGAAATAAACTGTGACCTTGGTCTCTGCCTGTGTGCCGTCCAGATGTTCCATATGACCTATGACCTTGCGAGTGCGGTGGTGCAGATAGTGAACCTGATTGGCATGATGATGTTGCTGTGCCACTGGGATGGCTGCCTGCAGTTCATAGTGCCCATGATGCAGGACTTCCCGTCTGATTGCTGGGTCACCAAAAACAACATGGTGGTGAGTTGGACAGCTGCGTGTGTGTCTGTATATGTGAGTGCATTAGTTACAGCTATGAAAGCACTTTTCACTTTTTCATCTCTTTTTCCTGTCCTTCCATCACTAAGAATGCCAGTTGGCAGCTACAGTACTCCTATGCCTTCTTCATGTCTATGAGCCACATGTTGTGCATCGGGTACGGGGCACAGGCACCGGAATCTTTGACAGATGTCTGGCTGACCATGATCAGCATGATCATTGGCGCTACCTGTTATGCCATGTTTTTGGGTACTGCTACCAACCTGATTCAATCTCTGGACTCATCCCGTCGACAGTACCAGGAGAAGGTGAGGATGCACAAACAAACTGTGACATCTTGGAAAATGTACTGACATGATACAACATTCACAGTTAAACCCTAAATAACAATTTAGAGCAGGGGTCCAAACTCAGGCCCGCGGGCGAATTCCGGCCCCCCAAGCGATTTTATCCGACCCACAAAGTTCCATTGATTTAAATGGGCCACCCCGACGTTTACCGTCAAAATCTGGCCCCCCTATGACCAGACTGGACCCCTGATTTAGAGTAACAATGCCAGGTTTCATCAAGACAGACAACCTGTACTACTGTATAAAGCTGTCAGGAAATAAGAAGCGGGGCAATTTTGTGTGCATGCAGCTTGCTGCTAGGTTCAGAGGCATCTACCCAAACAAATGAATCAGCATTAACCCATGCCATCTCAGCATGGCATAATCAGATCTACTTATCGAGTTATTAAAAGGATTAATCCATTTGCTTAAACACACACACGTGCATAGAGATTATGTCTCTGTAATATAAACTCAACATGAAGATTTAAGATGATGTTTTGTGTTTTTCTTTTAGTATAAGCAGGTGGAACAGTACATGTCATTCCACAAGCTTCCCGCTGACCTGCGGCAGAAGATACATGAGTACTATGAGCACCGCTTCCAGGGCAAGATGTTCGATGAGGACAACATTTTAGGAGAGCTCAGTGATCCACTCAAAGAGGTCTTTCACATGCATTTAAATTGGCTTAACTATCATCAAATTTGAATCTGTAACATTATGATTATCTCCAGGAGAAGCTCAGCTCTTCCTGTTTGTCCTTGACATTTTGTCTCCCTTTCTAATACATTTTAGCTTTGTTAACCTTTTTTTTTTCTTTCCTTTTAATACTGCACTCCTATCCTCCTGTAATCAGCGCTGCCTGCCTTTTATCTGTCCATCTGCCAGTATTATTTGTGTCTTGTCATGTATTATTTGTGTCTTGCCATGCACAAGCTGTCCTCTCATCTCATTCGTGTCCTTTTGTCCATGTCTGTCCATGTCCACAGGAGATAAAGGGCTTCAACTGCCGTGAGTTGGTGGCCAACATGCCATTCTTCGCTAACATTGACCCCCATTTCGTGACTGTGGTGCTGACCAAATTGTGCTTTGAGGTGTTTCTCCCATATGACGTCATCATACGGGAAGGAACGCTAGGCTGCAAGATGTACTTCATACAACACGGCTGTGTCACAGTTATAACCAGTGACAAGAAGGAGAAGCAGCTCAGTGATGGCTCATACTTTGGGGGTATGCTCCATTTTTGGTGGATCTAAAGTTTGGTAAACAAGCTCCATTGAAACGTTTGGTAAACAAGCTTCATGGAAACCTGACTTAGCCGCCTCTGGTCTAGAAACGCCTCTGGTCTGATTATTATAGACATGTACTTCATTAAATGTATATCATGCACCATATGTGAGATCCTATATGTCCTTGAATGTCTAGCATGTGTGTCTCAGTGAAAGGGGCACTGCTAAGAATTCTGGGGCCCCCTGACAGAAAGCATTTAAAAAAAAATTAAATATCAGATTTTAATACGTTGTTGATGCTGCAGTTGTAGATTATGTCTCATATAATCAATATTTTATCATGCCTGGCAGTGACACTGAAAAAAACCCTAAACGATACCCTATACAATCATAACTCTACTTCTCTCTCTTTCTCTCTTTCTCTCTCTCTCTCCTCCCATCCAGAGATCTGTTTATTGACTCGTGGACGCCGCACGGCCAGTGTGAATGCAGAAACATACTGCCGCCTCTACTCCCTGAGTGTGGACAGTTTCAACGAGGTCCTGGAGGAGCATCCATTGTTACGCAGAGCTTTTGAGAGCATTGCTATGGAGCGCATTGACCGCCCAGACATTTCTATCCTTCCACCAGAGAAATGCAGACAGAGAAAAAAGGAGGGAGAGAGAGACATAAAGACAGAGAAGGAGAGTGAGGGAGAGGATGAAAGCATGCAGTGATGGAGACAAGCAAGGAAGAACTACCACTGTGTGGGTGGGGCAAGATGCCTTCAATGAAACTTGTCTTCTATCACACCTCACTGAACCACAACATTAGGTTTGAATAGTACACAACACACATGTATTTAGTTGCTAATCAATATATGCCCTAGACTGAAACTGGAACTATCTTTCACTGAATATAGAGAACAGGAAAGACGACAAGAAAATGAACAAGAGAGTTTCTTTGCATACAATGCAGATGCCTTCCTCCTCATTGACTGTTCTGAACTGATATTCTGCTATCTGTGTGCATGTTTTAAATTTATCGCTGTGATTATTGGAAATTGGAACAGCCAGTCCACCACAGACACAGACTTTTCAGTATTAACATTTTTCAATATACTTTAAATGAATGCTACAACTGTGTTTTATTTTATTATTATTTCTTGCAATATTTCAACACCATCAACAGTCTGTTCTCAGTGGACTTCAAATGAATGCTAAAACTTTGTTTTATTTTATTATTATTTCTTGCAATATTTAAACACCATCAACAGTCTCTCTATAGGAAATAAGGCTGGTCACAGTGACCTCTACTCACAAATAGACTTAAAAACAATTGCTTTTATCTTCCAGTTTTTCTCTTACAAGATACATTTTATGATAGCCAGAAAGAAACATTATCATATAAGGCAACTGTCACTTCTTAGAACTGTGATACCCAAGTTCAATGTTTAAAATAGTCCTATGAAGTTATTATATCATACAGGAAATTTTAAATACTTTCTGAAAATTGTCATTAGGGCAGTGTGCATATAATTGGACTGAACTGGCATATATGTAGCCTACGTCAGTGTGCTTAAATAGTATCTGCATCTGAGGTGTAGGCCTAGAGTAAGGTGACCAGCTTTCTGAAATGAAAATCTGGGACATTTCCAGTTCGGCAGTCAATATGTCACTAAAATATCCACTGTTTTAATCTATGAAATAAAAAAGGGACATTTCCGGTATTATGTATTTTGACCATGATAATGTTTGAATATTTTTGTATGAAATGAATAAGGAATGTATTTACAGAATAGCCATTGATTTATCTGAGACGGGGGTTAGTAACCGTTGGAATTTGAAATAAGAGGGTGTCACCTCACGTTGACCCAAGGAAAATAATTGGTGTGGTATCAGATACAGTATCGCCTTCTGATTTGAGTGGAGTCAGATGGGAGGTCAAACCTCTATGGGTCAACCAAACAGGGCATAGGTGGGAGGTGTTAGGTAACCTTTTAAGTATGTTGGCACGAATATATGTGGCAGATCAATTTCCGGTATTCATCTCTTTATTGTGACTTAAATTCTAAAATAAATCTCTCCGTTTGGTGCCTCTCTATGAGCGGCGGCATGTCCCACTCACTTTGACCACCTTTAGTGCAGGGGTCACGGACGAGGCGGTCCTTGCGGCCCTTGAACTTTTGTTCGAGGACGTAAGGGGGGGCACCAGGATACCGGATGAGGACGGCCTCTGGTGCTGCAAGCGGCGCTACGCCGTCAAGCTGCGTCCCGTGCCCGGCGGCGGCCCTGGGGAGGTTTTACCCCCCCCCCCCCCCCAGTTTCATCGCCAACCGGGCTAGGCTAGACAACCCAGGGCAGCCACGGGCATGCTGGCGGTGCGGGCAGGTGGGCCACATAAATCACGTAACCCCACCCCTGCTTGTGGATTCACTTGACACTTGCAAGCTTCTGGTCGAGACTTATCACCACAAAGCACAAGGACACAATTATTTCAATGAAAGGTTATTATTTCCAACCATGTTGGTTTCTTATTTAGTTTGCTATATTTTTACTATTCAAACTCTTTCATGTATGTTTTCATGGAAAACAATGATATTTGTAAGTGACCCTAAACATTTTAATGGCAGTGTTTATGTAAAATAGTATCATATTATGCAACAACACTGACCTTTGCTGTATTTTTAAAACCAAGCCACTCCACCATACTTCATTGCACAGATTAGCAACTACCATCATCTGAGAGGGTGATATATGCTGTTCATTATCCCTAATTTTGACGTCCCAAAAATATGACTTCCGTGCAAAAGAGGATGTATGGTCACCCTATATGAAGTTGCTATATATGGTCACCCTATACAACCCTATTTTTTAAAGTTAAAAACTGGGATATTTCCCGGAAACAGGTCCAGCTGGAGACATGGCACTGGCACTGTCCATTGAAACGGGCATGTCTGGTCGCCCTAATCTACAGTAATGCTGGACGATTGGGGAAAACTAGGCAGCTTTAACTGTTATCATGAGTAGGCTACAGTTAAAAAAATATCTGGTATCATAATAAGGGACGAAATACCTGTTAACACATCATTTGCACGTCACATATTAAGACCTATGTGCAAATTCCCAGGTGTATAAAGAGCACATCAGGTTGTATGGATTAAGAGATGTTGTCTCGAAGGCATTAATAAGTAGCCAATGCTGGGACAAAAGCATTGTGCCAAAAGAAATGCATGTCTTTCATCAACAAAACACCAATAAAAAAGCCTGAAAGAAAAGGGACTTAAAATGTCATCAGACTATCCAGGCATAGGTCCTTGAAGATGATAGTGATGCTGATAACAGTCAGGAACAATTGTCTAAGTGTAATGTGGATAGGCTTTATTTGCAGTCTATTTGAGCTTGAAGTAAGATTTGAAGGGACGTTATTCCCTTAACCTGGTCTTGATGGACAAGCAGACAGTTATCCAATCCCCTTATTTAATGAAGATTAGCATTAGTCATGAGAAGGGTGGAACCTGAGAACGCTTCTGTAACAAACCGCATGACCCTCTTCACAACACGGCTCGTCACACCAATCGGACTAGTTCCTGGTCGCGAAAGGATCACTTCCGCTACTCGTTTTGTAAGCACAGATTTCTGAGTCCGACACGATTTAAGGATTCAGAACCACGGTAAGAATTAATTTACACTTGTAACTTATGTCGTATTACTTCTTAACTTTTCTGTCTGATAACAATTTCTACTTGCCGCAGAGGCAGTGTGTTACTGTATAGTCTAGAAAGTGCAGCTAGCTAATGATATCTTGTCATCCAAATTCGCCTTACATGAAAGTGAATATGGAGGTCACCGCTCCATGTTTTAAGTTAGATCAGAAGTTGTTGTCGGTGGCGAATTAAACATTACGGCCTGATGCTCTCTGATATTTTAATGCCTGTATAAATATTAGGGCATTTGTCTATTAATGTGCTTCACGTTTGTTCGGCATTTTGTAAGAGGGTCACTTTTGCCACTGTGTTAGCTAGTTGTGCTAGCATAGGTGGCAGCTTGACATTACATTGGTGTTCGACGATGGCTTATGAGAATAAAGTAGGATTGGTAGAAAACACCACCTCACATGACGTTAATACATTTAACGTATTGCGTTCTTCCTTGAATTTCTTACAGTTATCTCTATCATGTTTTCAAATGCCGTGAACAAACTGAATTGTTTATTTCACTCTTCAAATGATTATTCATTTACGTTTTCATGTAACTGACTCATGTGACAGCCTGTGTTCACTTTAGTTGCGCATGGCATTATGTATGATGCAAGGTCTAAAGAGGGGCTCCAACAGTTGTTATGCAAACTGATTTGCGTAGGACAGTGGTATGTAAACATGTTTGGGATTAAAGTAACACTATGCTAAATGTGACACTTTTTGAGGTATGGTTTTTTTAGGCAACTAGTTTGGTACCATCCTCAAATTCAGTTTGATAGCATATGGTTATGTGAAGGACAAATGAACACCTCTGTCTTCCCCACTAGCCATCCAGGATATGTCCTACCTAGTTCTGTGTACCGGGCTTGAACACCCTGCTAAAATGGAAGAAAAGCTTTCACACGCATGACATTGCCAGCTATACTGCCAAAAGACACCAGTTAGTGTGTTGGCAAGCTTCTATCAGTGACGGCTTGGATGTTGGTGGTGTTTGCAAGGTTTTTGCATGCCTTTTAGGTAGTTAGCTTACTAGTTTTGGAACAGAACTCTGTATTTCTGCTTTAAGAGACGGTGGTAAAGATGATGCATGTGTGTCTGTGTCTGTCATAGATGGTATAATTGCGAATTCTTATAGTTGGTAGGATTTTTTTTCTAGGATAAGCTGTTGAATATTGCCATGTTATGTAGCTGTGTTAAAAAACAGCTTTTGCTGATGGAAGTGGATATGTATATTTTTCTCGAAATGGCTTAAATTTAACTTCAGCTTAATACCTCAAAGGCACTTTTTGTTTACAATTGTTTGTTATTTTGTAAATGTTGGTTACTTTAGGTTAGGATGCTGACTTTGTCTCGCGTGCTGGTCAGCGGTGCTGCACGCGCTCCAGCTGCTGCAGCTGCTGCCAGTCAGTGCACAGCAACAACAATCACGCGTTTCAACAGCACCGCCGCTCAACAGGTAAATGGGGAACAGGATGTCTGTGTCTGTAAAGCCTCAGGTAAAATAGCAAAATAAGATGTTATCAGCAGGAACAAATCATTTTGAATGTAGTTCAACATAACCACATGACTGCTTTGTGCTATACGTATTTAACCCCAACCAATAACACAACTTAAACGTTAATTTAAAACACATAGTAGACCACTTAAGGAACATACAGGGAAATTGCAACACACACTTATTTTACACACTCTCAAACCAAAAATAGCTGAAATGTGTGTTCTGCCCTGGCAGCTGATATAAATTAGCTTAAGCAAGATTACTATGAGTGCCCATTTGTACCTGGCTGCAACCTGTTACTCTTTGTACAGGAAAAACCTAAGAAGACAAAGTTCGGCCCTTTGGCTGACCAAGACAGAATCTTCACCAATTTGTATGGCAGACATGACTGGAGGTAGGCTTCTTAAATGCATCATGGCATGTGCACCAGCGTGAGCACAAACAAGTCAGCAACAAGCGCCAGATGACAATGGAATGATGCATAATTATAGATTTAAATGTACTTTAAGTTGAAACAATTTCAGGTGTTTTAAAAACCAGTCTTATTAAATAGTACATGTCACAGCTGACTGGTTTTAATTAATGGGGACAAAAGATTATCTTGTGAAATTCCACTTATATGACCCACTCCTTATTACATTTGACTGTGATATTGTTCTCAGGCTGAAGGGAGCACTGAGTCGTGGCGACTGGTACAAGACCAAAGAAATCCTTCTGAAGGGGGTGGACTGGATCCTCAATGAGGTCAAGACCTCTGGGCTCCGGGGCCGAGGAGGTGCAGGCTTCCCCACTGGCATGAAATGGGGCTTCATGAACAAACCCAGCGATGGCAGGTCTGTAGCTCCTGATCTCCTGATCACATGAACAGATGCATTTCAAATGCAATTAAGATTTGTGTACCAACCCCTCATACTTATGCACTTATTCTATAGGGGGGTGTGTGATTTTCTGGACACAATGGGAGAGGGCTGTGTCTATACACCCAGCCCATTACACACTCACACACACACACACACACACACTATGTTTTGAAACGTTCTCCCTCTCTGGCTTCCCCTTTATCCTTCAGGCCTAAGTACCTGGTGGTGAATGCTGATGAAGGTGAGCCTGGCACCTGCAAAGACAGGGAGATCATGCGCCACGACCCCCACAAGCTGGTGGAGGGCTGCCTGGTGGCTGGCAGGGCCATGGGTGCCCGCGCTGCCTACATCTACATCCGCGGAGAGTTCTACAACGAGTCCTCCAACCTTCAGGTAAGGAATACGAGATACTACCTGCTAAGACAACTATAATGCCATTTGTTTATATCTAACAGTATGTGAAATCCTGCTTGTGGTTTGTCGTCTATGCTGCACTGCGTTTCTTTACAACTGGGGCTAGAATGGCTGAGGTAAATTCTTTATTTTCCTTCTTCACTCTTTTTCGTCCATCCAACCTGTTGGGTTGTTCTCTACAGGTGGCTATCAACGAGGCCTATGCTGCTGGTCTTATTGGCAAGAACGCTTGTGGCTCCGACTATGACTTTGACGTGTATGTGATGCGCGGCGCTGGTGCCTACATCTGCGGAGAAGAGACCGCTCTCATCGAGTCCATTGAGGGCAAACAGGGCAAGCCACGCTTAAAGCCTCCCTTCCCTGCTGACGTAGGTAAGAACTACAACAGTAGTGTGATGGTCCTGCTCAGCGCGCTCAGCAATATATGCTTTACGTATAGAATTGAGGCCTGGTTATGAGATGTGTACCCTTTCTCTTGTGTTGCAGGTGTGTTTGGTTGCCCAACAACTGTCGCCAACGTAGAAACCGTGGCGGTGGCACCCACCATTTGCCGTCGTGGTGGCTCATGGTTTGTAGGCATGGGTCGTGAGAGGAATTCTGGGACGAAGCTGTTTAATATCTCTGGACATGTGAACACCCCTTGCACAGTGGAGGAGGAGATGTCCATCCCCCTGAAGGAGCTTATTGAGAGGCATGCAGGTACCTACTTGGAATTAGAATAGAATTTATATTTCATATTTAGGAGCTCTCACTAACCCTATGCATATATACTTGTTTTGCTGTAGTGATAGTCTGTACACCAAACTGAAGTACACTCTGCTGTCATTGCACTCTGCTGTTAATTTCACTCCTGTTCCAAAAAGTGAGCACACCAGGTCATTCTCAAACTTGTTAATTAGCTGTGAATAATTGAACAGGCCTTAACATTTAGTTTTTTTTTTGCCAGTCCTGAGCCTTACATAGTGCTGATTAGCAGTTTTGCAAATTTGTTGTGATTTTATTGATAATGACTTGACACATGCAGGCAACCACCGGTGGCAGGTGGTACCATCTTCTTGCAGTGGGTAGATGAGCAAGCTGCATAGTGCATATAGATATGTGATTTTGTGTATTTGTTTGTTCATTGGCTCACTCTCACTCCTCCCATCCTGTAGGTGGAGTGCGTGGGGGATGGGATAACCTGCTGTGTGTGATTCCCGGTGGCTCGTCTACTCCCCTTATTCCTCGTCATGTCTGTGATGATGTACTAATGGACTTTGACGGCCTGCTCCAGGCTCAAACTGGCCTGGGCACAGCCGCCCTCATTGTCATGGACAAGTCTGTGAGTGTCCGTCTCATTGATTGGTCACACACAAACTCACACATACAGACACTCACACATACACACACTCACACACACACGTACTTACTGTTTGGGTTGACCTGATATGTTAGTCTTGACTGAACCAAAGTCGTCTACTTAAGCACCAACCTCATATACACTGTAGGTTCATGTACATTATAGACACATAGGTTACAACAGCATCAGAACATGAAGTAATCTTTTACTTTGAAGTTCTCTTTTTATAACTGTCTGTGTTCTTATGGCTTGTTTTCCTTTGTGACAACAGACGGATGTAATTAGAGCCATCGCCCGTCTGATTGAGTTCTACAAGCATGAGAGCTGTGGCCAGTGTACGCCTTGCAGAGAGGGTAAGATAATTATTGTGCCTGTCAAAGAATTGTGTGTGATGTCCTCAATCACACACACACACACACACACAATCATACTTGCTCACCACAGTCTGGCTTTTCCTTTCACGTCATTCATTCTGTACATCCTTATGTCTATTTGAGATATAACTTTCATACTTGACTGTCTATCCGCCATTGTACAGGTGTGGACTGGATGAATAACATGATGTGGAGGTTTGTGAAGGGCGATGCCCGTGAGGCGGAGATTGATATGATCTGGGAAATCAGCAAGCAAATTGAGGGTCACACTATCTGTGCTCTGGGCGATGGTGCTGCCTGGCCTGTGCAGGTACTATGATATGTTTTAGATAGAAAAAAATGTAATTGATCGCATTATGCATACAAGTGATATTTTGGTGAAGGATAGATTCCTGAAGTAAAACTCTAATAGTGGAGCACAGGCACAAAGTTCCTACCACCACCAACACCTGTGTACACACACACACACACACACACACACTCACACACACTTATATGTTTAGAAACGTTCTCCCAGAGAAATATCATGACCTTGATTTTCTTTATTATAATCTCTCTCTCTGTCTGTTTTTCACCAGGGATTGATCCGTCACTTTCGCCCTGTAATGGAGAGCCGCATCACAGAATTTAAACAGAAGCAGCAAGCCAGGGCTTAAATCTTATCACAAATAGATACGTGTGGATGCACATCTTACCATTAATGTTATTTAAGTGAATTTCATGCCCCACCTCTGTAACCCACCGTGATGCCTGCATTTTCCGCCTTGTCTGTTCAAAGATCCTTAAATGTAGATTTAGATGCTCGGATCATGGGCAATGCCAACTCATCATGCCAACCCATAATATCACTCTAAGCCTTTGACTATTCTAGGATTATGTAAGTAAGTAAGTAAATACATAAATGAATGAGTTGAACTGCTCCTGTGTCTGTATTTAAAACATTCTGTGTGTTTTTAAAGATATGAAATTCTTCTACAATTCATAAATCCTGCTGGAAAAAGAAAAATCTTGTTTTGTGTATCAGTGATTTCAATGTCTGGTCAGGGTCAAGGCTGAATTTCATCGGTGAAATGGCCACCTTGGCACAAATTTGTTTAAATTAAGTGAAATATAAATACATTTTTCTGTAACAGTGATCGTGATCATGACACATGACACTAACATCATGTTTTGGTCTCATGCTCGAAACCGGTCCACCCGACAAATGTGGTTAATGACATGTATTTAATCACCAGATCATATATTTATTATGTGATAATGTGTCTACATTATTCTGTCTTGGGTACTGTATATTAGATGTTGGTTAATTGAAACATTAATCACATATAAAACGTTTGCCTGTTTTAACAAGTGACTGAAAAAACCCTGGTAAGTATCTCACTGAAACACATGCGTTTCCTAAAGGTTGGGATGTACAAATAATGTAATAAAGCAATTCATTGAGGTTATTCATTTTGTGTGATGGCTGTGTTGTGGCTGGTCTACAAAACACAAAACCTGTAATTTTTTTGAGCTGGCCTGCGCCAAATAGGCTCTCACGTCACGTGTCAGGGGTTCACGTTCAGGGTGTGCTTAATTTCATTGGACGCTTGAAAGGTAAGCAGCGACTGGTATTTTGTTTACTAAATCTATGGTCCCGTTTCAAATTTAAATGTATTAATGTTATGATACAAACATGAACTGTAACGTGTTTTATCTTGTATAAGCTGAAGATTATGAGGAATACGAAACTCATTTTGAAATACCCATCGCTCATGTTTGGAATCAATCACTTGTTTTGTTAGTCCTGTTACTAGATAATGTTAGCTAATAGAGGACGACGTTAGCTATCTGAAGTTTTAATGCACACTCAATTAAGCTAACTTGAGCTGTTTTGATATATCTGTGCTGTGTGATTGCCGGTTGGAAGGCTATTTCAGTTGCTTTACACAGATCACAGTATTTGGACAGAATAAAAATGCACCAGGGTAGATAACGTTAACGGAATCGCTAGGCACAAAGGACATTAGCTTCCAGCAGTCGGTTATTACAAGCTAGCATTACCTACCCAGTGTTTACTCTAGCGACCATGCAGAAAGCTAGCTAACCAGCATTCCAAGATCCCTCTAATGATGCTTCACGTGCAGAAACTTTTCAATGTAGCTGATTGCTCACCAATGTAAATGTTAAATGTTTTATTTTGTAACGCAATAATGCCTCCTAGTGCTCGTCAGCAGAGAGCGAAATCCATACATCGTAGCTAACTAGCTAACATTAGCATTGCGCAGGCGAAACAAACGTCAACTTCAGCGTCGTGGTTTGAAGGACTTGCAGTGCTTTTGCACAAGCTTTGGCATGTTATTTCAATATATCTGCGGCATATTTTTGGTTGAGGTCTCAGTTGTTTTGCAACGGCAAAGTAGCTATCGAACACTACTTTAATGTTACTGAAGAGACTTGAAATGATCAATAGTCACTTTATCCATTTAGCTAGTTGGTTTTAGAATAATCGCTCTATTCATAACTGTAACTCCTTACATTGCAGTCTTTAAACACATCAAACTTGGTACGGGTGGGGTGTGGTATCCACAATGTACTCAAACACTGCCCTAATGAAACTCCCGCCCTCTACTTTTAGTCCCATTGGGCCAGTGATCGAATGGCCTCGGACGTGAAAATGGAGCTTGAAATGTTGAACGTGGATCACGTTGTGGTGGGAGAGAGTTTGGTTACCCCTGTGGCAGTGGCAGCGCCAAAGCCAGCCATAAACCAGCAGCCCTGTAAGCAATTACTACATGAACAACGTATTTGCAGCCACTTAAACTTCATTGAATCAGTAGTCGATTCAATTGACATACTTTTCATAGTCTTTTCAATACGTGGCCTTTCATTTTGTCTCTATTTTGCGTCCTTTTCTAGATCAACATGACAGCCTTCAGTGTTTTCAGTGCTTCATCACTTTCTGTAACTCTAAAGCTAAGGAGAGACATATGAGGAAAAGCCACAGAGAGGAGTACAAACAGCAGCTCCAACAGGTGACCAGCACTCCCAGAGGACAATAGAATTACATTGTAATAAAACAATTAGCCTGATTGACTGAAATGACATCTAAATGCGTCATACATTTGGTTATGGGTCGTGATGTGTGTTGTGCCTGTGAGTTGTGTATATTGTAAAAGCTACTGGACGTCCTAAAATTTCCCTCAGGATTAATAAACTATCCATCTATCTATCTATCTATCAATATATCAATCTATCTAGCTATCTGGTAATTTGTAATCATTCCTTCCTTCAGACGGACACACTCTTCACCTGTTATGTGTGTGATCGCACCTTCCCTGCCTCAGAGGAGCTGACACAGCACCAAGCCACCCACAGCACAGAGGACAAGCCCTTTCGTTGCCCCCACTGTCAGGGCAGCTTCGCCACCTTTTCTGAGGTGAGGTGAACCAGCCTATGTCCAATCTGCATGTGACATGTTAGTCCATCACCATGAGATTACTTTTAAGTGTATTGTAACGGGACGCCCTCTTTGTCATCACAAGAGCTGCACAATGTTCATAGTGTTAGTGGCTGATTAGAGCTCAACTTAGTTTCAGAGAATTACTTTATATTTTTTTGTAGCAGCTATCAAAATGTGTTACCAGTTAGGTAAACTATTCTAAAAACAGGTATTGCTCAGAGCATCTTTAAAGCTTATTCCTTGACTTTTCCTCATTCCTTCCACCCCCGTCAAGATGCCGTTCTCACTTGTTCTTTCCCCTCCAGCTTACAGACCACCGCCGAAACCTGTGCTCTGAGCGCCAATGTGTTTGTAAGGACTGTGGTATGCTATTCCGTGGCCCGGCTAAACTGCGCACACATCGCCTGATCCGACACCCTGCCCCGGATGCACCTCCACCCGATGACGGCTTCACCCATCGTTGCCCCAAGTGCCAGCAAGGCTTCGAGACAGAGGCTGAACTCTTGCAACACCAGGAGGAACATGCAGGCGATGAGCACTGCAACGGCAAGCCCCCTCCACGCAAGCGTGGCAGACCTCCCAAACAGCAGGAGGAACCGGTTCCTGAGGCAGAGAATGGAGTGAAGAAAGAGGCAGAGGAGGTGTTGGTGACGCAGCCGTCAGAAGGTGGGGAGAATTCGGCAGAAGTGAGTACGGTAAAACGTCGGGGACGACCTCCGAAACAGCAACAGCAGCAGAAGCCGGAGTTGAAGATCCCTTGCCCAATGGAAGAGTGCAAGGCCGTGTGCAGCAGTGTGGCACAGCTCCGCGCCCACAAGAAAGAGGCACATGCACGACCGCCCCCACCACGAAAGGCCCATGCCTGCAGTGAGTGTGAGGAGAGCTACGGACGCGCCGAGCAGCTGCGGGCCCACATGGCACGTGCCCACGGGTCCGACCGGCACACCTGCCCCACTTGTGGCAAAAGCTTTGGTCGAGAGAGCAACCTCAAGGCCCACCAGCAGATCCACAGTGAGGGTAAAGGGGGAGACGAAGGCAAGGGGTAGATGGCAACACAGGCATGAACAGTGGTCTGGGTTAATGGGTTTTAAAATAGGGTGAGATTGACAGAGTGTAGGGATTGAATAGGATGGGATTTGAGGACATCACAGTGTTGCCATTAAGCCCGACTTGGAGCAGACGAGCTTGAATAGGTTCTAGAAGTCATTTTAAAGTTGTTTTTATTAATGTTCAATAATTATGGGTTACTGCAAATACAAACATATACATCATCTGTACATACAAATATCAATTGTTAAAATCAAATCACAGCTTTCATTATTTTGCTACTCTGTTTAGGTCCTTTCTGCTGATTAAATGTGGTTTGGTATGTTTAAAACATAGTTAGAAGTTTGGTTTGCCTTTGAACGGGAGTTTGAACAAGGGGTTTTCATTGGTGCTTCAGATTATGCATAGGGTGTGTTCAGAGTCCATCTGACCTCTCCTTCATGTTAGTTTGTCTATTTAGAGGAATGAACATTTCAACTCGGTCCCTTTTATAATTTTTTTTCCTACATTTTAAATGGGAAAGAGATGGTTATGTTTTGTTTTCAAATAACACATTGTGGTTGTGATGAAGTGTCCTTTTCTGTCCAGAAACTGATGTACTGAAATAAAAATTCATATTACAACTTCACTTCCTTTGATTCACTTAACTGTTGTGTTTTGAGGAACATAAATCAATATTATTTTATTGAAAATAACAGTTCTCTATTTTGCAGATAAGGTTAAGATTTAACTAAACTTTGATGCAAGGTGGTTCTCAACTAAGGGGGTGTTCCAGGATGCAGTTCTTGGAAAATCCCTTAACTTTTTAAAAGAAAACGTTTCAAAACGTACTTAATTTAAACTAGCTTACTACAAATAGTTCTACTATGCTAATGGTGCTGTTGTTACTACTATTAATACTACCACTATACAACACTCACCAGACTGATCTTAATGCTATATTGGGTCTTCTTTAAGAATAAAATGATTAAATCATTCTTAATCTCGGCAAAAAAATTAAAATAATAATTCACAGGTCTAAGGACTTCTAATACCATCTCCATCTTAAAAGTTGTGAATCTACCAACTGGCAAAGTATGCCGATATTCAGGCAATTCAATCAATGAGTCATAATTAGAAACAGAAACTCGATTTCCCACGGTGCTTTGCGCGCGGACTATCTCGCGCCTTTCCATCTTGTTTCACCCACCCCGATACACTTCTCCAGCGCAGTTGTTGTGGTAGTTAATAATGGCGGCAGTGGGAGGTGGATTGTCAGCCTCTGCTGTACTTACTGGCATTAACACTTCAACCACAGCTCGCTGTCGCTTTCCTGCTCGACCATGCACATCTCGCAGCCAAGTGCGATCAGAAAAGCGTTTGCGAATTGGTCGACTGGAGATTGGAAATGGAAAGACTGCCTCAAAGGGCCCGAGGCCCGTCAACATTGGACTTACGTTGCAAGAGGACCCGTCACTAGTGCGCTTACTTCGGATTGCAGAGAAACACAAGCGCAAGAGAGAGGCGGGTTTCGACTCAAGCGGGAGTGAGGAGGTTAGTTGCTAAAGGCTTGCTAACTATCCAGCTATATAGAGTTGTATCATTAACTTGGCATACGACAGATCTTTTTGGTTTGAAAGAACGTCTGAAATGAACGTTAGACAATGACGCAGTAATGCTACAGCGCTTCAGCTGTGTAATATAATCTAGTTCCTTAACACTCATGTCATTTTCCAAATGTTGTAGCTAACGTTAGCTTGCATAAAGCTAGTGAGTTTTAGTTTCTGAAAGCTTGCTAGCATACCCTAAGCGGCCGCAACGTTGGCGTTACGTTTGCATTATTGTTGGTAGTGGGAAGTAAGTTAGAAGTTCTTCGATCTTTGTTAAAATACCATTTTGTGAGAGGTGTGTGTGCCTCAGTCATTGGCTTGTATACTCTGGCGGGGCATTTGCGCGCTGCTAATACTGACTAACGTTAATGGTACCCGTCACCAGCATTGAGGCGAGCATCATCTTCTATCGTAGACGGCTAAAGATGTGTACGGTCGGTTGTACTTATGATGTATTGTTTTGTCAGTGTGGTATAACCCTCCTCTGCCGTTACTGTTCAGTCAATTTGTGCAGTCTGTGTCTGCATTGCCACGTCCTTTACTATGTATTACTGCTTGTTCCGCCTTAATTGTCAGGAAACTTTTCATGAGATGGAGGAGGACACGACAGCTTGGCCGTAACGTAGGTTGCATGCATAGATGCATACCACCCGCGTGCAAAGCTTTGCAACATCACCTGTCGCGCGCTAATACACGTTAATAAGTTACGGAGTTAGCTCGACAACATTAGCTAGATAGCTTGCATGCTACGTGACACCAGAGAAGTTGACGATACCTCATCTGACGGGATGCGAAACGTGTTGTCACGAGCCCACACTATCTGTGCATGGCTTACTTTTGCATATTTGGAATGTATATAGCCATCTTGGCAATAGCATTACATAGATTCATGTAGACATTTTAGAAGGAAAGTTACTGAACTATTAGTCAGTTACCGAACGTTAGCTTGCCAAGTTGCATTTCCAGAGTGCACACAAAGCCTAACATAACTCAATAATTTCGCTTCTAGTTTGGCACTCTAGTATAACTTAAACACTGTAGTAAAATGTGATGTCTTTGTTGGTCATCTGAAGATCAGAGGGTAAGTTAATGTGACGTTAGCTACGGGTTTCGAGTTCTGACCTCGTTTATGTTAACTGTGAGCTGGATTCGAAAGACTCGAGAGATAACGTTTGTTCACTTTTAGACAAATGTAGTTTTGGTTTACGTTTACTCCATTAGTTTGACTCCATAACTGAGCACCGATTTACTTCTGAATACTTACTCTCGCTGTTCTCACGGTGTACTCCCCTGCCCTGTTATCGGTGAAAGATGAATCCTGTGAGGATGCGCCTCTCCATGGATGACACCTGCTATGTTGATCACATGATGTAATGTTAACTTCTATGCACAGCTTTTGTCTCTTAAACAAATAAACCACTACTGCGTTCTTGCTTTTGAACTGTAATTCGTGGCAGTATGACTTTTGGGAACAGTTGGTTCTGTCCATTGAGCCTCTGACCTGAGATGCTGCACTGTACAGTGTGACATCAGTATTTAGGCTATGAATGGACTGATGCAACAACACAGACTAAGCTGTAATATATACTTGTTAAGAACCTACGTATGTTGCTTGCTCATAGAAGCGTCCACTCTACTCCTAGTTCTGCAAAACAAGGTTACTTCTGACTGGCCTGTAGTTTTGTCCGATGCTTTCCTTGTCACTAGTCTTCCTTCTGTGCTCGTGGTATTTATCAGAAGCTGACCCAGTTGCCATCAACGTCTCACCTTCAATTGAATACAACAGAGGTGAAGGGTGTTTCTTTTGCTGTTCACTCTCAACATGCAATTGGTGAGTAGAAGAGGTGGATGAGACTAAACTGGCATCAGGGAGATTTTGTAGGGAAAGCCCGAAATACATTTCATAAAACTATTTTTGTTGCTGCTACTGTTGTTAAATGTGCTACACGACCACTTGGATTTTGTACTAGTTTGTGAGTGTATGATTGTGTTGTGGTTTAGGATTACTCTGTATTCCCGAATGTGAGGGGAGAGCATGTTGAGGAACATAAGTGTGTCTGCTTCAGTGTAATGGTTAATGTTGCATTAGGCTATCTATCTACTACCTTTAAGTAAACTGGTGAGGAAGAATTATCTCTGTTTGTAACAAACACAACATGCAGTGGTAGTGCTGCAAGTCAGACCGCATGACGGGAGAGGCTTCGCCTGTCCTTTGAAAACAGCAGATGGCAATCTCTTCCCCTATGGGCAGCCCCTCAGCTCGGCAAGCTGAGTGTTGGCCTGGCAGAAACCTAAAGTGAGGAGATGCTGGGGTTAGCTGTGAATATCAAGCATGCTCATATATGGTGCATTATTATCTCTGTGGGCTGAATGCACACAGCATTGCTTAACTGGAAGGACGGGAGAAAATGCAGGTATAGCAGGGCGTGTTACCCTATCAAAGATTTTTGCAAAAGTTTTTGTGTCTTGATAGATGACCATGTTAGGTTAGTAGCAGAACTGTGACCCCTACTGGATTGCTTGAGGAAATGCCAAAGGGAACATGATCCTCTCTTTCCAACCCTAAACCCTAAGTGAAGCCATCTCTTTGGCCAGTTAGAGTGACCTAAAGCTGTTGCTGTTCTCGCCCAACGCCTGTTGTGTGAGTGTGTGTTTACACCCCTCCCATCTGGCATTGTCCTCGCTCTCTCTTTCTGAGCATCTGCCCATCAGTACCAAACACACTCATTCAGAGGCTGTGTCATCTGTGTATTGAGTTCCTGCGCCTGTAGTCATAGTTGCTGGTCGCGTGCCGAAAAACGATGGGCGTAGCCATTTTGGCAGTAATCGTGTCAGTTATCTGGCAGGCACTGACTGGCTGTCACGGCTTCAGTTGACTGTCATTTAGCCGTTGGGAGTGATAAACCTATGTATGAAATTCAAAAAATATAAATTAAGGTTGAAAATCACAGCCCCTTAGGTTGGGTACGTTCAAAAACACAAACTAGCAAGTTACAGATGCACTGCAGTAGCTACCCAAGATAATAAACAAACATGCTAACGTGACACTGCCGTACCTAGTCAAGCTAATAAACAAACAATGCTAACGTGACACTGTCTATCAAACTGGGATCATTTAATACCTACCCTTGCAGTGATGATGCCGAAGTTTTTGGATGCAAGACTCCACAGTCGAAGTTGTGTTACGAAGCCGGACTGACACCATTTATAAGACTCCAAGCCTTTGTATGCTCTGAGGGAGTCCCCAGTGTAAACTGAGGGAAAATTGAGCAGATAGCTGTGGATGTCAGCGTAGCGCAAGTCAGGTAAATATTCTTCGTTGTAGGATGTTATGCTCTTGAAAAGCACCCCAGGAGCGTTATATGGGTCGCTTAAATGTAATCTCTGTAATTTTGGCATCATCACTGCAAGGGTAAGTATTAAATTATCCCAGTTTGATAGACAGTGTCACGTTAGCATTGTTTGTTTATTAGCTTGACTAGGTACGGCAGTGTCACGTTAGCATGTTTGTTTATTATCTTGGGTAGCTACTGCAGTGCATCTGTAACTTGCTAGTTTGTGTTTTTGAACGTACCCAACCTAAGTGGCTGTCATTTTCAACCTTAATTTATATTTTATTTATTATTATTATTATTTATATACGTATATTCGCTCGGTAGGAACTCTTGAAGGCTGGCGCCGGTCGTCATGTTTACTGCCAAAATGGCGTCCGACAACGAAAAGTCACGTGACGCAGGAGCTCAATATCCTGTGAAACTTAGGCTTCAGATCCTATGTCCAGGGCTCGAAATTGGCACCCGCCAAGCGCCAATGTCGTGTAGATTTTTGGGCTGGCGACTAAATTGTCTCCGATGCTCCGCCACTTGGCGAGTGACATTGCGGAGCAAATCTCCCGACTATTGCGCCCGTCATGGTTAAAAATAGCTTGCAACGCCAACACGAACGGGAGAAGTGAAAGGGTAATATAAAGTTCTTAGAATTTGAATACAACAATTACAAATTGCACGCGAATACAATGTTCTAATATTTTGCCAGCGAATACAAACTTCTAATACTTTGAGCTTATAAAGTTCTAATATTTTGAGCACGAATCAAAAGTTGAAACCGACTTAGTTGACCTCACGCAAGTTAACGCAGTTAAACGAAAGCTAAAATAATGTGCCGATTCATTGCCGTTGCATCACCTCAAGAAAAGGTGCAGAGAACATCTAGGGAGGAAGAAACAACAGCCACAACAGCAGCTACAGCTACACCAAGAGCATGTTGCAGTAGGTGGCTCATTACAAATAATGGGGAGCCGAAATACGTTGACGGTTGTAGTTTAAGCTTAGTAGAAGAGCAATGGCTGAATAAGCTTATCGCCAACCAGTGGGCTCTCGCACGCCCCCTTCAGTGAAGCAGAGGTACTGTTTGCCTTCCCTCTGTTTTTTCAATGCGGTTTTTTTGTCAGATCAGTAAGACTATATTATAATAAGCTTTTGAATATCTATGCTGTAGTGTTAGTTGGACAATATGTATCTATCATATAGGTGTCATTTAAAAGCTTAATTTAGATTTTTTTTTTTTAGTAGACCTAATGCAGCGCTTCTTATGAGGTTAAATGAATTCATCTGAAGTACATTTTTAATAGCAAACTCCTGAATGTGCTTTTTAAAAAAAGGTCATGCAAAAGTAAATTACATAATTAACGTATCGTAAAGGAGGGCCTTTTAGGATTCCCGGGTACAGCATGATACAGCATGTGTTGCGGCTGTCACCAGCCAATTGGGCAATATTGGTTGATTTCTTTTAATCCATTCTGAGAGTGATTAACGATGATATTAAAATCATAGGTGAAGATTGTTTATATCAAACAATGTCAGAGTAGGTCTGAAATGGCAGGTTTAATTTTGGCTGGTAAAAAATATAATTGGCTGGTGAATTTTTTAAGTTAATTTCGAGCCCTGCCTATGTCTATTTCATCAAGGTTTGGCACGGGTGGCAGTTCCCTCATTTTTTTTTTGGGTAACCTTGATAAGGTTAAAAACAAGATATTCATCCGTATCGCAACCTTAGGGATATTCATTAAAAAAATTGTGAAATGGAGATTTAAAATAATACAAATATTGCCCTCTGAAGTTGATGCAACATAATACATGGTCAGGTTGCTCTCTGTGTTTATTCGACACAAAATTGGATAGTTGTGGTAAATGTCATGTAATTGGTAATCAGCATAGTGTGCAGGTTTAGCTTAACAAAGGTGGCAGGGAATTTCCAGGGAATGTGTACCTAACTTGTGATGTTAGTCACTCTGCATAAAAGTGTCTTCTAAAAGAGTAACAGTAATTAGGCATAAGAACAGAGAGGATGAGGAGAGTGGAACAGTCACAAAGTAAATATTTTTTCATTGTAATTTGTGTGTTCGTCTGTAAAAGTACACATGCCTGTGACCCCCAATTAATTTACAAGATGGTTAGGTTTTACCAACATGCATAACCAAGATTGCAATTTGATTTGGATTTGGGGCAGCAGTAAAAGCTGAGGACACTCACAGTCCTTCTTGAACTCTGCAGTAGGTTTGTGTGGCTAGACAATTCTCAAACAAACTCGTTTACAATGGTACCGATTGGTTTAGTTTAGGTGTCCCTTGCCAATTGTTACTTTGGTGCTGTGCTGTAGCCAATGCAATTATGGGCAGAATGGTGATGCGTTTTCTGATCCAAGCTAAGGATAATCTTCTGATTGATCCAGGGATTTGTGTCCCCCTCTCATTCCATGGTGCTGTGGTTCAGCAAAGTGTGTGGAATAAGGAGGACCAGGCTATAGTCTGATGAGCAACAGGCAACTCTATTACTTTTAATTATTACTACAAAATGGACCGATTTTGTCCAGTATGATATCTATCCTACTAAATCTCTAAAGTCTAAAAGTTGATTGTAGTGGAGATCCAATCTCTAAGATCTTGCTTGCTGTAATATTTGTATGTGTTTTGTGCATCTCTGTCTGCTTCGTTGATAGATTAAATCAGTAATTATGTTTTGTAAAGCATTAATCTCTACAGTTAGGCAAATAGATATGAATATTTCTGGAATGCCGCAATTCACAGTACCATCACATCAGGGAGCTTCTGCAGTGCTGAAATGTAGGCTACAGATATTAGCCTAATGGGGTCAAAGACTTACGCCATATAATGCGAATGAACACATACATACACTCTTACCTACACCCATCTATCAGTGTCCATCCATACAATAAATGCATACATATATACATACAAGCATCCATACATACGTGCATCCATCCCATATTTGCATATGCATATATCTTTGAACCTATTGTATTTCTGCAATTTCACCAAGAGCTGACAGTGCAGTGTTGTTATAACCATAAATAGTCAGTCAATACCATTGTCCTTGTAAAGGCAAGGGATCTATTTCAGACAGTTGACCCAGGGTAAATGTAATCCAAGGGTTTGATGTTTAGGCCTGTTTTATAGGAAAGCCTGAAAAGGTTGGCAATTCCTCTGCAGATGTTGATGGTGGCACAACGTTTTGACACGTAACAAATTATTTTGGAATCCAGAGAGTGTTCTGCGGCACAGAGAAAACTTGTGTTCTATCTGCACTTCCAGGACACACTTCCAAGCTGGTTTTTGTGTGTGTGTGTTTGTGTGTGTGGAAGATCTGAATGTGAACTCTCTTTTTATCCCCCTCTCATCTCATCTCTTCAGGAGGACAGTTTTGCTGGCTTTGGAGCAGATGGTGGTAGATCTCTTCGCTCCACACGCAGTCTCTCACAAAGTGAGTACATTAGTAAACATGTGATAAGTGGCGGATAACCCTGTTCTGTTTGAAGTCTTTATCCCACTGTGTGATGGTGAGTTACTCACCCCGTGCATGAACTTGAAACGTTTTCCCTTCCGATTAATAAACTGACAATAGAAACAACAATTTGATAAGTACCTTAAAATAAGTGAAATGTTTAGGCATGCACCAGTAGAGCTGGGCGGTATGACGTATTTACCGTGCAACGGTAGAAATGTGTCTACCGGGAGAGATTTGGCCATACCGTTTCAACCGCGGTATCCATCCTCTTGTTTTGAAATTCTGACTTACGTTACTTCCGGACTACTAGCGGAAAGATATGAATGCGCTCTATGCACAAAACCCGTCATTACTTTTTCCCAGCAGTGAAAATCATAACATTACAGACGTGCAAACGTTGGGGTGGCCCATTCAAATCAACTGATTTTTTTTTTTATATTCTAAAGAGCAGTATAATACGAGAGCCTGTACAATTTTTAAGCACATGACCTGCCTACTTGTTGAGTAGTCCTCGACTGTTGGGAAAAATACGGTCTGGAAAGTGTATATAAGTAGTTAAAGATGCACCTTTTCGATAGTTTAGATTTAAATTCAGTATTTCAAAGTGAAGGAGCTGTGGGAGCAGAAGAACAGGAACGTCTAGTAGCGTCTAGCAGCGATTATTTTCGACATATAGCATGTATATGTCGATGGTGATTATAGCTTAACTTTCTAGATTCTTAGTAACATGGAGACAAAACGTATTGGAACTCCACGTAGATCCTAAACCCTTGAAATCGGTTTAAAATCGGTTGAGAAATGTAAACGCTAATGTGCTTTTTATCCAGAAAAAACGCAGCTCCATCGTTTACTAGCGTTTGTTTACAGGACAGTCTTCACCTAACCAATATGCCGGCGACGTAGGACGTTGCACCAATGGGTTGAAGTGGTCAATGGGGCGTATGTGTAATGGCCAACTTTCTTAATGTTTTTATTTTTATATGTGGCCATATAAGAAAAAAATGTCCTTGTCATTTTTGCGTTAACATATGAACAAACATTGAAAAGAAAGTGTTTAACACTTGATGTATCTTCTGCAAGTACATTAAAGAACCACTGAAAGCCACATAAGCACTGAAACTAAATGCCACTACATGCACTTTGTTTTAATCTTACTATTTAAAGATTCAATGGAAACATTCAGTACAAAGTAGGCCTATACTGGCCACTATTGCTTAGGCCAATAGCTTATTGAGGCAGTATTGTTTCTGCAACTTAGTGTTCATAAGGGTCAATAAATAGCCTGTGGACAAATTTAGCCACCGCTGAAATGTCCTCAAACTCAAATCTGGTCACCCTACGTATAATATACCGTGATATATACTCCAACCGTGATATAAAATTACAAATACCGTGATAGAAGATTTTGCCATATCGCCCACCCCATGCACCAGTAGGACATTAGCTGAACTATTCACGGGAGGAAGTCCATTGTAAACAAACTTCACCAAGGTCCAAGTATAATTCTCTTATTTTGTGGCAGGCCCTGTCATTTGGAAGTATATTGTATATGAAATTCCATCAAAGGAGAGAGCCTACATCTCCGCTAGCGCGCATGTAAACGGAGAGTTGGAGAATACTCCACATTTTTTTTTTTTATAACACAGACTAAGCCTTTAGATTTCAAGGACAATGGAATGTAGTTTGTGAAATGGAGCTACAATTTGATAATCTACTACTATCTGTCTCTATTGGATGAATACGTTTAAATATTTGGATGGTTATGCAGTGTAATTTGTGCCAAAATTAGTTTGGATGGGTATGGAATGTAATTTGTATCAAAATGTACGTTTGCACATGTAGCCCTATAGTGTAAACGGAAAATAATGTGGAGATTTTTTGTAATGTAGTTTCCTTTGGCTTTCTCTTGTGTGTTGTCTTGGTGTTGATGCGTGATGGGAAGGGGTGTTAAAAGCAACCCTCTATATATGAATGGGTCAAGGCCATTTGGCCATCTATTGATACCTTTTGATAGTACAATGACGAGGACAAATGTTAGTGGGACATTTATTTGTTCATATGAACTAAATGATTTAGAGATTTTTTTTCTTGTTGCATATCCTAGACCTTAGAGAAACAGTTGTGATTGTGATACAGTTCAGTCAGCAGTCAGTTTTTGCACATAGTAAAAAGTAAAAATAAAAAAAAATGCTTTTCACAGTATGACCATTTTGTAGGGATTTTAGAGGAAAATACAAATATGACATTTATACTAATTACATATTACTGTACCAAAACCTGTACAGAATTCAAACAAATAATTGTGACTTTGGAACCACTGTTTAAAGTTATTTATGTATAGCATACATTTTAACCTCCTGGGGGTTAATCCCTTTACCACACCAGTCAATTGCACGCTCTAAAAGTAGTGGTGGATACTCCTGTTTTTTTGGAAGTCTTTCAGGGTTCGTACGGTCATGAAAAACCTGGAAAAGTCATGGAAATTTTAAAAGGTTATTTCTAGGCCTGGACAAGTGCTTGAAAAATATAAAATATAAAATCCCAAAAGTTTTGGAAAAGTCATGGATATTTGTTATATTCATATTTTCAAAGTTATTTACGCTGGGTTTTTAATAATAAATATGCTTTTAAAATGTAAAAGAAATACGCTAAAAATATAAGCAGGCATACATTCTCATACTTACTGAAAAGTTTGGTGGCCATAGCAACAGTAACTCAAGGAAGCGGAGGGATAATGCCAGGGAAGTGTAGATTTAACTATGCTTGGCTACAAATGGAAAAGTACATGTCTTGGGTTAAAACAGACGAAGACCCGGGACGAGCAAAATGTAGGTATTGTGGTGGCAAAACATTCGACATTTCAAACATGGGAGAGGCGGCATTAACCATTAAGCCATGCCAAAGGAAGCCAACAGAGCGCTGCTTCTAGCGAAGCTACAGCAACCCTATCACCGGCTTTCTAACCACAGCAGGCGTCGATAACTGATTCTGTAACGAAGAATGAAGTGCTAACTGCGAAGGTAATGTGGGCAATTGCATTATTTTTTTAAAGCATCCTGAAGATGCCAGCCTGCTCTCTTGACGAATGTTCCCCCATAGCCAGATTGCAACACAATTGCGTCATTCCATGCCAAACGTCAAAAGTTAAGAAAATCTCCCCACTCCACCATCTCAGACTTGGCTGAAAAAAGTTCATATACGTCTTCAAAGGTAAAGTCTGAAAAATTAGCTCTCTACTCCCGATAGTTTTGTCACATAAAAATGTTTTAGCAACTAAGTTATTTTCAGACGCTTTTTTAGCAGCGCTTTCTGAAGAGCCATTTTTTTTAATTGCTGTAACTAGAAAGTATTTAAGCTAGCTCCTTCAAACTTAATACGCTTTAAATCAGCTACCATTACTTGAATATGGAGTTCCAAGTGTATGGCTTGGGTATATCATAGTATAGGGGTGCTCGAAAATTTTACTCCACGCTCTGTGGCAGAATCTTTGAATGTTTTTGTAAAGCTCAATGTTAAAGCTAGAGACTTGATATTATACACTGACCCTTGTATGTGCTCTGTATACAAAACTGTCCTTATGTGATGAATGGTCTGGAAGATATTAAAGCTTGAAAATGGATGAAAACCCATTTTGTGCAAGTTCTGGCATGCTAAAGCAAAAAGAAATGACAGCATCTACCAACATGAAACTAACAGTTTTGGAAAGATTAGATATTTGTTCTTAACATATCAAAAATCTGTGATTGTGTTCTGCATCATTTTCTCAAAATTAGTTTTTTTTTAAATTTGGGATTTTTGTACACGCCCAGCATTTAATGGCCTATGGAAGCATTTTCAAATGCTAACAAAATGCACTAAGTTTATGACACAGAGCTTAAACTGCATTTTTTTGTATACTGTCTGCTTTGGAATTCTCGTTGTTAGTTTAAATACTGCATTTTATCACGTTTACACCGAGATAAAAAAAAAATAAAAAAAAATTGGTCATGGAAATTTGGTTTAAAGTCATGGAAAAGTCATGGAATTTTTTTTAATTTTTTTTTACACAGATGTTGGTTGGGTACATTAACCCCAATACCAAATTGTAGGGGTACAACGGATCAAAAAACTCACGGTTCGGATCGTTCCTCGGATCAGAGTCACGGATCGGATAATTTTTCGGATCAGCAAAAAAAAAAAAAAAATAGACAAGACAAATAAACATGTTTTGTCTTTTTGTTTATTAACACTTGTGATTGCTTTAGCCCGGTCTGATTGTGGAGGAAGGGGCTGCTTAAATGGCGCGGTGATGAGCGGTTGTTGAGCCGCTTTCGGTTTCACTCCTGTCAGTGAAACACCGGGGTGATGTCGCTGTAAATGCGTGGCCATGCTCGATGTGTTTCCACTGTTGTAGGCTATGGCTTTCTTGTGCCACAGTGCCTACACACCGTCACGGTTTTATCCAACAACCTTCTGAATTCAATTTGACAGGGAAGCCAAAATGCTCCCAAACAGGGGATTTAAATGTGGGGCGTTCAAGTTCTTCTGTTCCTCCGCTCGCCATGACCACGCTGTGTTGCAGGTTTTTCTTTATGTTAGCAATCGCTATGTCAGCTACGTGTTACGTCTGTGTGGTAACCTAGGCGACAGGTTTGTGTGGCAGCGCGAGTATATGGAAACAGACGTAGCACTAGAGGCAGCAGTTATCGTTACAGTAGTCACCGAAGTCTAGCCTACTTTTATTTTCCATGCCCACTGTTCTACATGTTGTACGCTGAGGACAATAAATCACAACGAGCCATAGGACTGTTTGCTTATTGAAAAGGGAACTGTTGCTAAGTAGTAGTGTTAAGTAGCTCTGTCCCTGGAACTAGCAGGAATGGTTACGGCTGTGTGTGGACTGAACATGCGCAAACATTTTTTTTTTTCATAAATCAATCCGCGGATCATGCGTGTGCCGAACCGAAATAGATGATCCAAACGGATCACGGATCAATGATGATCCGTTACACCCCTACCAAATTGCATGGTCTAAAAACAGCCAGTTGTTTGTGAAAAATACTTTTTATTCAGACTTATAATAATAATAATTCTCACAATGCCCCCCATCTAATGCTGCATATAATTCTACATCAAGTATTGCTCTTTGTTTAGATACATGTTGTGTTACATCAGATGGACTCTTATTTTCCATACAGTTGTTTATGCAGATCCTTCTTCTGTTGTCCCAGCAGGCAGTCCTCTGAAGTCAGTGTTGTCACCAGCAGAAAAGCCACCTCCAGCTCCAGACTTGAATGAAGAGAAAGATGCAACGCCATCACAGGGCCCCTCAGTCACAGAGATCAAGCCCCTCTATGGGAAGGTCGTCAAGAGGGGCGAGAAAATCCGCAAAAATGAACCCTCTACTGCGACTGGTGCCAAGACGAGGAACGCATCTAAGCCAAAACTGCTCGTCAAATTTGCCGTCAAAAAGACCACAAAGGAAGTTTCGCCACCAAAAACAGTGAAGGGTCGGCAAGTTTTGAAAGGCAAAGGCCCAGGTGCTGATGGTAGGCAACCAGCCAAAGCCTTAGCTAAAGGCCAGAGGCGTAGGAAATTAGGAAATGCTGTTTTAACAAATGATGAAGTGGAAGAACTGAACACTGAGAGCACCACCCTTCCCGTAGTGCTGAAGGATCCCAAGGCTGAGCTGGCTGGTCCTGCAAAGCCCCTACCTGTTCACAGTGAAGGTCTGTCACAGAAGAAACAAAGCAAAGTTGTGTGGACTCTTACGTTGGTGAAAGGCCAGGGCAAGACGTCTGCTGCAAAGGTGCCCGCGGTGGTTGGTAAAGGCACAGGCCCGATGCTTGGCAAGTTTGTGAAACGAAGACGGCCTGTTCCTCAGGGGGAAGGTTCAGGTGCCTTAGATAGTCCAAACAGTGGGAACAGCCTCCCATCTGCTAGTCCAAGCTCTGAAGGCCAAAGGAGGAATCCTAGTCACTTGCTTTGGATTCCTCAGAAACGCCACAGGACGAAAGACATGGTCAGTAGCTCAGCGGCTGTCTCCCCCAAGCCTGTTGGCAAGCAGAGGAGGGTTTCAAAAGGTGCGGAGAGATCACCTGAGGAGGGTGCGGAGGCAGGATGGGAGGGTGGACATGAACCTTCAGATCAGACTGCTGCATTGTCAGGGGGTCAGATGCGCAGAAGGGCAGCTCACTACAAATTTAAAAAGCGGAGGGCCTTGTTAGGCTATCGTAGGAAGCGAGGCATGCCGACAACAGATCACTCTCCCGAGACCCCAGCGAAGCACAGAAAACCGCGCCAGAGAACTTACGAGCCAATAGAGTCTTTGAATTTGGAGAATCAGCAGATACAGCAGCAGGAGGAGGAGTCTCATGCGCAGGCAAACACTGAACTAACACCTGTGGTCAGCGGGCGTTCCTCCAGAGTCATCAAGACGCCCAAGAGGTTCCTCGACGATGACCGAATGTCCCACCTGCTCCCCAAGAGAGCCCTGAAGAAGAATGGGATTGGCACTTCTCAAAGTCCCGAATTGGAGAGCAAACCGTCGGCCCCCAAGCAAGTTAGACACAGGAGGAAATCTCAAGACCACGAGGACGCTAAAGGAGAAGGCGACGCGGCCAGATTTCAGGAAGACAAATCTACTACCTCAGACGCTCCACGGAGCAAAGGCTCGGTGCTCAGCACGGGTGCAGGCAACCTGAAGTTTTACGAGCGGCTGAAGAAGCTGACCACCTGCCTGGCCCAGAAGAAAGTGCAGAGGACCCTGGCCGGAGCGCAGGGTGACCAGCAGGGCGACACACAGGGCGGCGAAGACTCACCAGGCCCTGTGAAGAAGAGGAGGAAGTCCAAATTGACGATGGAGGACATCCAGTCCCCTGGGGTGGTGAGGAAATTGGCAGTTCACCTAAATGTGGCAGGTGCTACTCTACCTAGTGCAGAGCATGTTGATGCTGCAACAGGGGACAAAGGTATGAATAATCTCATGCATGCTCATGGTGATGCTCATAAACAGCCTAAATATATACTTAAATGAGTACTTGCAGTTTCCGATTGACAGAATTATGTTGAGAACTGTATGAAAATAATTTCTGCCTATGGAGGAAAACCCATGTCTAATCCCCCCCCTCCCCCTCCCCCCGTAGTGGAGGGATCGACCCAGATGGCGAGTGAGGTCCTAACCCAGAGAGATCTTGGTGAGCGTCTACTGGTTGAACAGGAGGGGACGACCCACCGCATCTCTGTGTCAAGCTCCAACAAGAGGATGTTCCACCTGCTCAAGAGGGCCAAGGTTCAGTTAATCAAGATCGACCAGCAAAAACAGCTTAAATCCTCTCAGGTAAATCAATAAAGATTTCCTCTGTGTATTACTTGTGTGCCAGTGTATAGGTACGGTTGTATTATAAAAGTATAGGAGTCTAGTCACATTTGTAGTCATGTGGGATATTTTTCTTTAGCTCTCTTGTCGTCAGATATTGCTTATGTAAATTGCAACTTTAAACTTCACAGATGACTTTGGTATTTGGATGTAATGCATACAACAAGTGTAAGTGTGTATTTGTTGTGCTGGGTATTGCATGTGTGAGCACTGACTGAGTAGCCTTTCCTGCAGCAGCTTCCTGGTTCAGTCCAGCTGGGAGAAGCCACTGAAACGACAGGGCTAAAGAGGAGACGAAGGAGAAGGATGGTGAGGGCCCCAAACAAGGACCTTGCCTCTAAGGTGTGTGTGTGTGTGTGTGTGTCTGTGTGTGTGTAAGAGTTCTGATCTATATCAGTTGGGTCTAAAAGCATTTACACGATTGAAGTTGCAATTACTATGTTACATTTTTGTATTATTGCTTCAGTTTATTATTAGTAATTTGTGCTCTGTTTGTAGTGCAAGTAATATGTAGTAAGATCATGTATGCTTGCCTCCTTCTTGTATATGTGTAATATGTGTTATATTTATGAATTATGCAGCTGCAGCAGCAGCAACTGCTCACTGGGCCCCGGATCAAACATGTGTGTCGAGCGGCAGCCGTGGCCCTGGGCCAGCCTCGCGCCATGATACCCGATGACATCCCACGCCTCAGCGCCCTTCCCATGCATGAGCGCGAGGGCATTGCCCCCTCTCCCACTGCGGAAGGTATGTCGCAGCAAAAATGCTTTAAATCCAGCATGTTTTTAGATGACCAAAAAACTGCTTTGTGCTGAAATCTCTGGATTAAACCTCCCAAAATGCACTTAATCCTTAGATTGTTTGAGATAGCCCTGGTTGTAACTGCCTGTCTTTTCCCTCATTCTCTATCCCTGCTTTCTTCGGTTTTACTCTTCTCCTCCCCCCATGCCTCTCTTTGATTGGTTCTAGCAGATGTGGGTGAGGTATCTGACAATGAGAGCGTCTTCTCCGACACCTTGGAGCGGCGCGGTCGAAAGGGAGTCCGGTCACGCCGCTGCTTGCGCTGCCCGGGCTGCCTCAAAGAGGACGACTGCAGCCGTTGCGCTCACTGCCTGGACAAGCCCAAGTTCGGTGGCCCCAACACGAAGAGGCAGTGCTGCATGTGAGTCATGGCCTAACAAACTAATCCACACCCCCCCCAGCCCTCCTCTTCCAGAAAATGAGTTGCTTCTTTGTGTCCTTTCTTGGTTGCACTAGTGTAACTGTAATTTGCTTTTATGGCTACTGTGTTTGATTTTGAGCTGAAATCACATTCCCTTCTGCCACTTGCAGTTGTCGTATTAAACTTAAATCATTGCACTGTTTATGTCCCTTAAAGTGCACTCAAGTCAGCCATTATGAACAAGCATGTTTAATGTAGTTGGACTGGAAGTCCACGTAAGGGAATTAGAGGCTTGATTTGCTGCTTGGGTTCAGTCGGGAAGTTAGGGTAGAGGATAGTTAACTATAAGCCAGCTTCAGCATGGCTCCACTGATACGAGCTGCTTTGTATGTCCAACAGCCAAAGAAAATGTTCCCGCATTGCATTGAAGAAAGCCAAGCGTATGGGGATCCGGAACCCCAAAGGTACGAGCACGTCCTGATCACAGCTTCCGTTATATAAACACCACACACCTTAAATTAGTTGATATGAAGCTTGGCCTTACGGTGTCCTCTCTGCCTGTGTTTGCTTTTTGCATGGGTGGTGTTTGTGTCCACTAATGGCTGTATGTGTCTTATTATGTGTGTGTGTGTTTGTGTATGCGTGTATTATCTCACTGACCACTCTGGAAAATCTAGTGATCATACCAGGGGAGAGAGAGAGAGAGTGTGTTGTCACCAATGCTTTGCGTGACTGTTTCCTGTCTGATGGCTACTCTAAATGTGTGTGAGGGAATGTGTTGATGTTAGTGATGCGTTCCCTGCGTGCCGGTTTCCTGTCTGATGGTTGCTGTGTGTGTTCCAGTCCAGGTGCGCCGTGGCGGGCGGTCCTCCGCCAGCGGAAACGCATCCAGCGAGGAGGAGGAGGAGGAGGAGGAGCAGGAGCATGCGCCCTCTGAACTCCAAAGCCCCTCCCCTTCCAGGAAGCAGCCTCGTAGACAGGTCACACCCCTTTGCTACAGTGATCTCCTTCGGTCCGCCGAGACTGATTCGGACGAGTCCCCCAGCCACCAGCCCATCCACAGGAGGACACCCCTGAGCAACGGTAATGCACACTACACACCAGTGGTGGGGGGCTGGAGTGTCATGACTCAGTCCGCAAATATGGTGACTTGAGCCCAACTCAAGGGGTCTGCTTGACTCTCAACTGAGGATGGATGACACTGTGATTTGACTTCAGGTGGATGACTGGGTAAAGACGAGATATTCTCTAGAAATGGGAAACACCCTATATTTTTCTAAAATAAAAAATTTGTCACAAGGTGAAAATTGTGGCAATAAGTTCTTACCTCATGAAAACTCACCGTCTCATTCCTACTGCCATTGAAGGCCTCCTTTGGTCATGCCTTGGTCATTGCATCACTTGAACTTAATGATGCATCTTATTTTTATGTCAAGAGTAGATTTTTATTGGCGAAGAACAAAGTGGTCTGTGGAGTTTGTTGCCTTAAAAGCTATTGGCAAGTTATCAAAAACTTCAGCCATATGTTTTCTTAATGTAATAGTGAAAGACCTGTAACTTTACTTGACTTTAAGTAGCGCAACACTGGATTGGTCTGCTAACTAGCAGACTGCATAGACAAGTGAAGAAACCAAACCCTTAACATTCATTTGGTGTTCACAAATGTTGATGGCTGTTGAAAGGGCTTGAAATATGAAATAGGCGGTTCAAAAGTCTGTAAAAATTGCTATTAATAAAACGTCACCTGTGAGTACAATTTGTATGAGTCATTATTTTTGCCAAACTTGTTGGCTTTCATGAATCTAAACTCTTATTATAGAAAAACTATTCCACATTAAGCTACAGTTAAATATTGCCAGTTGTGCAGAGGCTTTCTACGTGTGCAGCTTTATCTGATAACCAGTTTTTCTGTATCTTCCTGTTGTCTGTATGCACAAGTATAGACCCGTGTTTGTCCCTCTGTTGGCTTTTTTTGCGTAGCAACATGCTTCGTAAACATCCTTTAATGGGACTAGTTGTCAGAAGAAAGACAATATTAAAATTAATATTTGAATTCAAAGTTTCTTTACTTTACTTCTTTGTTTTGCAAAATGCTGCACATAGGCATCAGAACATTCAGGTGGTGTGTTATTAGCATTGGCATCACAGCATCATGATCCATCTGTCAGGATCACTACTGCGGTGTTTCTGAACGATAACCTATAGGATGCAGAAAAACAAACAGTTTTTTGTTAGGTGTAAGTGTGTAGTCGTATTTACTTGTGGAACTGTTTTTTTTTATTTTTTTAGTAATTATGTATTGATTATTAGTAATTAGTAAGTCTTAGCTGTGATCGCTCGCTTATGGACAGACTTGACTTGCTTGTCTCTGTGCCACAGTTCTTGAGATGTGTTGATACTTTATTGTGACGTACTCACCTGTCTGCTAGGTACACATGCTACTCAAGATACTAGAATGGCCACATTCCCTAACTACCCTCTGCTTAGTTCACCCTAGGTAGCCCTGGCTACATATTGTCCTGCACCCTATCTCATGCAATACAGGTTCAACTAGGCTGAATTATTTGGTTGATTATTGGCAGCTAGATAGCCTTTCCTTTCCCATTTAAAGGTATTCCACCAATATTGTTTAATCTTTAGCGGGATGACTAATGTTTAACCTCAATTGAAATGTAAGGACTGTTTGGCTATAACCAGAATTGAATTTGTGAATGCCTGTAATTAGGAGCCTTAGGCTGTATCTAGTCAACAAAACATGCCTCTCCTTTGATTAATCTATTCTGTCAAATGACCCATTGTACTCTGTTTCTTTAAAGAAGAAGCCCCTGTTATAACTACACAAGTGATCATTGTCTGATGTGTTTCCACTGTCGTTGTGTAGGAAGTGTTAGTGTGTTGAGGTTAGAGTTAGATGCATGCACTCACAGTGGTCTAACTGTCAGCGCATTTCACATATCTACAGCACCTGCTTAGAATCAATGCAAAATAAATATATCATATCAAGCAAACTATGCACAGCAGTGGCAACACACACCTTTGCTGAAGTTGTCTGTGGAAAGTGCCTGGTGCTGATGAGGTTGTTTTCTTACAGAGGCCCCAGCCATTCCTGCGGTCGAGGATGGCAGTGACTTCACAAAGCCCAAGCGGCCACCGTTTGCCAAATCTGGCCGTCGGCGATTTGAGAAGGTAATGGACTCCCATCGACTGCATGTTATTTCAGCACGCACTCAGCTGAAATTTGAATTTTACTTTGCAAATTGCTGTGTTTTTCAACATTATTGCATGGGGTTTTAACCTGTGAGACTGGTCCTGCAAGAATTAAGATATTTATCAGAATTGAGAAATGTTGAACATAAAATAGTTTTGTGACCTGTGTGGCTTTCGAGCCATTTAAAAAAAATACTCATAACAACTTCTGGTAAATGTAGCCCTAGCTGTCATGCAGACTACAAATTTAATTGATTTTCTTTTTCTCAGTACTGTTTTCATAGCTATAGTTGTAAAACTGTATATCACATGGGAATTGACCCTACAAGATTTTGTATAGCTGACCTGTTTCACAGAATGTTAAATGTAGCTTCTCACTGTATAGCCTGGCCATTTATTAGTTTGCCATCTTTGTTGTCTTCAGCTTCACTATATCTTGCTTTTAAGACCATATTTAAGAGTTTGCAATGCCTTTAGTGTGTAAAAGAGTCCTTTGTCTCTTTTTTTTGTGTGTAATTCAGTTCTCTTTTCAATTCACTTTTCTTTCAGTCCAGTGAGAAACTAATTTGGCTTTCCCCTCCAGTGCATGGTAGACACGTTTGTTGGCTGGCTTTCCTCGCGTTCTGTGCATGTGGTCTTACTCGCGCTCTCTCTCTGTCTCAGTTGGTTTTCATTCACGTTCCTTTTTTCCTTTATCTTTCAGAAAAGTCCCCTACACGTATATCTATCTCTTCAGATCTTACTGTAGATGTATTTTTGAACCATGGGCTTATTCAGATGGCTTGTATTGTGTTAGCGTCCATATTCCTTCCTCTTACTGCCTTTTTTACACTCCAGCCTTGTGACATCCGCCACAGATCTCTACCTGCATCTCCAACCTCTCTTCCTGCCATTTCCCTCCTATGAACCTCCCTCTGCTTGTAGCAACGCCCCCACCCACATCACATGATCTTGCTGTGTTTCCTCACTGTCTATTAGCATTACTGTTGAAAGGGGTTGGGTATCACTGACAGCTTTAGCATTAGCGTTAGCATTCAAATGTGTAGGACGTCACTTTCAGGTAGAGGCCTACCATGTTGGGTTAACAGGAGGACACTGTACTAGTGAGGACGTCCACATTATCAATGTCAATTGACAAGTGTTGAAATACAGAACATATTTAGCTCTGTTGTAGGAACAGAGTAGCAATACTCAAACATGGCATTATGACATTGAAGATTAGATCTGCAACTTCTCTGTCCATCTCTGACCAGATCTCACTAATCCAGTAGGCAATGTTTCCTGCTAAAAGTAGATGCCTGTGAATGAGCAATTACAAATGCTTTGGATATCATGCATTTTGTAGCTTGTGCAAGCTTTCTTTCACTAATTTACAAATAGAAATAACCAAGCTGGCTTGCAAATTAGCCTGAAACTAACCACTATCGCAGTAAATGAGTCAATTAGAACAGTAGAAAAAGGAAGCTCTTTGCCGATTTGTACTCGTTTTACGGCTCTACGTCAAACTACCTTGTGCCTCAGAAAACGGTTACAGGGGAAACATTTGTTTTTGGTACCCACCCCAAGGTCTGGAAGAAGTGAGGATGCTTGGCTTTCTCTGCTTGGTTTGTGCTGTAACCCTGCCATCCCCCCTTCCCCTTCCCTTCCCTTTTCCCTTTTCATTCCTTACCCACCCCAACCACACCCCCACCCCCTACATGTCTCCCCTCCCGTTTTTCCTGCTTCAGCAGTTACCCCCCTCACAGGCCCAGGATCTCCCTCCTTCCCCCTCAGCGTCCGGTTTCCCCTCCCTGAAGCTCAAGCTGAGCCTACAGCTGCGGCTGGAGCGGCTGTCCCCCAGTGTGGTGCGGGCGGCCACGGCTGGGGGGCAGCTGCAGCCTCCCGGCTCTTCCTCCCCCCTGCAGCAGCAGCAGATGGAGCAGCCCGCAGGCGGAACGTTCGGGACAAGAGCGGATAGCGAGACGGATAGCGCGCCGGAAAGCGCGCAAGAAAGCGCGCCCCACCAAGCTCACGCCCCCTGTCTTACTCCTTCCCAGAGCTCGGTGCAGCACAACACGGCTCCCAGCGCACTGGCGGCGCTGGCCAACCGCCTCATCCCACGAGAGATGACATCCCGCCAGAGAAACGTGCATAGGATTCGCATCGACTTCAAGGTCGGAAAGGCTCAGGGGTCAATTTGTGTTAGGGAGAGAGAAATACAAAATTGTGCTTACTATATTTTAGACAATATGTATTGTTGTATATTAATATCTTGATCAGATAACAGGAACCCTAGAGCACATCTTAGCTGCAAGGGAGAACACTCTTTTAGTTCTGAAAAAACACACACCCTGCGACTCATTCTGAATAATTTTGCGACCCACCAGTTGAGAAACATTATTTTACAGCAAGATGCATTGCAATTTATTTCTATACTATACAGCCGCGGAAAAAATTAAGAGACCACTTCAAAATTATCAGTTTCTCTGGTTTTACTTTTTATTGGTATGTGTTAAAGTAAAATGTACATTTTTGTTTTATTCTATAACCTACTGGCAACATTCCTACCAAATTTCAAATAAAAATATTGTCATTTAGATAATTTATTTGCAGAAAAATGACAATTGGTCAAAATAGCAAAAAAGATGCAGTGTCTTCAGATCTCGAATAATGCAAAGAAAACAAGCTCATATTCATTTTTAAACTACACAATACTAATGCTTACACTTAGGAAGAGTTCAGAAATCAATATTTGGTGGAATAACCTTGATTTAAAATCACAAACTTTCATGTGTCTTGGCATGCTCTCCACCAGTCTTTCACATTGCCGTTGGGTGACTTTATGCTACTCCTGGCACAAGAATTCAAGCAGCTCGGCTTCTTTTCATGGCTTGTGACCATCCATCTTCCTCTTGATCACATTTCAGAGGTTTTTTATGGGATTCAGGTCTCGAAATTGGGCTGGCCATGACAGGGTCCTGATCTGGTGGTACTCCATCCACACCTTTACTGGCCTGGTTGTGTGGCATGGAGCATTGCCCTGCTGGAAAAAACATTTCTCAGAGTTGGGGAACATTGTCAGAGCAAAAGGAAGCAAGTTTTTCTTCCGGGACAACGTTGTACTTTGCCTGGCTGAGGTTTGTAAAAGACCATAAGGATTGAAAAAAGCGGACTGGAGGGTCTTCTAGTTCGTCTTCTCTGATGAGTCCAATTTTCAGCTTTGCCCAACACATGGTCGTCTGATGGTTAGACGGAGACCTGGAGAGGCCTACAAGGCAGAGAGTCTTGCACCTACTGTGAAATCAGACTCATCAGAGAAGACGAACTTGGAGACCCTCCAGTCCGCTTTTTCAATCCTTGTGGTCTTTTACAAACCTCAGCCAGGCAAAGTACAACGTTGTCCAGGAAGAAAAACTTGCTTCCTTTTGCTCTGACAATGTTCCCCAACTCTGAGAAGTGTTTTTTCCAGCAGGGCAATGCTCCATGCCACACAACCAGGCCAGTAAAGGTGTGGATGGAGTACCACCAGATCAGGACCCTGTCATGGCCAGCCCAATTTCGACACCTGAATCCCATAAAAAACCTCTGAAATGTGATCAAGAGGAAGATGGATGGTCACAAGCCATGAAAAGAAGCCGAGCTGCTTGAATTCTTGCGCCAGGAGTAGCATAAAGTCACCCAACGGCAATGTGAAAGACTGGTGGAGAGCATGCCAAGACAAGTGAAAGTTAAATCAAGGTTATTCCACCAAATATTGATTTCTGAACTCTTCCTAAGTTAAAGCATTAGTATTGTGTAGTTTAAAAATGAATATGAGCTTGTTTTCTTTGCATTATTCGAGATCTGAAGACACTGCATCTTTTTTGCTATTTTGTCCAATTGTCATTTTTCTGCAAATAAATGATCTAAATGACAATATTTACAGTGCATGAAATGCCCTGTATTGTTATTCCTAGGCTTCTTCTTCTTCTTATTCTTGTTACCTTTTTCTGCGATTAATTCAGCCCGAACCGCTAAACGTAGAAACTTCATTCAAACTTTGTCGCGTAGGTCTTGTAAAGGACACTTATGCTATGTATTTTTCACTTTTCTAAACTTTATACTTTTTAAGTTATTAAAGAAAAACAAATCTAAATTTTCCCATTGACTTACATTGGGCCATTATGACATCATAATAGGGTAATTAAACTGGCTTGCACCTGTGCTTCACTGACACCTGCGGCAAGCCTCCAAGGGTCCTCTTCTCTCTGTACCTCTCCATTCAACTGTATAACTAGGAATATTAATAGACACCTTCCATACTCTACTTTTTTTTCTCTCTATCACTCTCACTCTACTTTCTCTCACACTCCATCTCTCTGCTTCACTCTTTTTTTCTCCTTCTTTCAATATTTTCACTCTCTCTTTACTGTCTTTATCCAGAGCCACTCTTGTTCACTCTTCTTTCCTTACTTTGTTTCTTCCTCTCTTCTTTCCTTTCTTCTTTCCTTCTTTCTACTCTTCTTTACTTTCTTCTTTCCTTCTTCCACTCTTCTTTCCTTTCTTCTTCCCTTCTTCCACTCTTCTTACCTTTTTCTTTTCTTCTTTCCTTCTTCCACTCTTCTTTCCTTTCTTCTTCCCTTCTTCCACTCTTCTTTCTTTCTTCACTCTTCTTTCCTTTCTTCTTTCCTTCTTCAACTCTTCTTTCCTTCTTTTACTGTTCTTTCCTTTCTTCCTTCCTTTCACTTTTCTTTTATTCGTTCTTTCTTAACTTTTGCATTTCATGCACTAGTATTTCCTTCAGGAAATGCATTTTCTAGTTACAGTGCATGAAATGCCCTGTATTGTTATTCCTAGGCTTCTTCTTCTTCTTATTCTTGTTACCTTTTTCTGCGATTAATTCAGCCCGAACCGCTTAACGTAGAAACTTCATTCAAACTTTGTCGCGTAGGTCTTGTAAACGACACTTATGCTATGTATTTTTCACTTTTCTAAACTTTATACTTTTTAAGATATTAAAGAAAAACGAATATAAATTTCTCCCATTGACTTACATTGGGCCATTATGACATCATAATAGGGTCTTTAAACTGGCTTGCACCTGTGCTTTACTGACAGCTGCGCCAAATCAAAGGAACCTCTTCTCTCTCTGCCCCTCTCAATTTAACTGTAACTAGGAACATTAAGACACCATCCATTCTCAATTTTTTTTTTCTCCATCTTTCTCTCTGTCTACTTTCTCTCACACCCAATCTCTCTTCTTCACTCCATTTTTATCTCCTTTTTTCAATATTTTCACTCTCTTTTTCTCTTTCACTCTTCTTTCCTTCTTCCACTCTTCTTTCACTTTTCTTTCCTTTCTTCACTCTCCTTTCTTCTTTCACTCTTCTTTCCTTTTCTTCTTTCCGTCTTCAACTATTATTTCCTTTTTTCACTCTTCTTTCTTTCCTTCTTTCACTCTTCTTTCCTTTCTTCACTATTCTTTCTTTCCTTCTTCCACTCTTCTTTCCTTCTTTCACTCTTCTTTCTTTTCTTCTTCCTTTCCTAACTTTTGCATTTCATGCACTGGTATTTCCTTCAGGAAATGCATTTTCTAGTTTTATTTGAAATTTGGTAGGAATGTTGCCAGTAGGTTATAGAATAAAACTAAAATGTACATTTTACTTTAAAACATACCAATAAATAGTAAAACCAGAGAAACTGATAATTTTGAAGTGGTCTCTTAATTTTTTCCGCGGCTGTATATTATGCGTCATTTACTGGAAGTCTCTAGCTATCTTGGCACAGTAAGTTTGATGTCGACTCCCTTTCCAATTTCCGCTGTGATGCAAGCAAAGAATGAGGTCTTCAGAAGCTATGTTATCAGAGTGTATTTATACCTAAATACAAATATGAAATAACTAAATATTGCAATACGCTGTATTAATATAATATTATGCCAAAAAATATTGCAATGCTACACTATCGATTTCTTTTTCACCTCTAAACAATAGAAATGCTGTGTACTTTGTATGTATCCCAGACTCTAAGTACAATTTGCAGTGAAGTAATTACAGCTGCTATTTAATTACATGGCCATTGACATAAGGCTACTCAAAATTCATTGTGTTTGTGTTTGTGTGTAACAGGAGGATTGCAGTGCCCAGAATGTGTGGCTCATGGGTGGTCTCAGCGTCCTCACCTCCATTCCCATCTCCCCAGATAGCGTCTGCCTGCTCTGTGCCAGTAAAGGAAAGCATGAGGTCTGAACACACACTTACTTACTTTCGCTATCTCTCTCTCTCTCTCCCTCCCCCCCCCCCTCCCTCTCTAAGGAACGTTTTGTCTTTTTTCAAGTTTACTACTCTCTTCTCATCCTCTCCTCTCATCTCCACACTCATCTTCCTTTCTCTCCTTCACCCCTATTGCTTCCTTGTCATCTTCTCCACCATTTGTCCCCTCCTTTCTCTACCTTATTGTTTTTTGATTTCATCCCTTTTTTCCCCCTCTCCTGTCCTCTCCAGATGGTTTACTGTCAGGTGTGCTGCGAGCCTTTCCACAGCTTTTGTCTGAAGGAAGAAGAGCGCCCCATGGAGGAGAACAAGGAGAACTGGTGTTGCCGCCGCTGCAAGCACTGCCACGTCTGCGGCCGCAAGAGCAAACACTCGAGGGTGAGTAAGGCCATTGTTGCCACACAAATATGCATCCAAAGATGCTTGCTGGGGATGGTAGGTGTGGGCGAAAGAAACAGAACAGGGTGTGTTGTAGTGCTGGGTGGTATGTGGTATGTCGACTTGATAAGGTATACCGATATGTTTTCAAACGATATATAGATGAGACAATACCGTTATCCTGATATAGTTTGATGTTGCATTACATTATTCCGTAAAGCAGCTACACTGAACACCAGCTGTAACATTTCTATATCAAGAGTAAGTTGTTTTGGGCATTGTGAGTGTGTGAGCGTTTTCCGTTGTCCGGTAATTACCGGACTTTGTCCGAAAAAAAATTGAAATGTCCGAAAATATTAGCGCTCACCGGTCAAATTGTCTGATTGGAATTTCTTAAAAATCCCGTCTCGCAAACACAATCTGAATTGGGCAACAATCCTAATATTAAGGCCTATAAAGCAAACGTGCACTGCCCTTATTATGTGTTAAAGGAACAGGCTAATCTGCCGTTATTAAACAACACGCATTTTAAATGAAGCACAAACGAGAGCGCTATTGCAGACAGATAGAGATTTGGACAAATTATAGCTCGCAGCATATTGAAAACACGAACAGAACAAGTTCCTTTTTTGGAGCTGTGAACTTTTGAATTATAAATTATGAACTGAAATAGTTCATGTAGAAAGTGAACTTTCCAAACACTGACTACCTGAAGCCCTAGATGTTCAGCAGCTTGAAGGCCGAATTGTCGGGCGTTTAGCGTTATGGAGTCTCAGTCTTAGCTAAGGTGCGAGGTAATTGATAGTCACAGTAAAATGTTCTATTAGCACTGCGAAAAGGCGACGCAAAGGATTCACAAGAGGGTCGAATCATTTTAGAATGAACATAGTCAGAGCAATGACCATGTTGCGTCGCTCAATTTAAACCATTTCTGCCTAAAACGCCTGCTAAAAACGCCTGTTAAATCCTATGCTGTTCTATGAGAAAGTACCTCATTTCCTGAGGGTTTTCTGAGAAAACAGTAAGAATTGTCAACGTCTACAAAAACCTTAATATCTAAGCCTCTGTAGCACTTAGAAACATGAAATAAGAAGCATTGTGAAGGTAAGAACTGCAGGTTTTATTAAAACCTGCTCCCTGAGCACACAAAAAACAATAACATTTGTAAAAAAACTCTCAAACACACAAAAACAATATAAATCAATGATCTAAAATACAATAAATACAATTTTCAAGTATGCAAACATTATGAGGGAGGGGAAGAGGGGGAGGGAGGGGGGAAGATAAATGGGGAGGGAGGAGCGGAGAGGGATGGAGAGGAGAGGGATGGAGACATCCTGGGGTGGAGCTGGCCTCGCAGTTCACATGGAGCATGAAGCCATGGCGGGGTCAACGTTATCCTGGAGATGGAGATATCTGAAAATACATATGACAAAGCATTCAATCATTCTATTATTATGAGACCCACCCTCTCAGCTGGTGCTAAGACAATGGCCTACTAGACTGTCTATAGGGTATAGTGGTTATAGGTGTTCATATGCCAATTGTTCAGGTCTCATTGAGGCACAGACAGGGAGTACACATTCAAGTTGGATACACAATAAAGCTACACTAACAGAATAGTATATTTCCAGTTCCATCAATGTTATTTATAGTATTTATATTTATTCATAATTGTATTACTATTCATTATGATGTATTATGCTATACAGTTCTGCACGTTATTTTTCTTATCTAAAATCTTTGGACAAAAACGTCTGCTAAATGTAAATGCTATTTATTCATTATGCCATTATTGTATCTATAACTAACATTATTGCATGTATATATTATCAACCATCATCACCATTAGTAATCGCTATAGCGCCACTATCATTACTGCCCATTCCGTTTTCTAAGAGAAGAGAACTCGGAAGATCGCACAAGAAAACAAAACATAAATAATTACCTCCAGATCATTGCCGGTTGTCCAGTCCACCTGGAATCCCTCCTCCTCTCCTTTCGTGCCCACAAAATCCCACTCCTGTGCCGTATCTAATGGATCCTCTGGCACAAAGTCATTATCCTTCTCCCTCTCAGACTCAAATCCTTCAAAATCTATGTCGAAATCACTGACATCGCTATCAAAGTACTCCATGTTCACTGGTACTTCTTCACTGCTACTTCTCGCTAGCCAGCATGGTATCACTGAAAACAAGCACAGAATATCGCGTGGCTATCTGATTGATTGACGTGATTTTCAGCCAACCAAAGTTCATTTTGGTGGTCACCTGATCTTTAGCAAAGCCTTAAGACCAATGTTCCCTCTAAGCTGCGCGCGCGCGCGGCCGCGCAGGCCAGTCGAAGAGCCCGCGCAATAGATTTTTCAAACCGCGCACATTTTCCACACCGCATAAACGATTTTTTTTTAGGGTTTAAAAATCTGAGCATCAAAGGGGATGTAGGCTAGGTAATAAACATTTCAAATACTGACATGTCTGACAACCCAGCCGGATGTGCGTTAGAATGTTTACATACAACATTTCCTTTAGCTCTCTTGCCAGTCTCTGCTCCAGCAGTTATAGGCTACCATGGCGAAAAGAAAGGCAGAGCAGGTGCCCCAGAAAAAGGTCTGCCTAACGTTTAAACATGAGCGGCTAGATGAAATAGTCCAAACTGACTCAGGTAGGATAAAACTTTCAGACATATTTACATATGCTCGGAGGCAAACGCGAAAAGAGTTCGCTCGTGGAAAACGTGCAGTGAACAAAAGTGACATCATTCTGTTTGTCCTTAAAATTTGTGAGCACTTGGATGCCCGCTTCCCTGAGCTGAGTGGGCTGCCTTTGAGCCGGACACGTTGGATCGTGCAGTTAGTAAATTTGATCATGGGCTGAATGACGTGACCAATCTGGCGAAAGGGTTCGAAGCGCTTCTGAAGGAAGCATAATGCGGTCCCGGGACGCATTTATCGAATTCAAGTTCATGGTTATTGAAAAAAGGTGGTCGCTGAAAAGTGAGCATTTTCCAGATCTGGTAGGCCTACAAATTCGACATTTGTGGCACATTCCAAGCATCTAGCGCCGACTGTGAACGCGGTTTCAGTCTAATGAATGCCACTAAGACAAACTCGTGAGGCGAGAAGATTTGAGGTAGAAATTTCCAATATTTTCAATTAGACCTATTAGGCCCTATTCAAAGTGATCTTGATAACTGCAACAACATTTTGACATATGTTTAGTCAGAAAGGTTTGTCTTCCATAGGACTGCAGACAAGATGAGCCAAACAGCCAGATAGGCCTAGCTCCCTCAATGTAATTCAAATTACAGTGGTGGCCAAAATTATTAGAACACCTTACAGATCTGAGAATATTGACCTTTTTTTTTGTCTCCAAAACATACATTTAATTTCATAATGTAAATGAAACATGCAGATGGTTGTTCTGAGCACAACAAATATCAGATTAAGTGCTTCCTACTGTTTTTATCCACTTTTAACTCTAATATTTGGTACGCCCACCTTTGGCAGCAATTACAGCAGCACATCTCTCTGGCATAGAGTCAATATATTTCTTGAGAACTTCAACACTAATGTTATCCGATGCCTTTTGCAACTCAAGCCAAAGGCTTTCCTTTGAATGTACAATAGATCTGTCCAGTTTATTTTCCAACTCGCCCCAAATTTGCTTGATGGGTTGGAGGTTCGGACTTTGAGGGGACCGGTCCATAATTTTCAATGTTCCAGAAGATTCCTTCTGTCACAGGTCGTACTGGCAATAGTTACAAGAATGTTTAGGGTCATTGTTCTCTTGGAAAATAAATCCAGGCCCATTAACACCACTCCCAGAAGGTACTCCATGCCTCACCAGAATGTTATGGTATACTTTCTTATCCATGATGCCATCAATTTCGCCATAGTCATCTGTTCCTAAGGATTAAATGGCACCCTACACCATAATACAACCCCTTCCTTGTTTAACTGTTGGCCAGAGACACTCATTTTTATATCTCTACCCCTCACTTTGTTAAACATACACTCTTCGCTTGTTGCCAAACTATTCAAACCTGGACTCATCAGTCCACAACACTTTAAACCAATCTTTCTTTGTCCATTTCTTGTGTTCTTTTGCAAATTTCAGGCATTTCACTCTATTCTTCTCTTTCAGTAATGTTTCTGTGCTGCTATTCTGCCAAAAAGTTATTTTTCTCACAGCTTCTGACGCACAGTTCTTGGGAACACTATTGAACCGTTAGTCATTGTGTTGTTGATCTCGTCACCAATTCTCGTGAAGTCTTTCTTCAGTCCTTAAGACTGAGAATTCTGAGATGCTTCACTTCACACAGTTTATTTTTTTAGCCTCTCCCCTTTCGGTTCTGGTGGAATGGCGGTCTAAAGTGTATTTTACAGTGCTTGGACTGCATGTCAAGTCCTTGGCTATGCGGCGGTAACTACAGCCAGCATCAAAAAAGTGCCTTTATTCGAACCCGTTGCTCACTCATTAGCTCATTCTTCACCTTAGCCATGTTCAAAGAGCAACATTTGCTTCAAGACTGCCTCTCTAGAGGCTTTGAATCTATACCAATTGGTGGTGTGGCCTCAGTGACAAAACCCTTATGTTACCAATCACTTAATGCGGAAGATAGGCCTTGTACATTCAAAAGAATCACCGAGCTGTGTCCTGAGACTCTTGCATCACCATCAATTTAACCACGACCACACCTGACAATGATTAAACAAGTTGTTTGGCTTCTTCTGTGAAGGAACATGATTGTGTGACATTGACAGTGAAATAGGCCTAGTTTGTTTTTGTACGGAAATTGACCTAAATCTACTTATGATAGCTCTATTCTATGGTTTATAGAGCATAATGATGACTTTGTAGGTATTTCATTAGTTTTAAGGGTATTTTAATGGCCAATTCAACAAAAACAACTGAAACCTCTTAAATATGCCGAGTGTTCTAATAATTTTGGCCACCACTGTACATGTTTTGTAGCTTAGTTTGTTGCAAACCACTCCAGTTATTACATTTTTTTTATAAAGGCTACCTTTAGGAAAAAGTACACTATAATTACTATATTTATTGTAAAGCACTGCATTAGCAGTTTTCTTTCAATGAAGTTCAACTTAAATGTTGTACCTGCTGAGAAATGACTAAACACCTTGGATACTTTTATTTTGTGTATATATACAGCCGCGGAAAAAATTAAGAGACCACTTCAAAATTATCAGTTTCTCTGGTTTTACTATTTATTGGTATGTGTTAAAGTAAAATGTACATTTTGTTTTATTCTATAACCTACTGGCAACATTCCTACCAAATTTCAAATAAAAATATTGTCATTTAGATCATTTATTTGCAGAAAAATGACAATTGGTCAAAATAGCAAAAAAGATGCAGTGTCTTCAGATCTCGAATAATGCAAAGAAAACAAGCTCATATTCATTTTTAAACTACACAATACTAATGCTTACACTTAGGAAGAGTTCAGAAATCAATATTTGGTGGAATAACCTTGATTTAAAATCACAAACTTTCATGTGTCTTGGCATGCTCTCCACCAGTCTTTCACATTGCCGTTGGGTGACTTTATGCTACTCCTGGCGCAAGAATTCAAGCAGCTCGGCTTCTTTTCATGGCTTGTGACCATCCATCTTCCTCTTGATCACATTTCAGAGGTTTTTTTTGGGATTCAGGTCTCGAAATTGGGCTGGCCATGACAGGGTCCTGATCTGGTGGAACTCCATCCACACCTTTACTGGCCTGGCTGTGTGGCATGGAGCATTGCCCTGCTGGAAAAAACACTTTTCAGAGTTGGGGAACATTGTCAGAGCAAAAGGAAGCAAGTTTTTCTTCCGGGACAACGTTGTACTTTGCCTGGCTGAGGTTTGTAAAAGACCATAATGATTGAAAAAAGCGGACTGGAGGGTCTTCTAGTTCGTCTTCTCTGATGAGTCCAATTTTCAGCTTTGCCCAACACATGGTCGTCTGATGGTTAGACGGGGACCTGGAGAGGCCTACAAGCCAGAGAGTCTTGCACCTACTGTGAAATCGGACTCATCAGAGAAGACGAACTTAGAAGAACCTCCAGTCCGCTTTTTCAATCCTTATGGTCTTTTACAAACCTCAGTCAGGCAAAGCACAACGTTGTCCCGGAAGAAAAACTTGCTTCCTTTTGCTCTGACAATGTTCCCCAACTCTGAGAAGTGTTTTTTCCAGCAGGGCAATGCTCCATGCCACACAGCCAGGCCAGTAAAGGTGTGGATGGAGTACCACCAGATCAGGACCCTGTCATGGCCAGCCCAATTTCGAGACCTGAATCCCATAAAAAACCTCTGAAATGTGATCAAGAGGAAGATGGATGGTCACAAGCCATGAAAAGAAGCCGAGCTGCTTGAATTCTTGCGCCAGGAGTATCATAAAGTCACCCAACGGCAATGTGAAAGACTGGTGGAGAGCATGCCAAGACACATGAAAGTTGTGATTTTAAATCAAGGTTATTCCACCAAATATTGATTTCTGAACTCTTCCTAAGTGTAAGCATTAGTATTGTGTAGTTTAAAAATGGATATGAGCCTGTTTTCTTTGCATTATTCGAGATCTGAAGACACTGCATCTTTTTTGCTATTTTGACCAATTGTCATTTTTCTGCAAATAAATGATCTAAATGACAATATTTTTATTTGAAATTTGGTAGGAATGTTGCCAGTAGGTTATAGAATAAAACACAAATGTACATTTTACTTTAACACATACCAATAAATAGTAAAACCAGAGAAACTGATAATTTTGAAGTGGTCTCTTAATTTTTTCCGCGGCTGTATATCATTATCATTCATAACCAGTGAACCAGTCATAACCTCCCTAAACCTTATTTAATTTCAACCAAAGATCCTTTAAGTTCAACTAAACTGACTGGTAAAACACCATCATTAAAATGTCCAGCCATTATAAAGGATTTTGAATAAATATCAACCTTGTAGACATATTGATGCATTTGCTGTCATCTTTTTTGGAAACCTATGGCAAACGCAGGCTCGTGGTCATTTTCGTAAGGTCGCGTGGTTTACGAATTGCTCACAGTGCTGAAATGTGCGCTCAGAATAAAAAATATTTGCTCAGTGCTGAAAAAAATTAGAGGGAACATTGCTTAAGACCCATCCCATGTGTAATTTTAACCAACCAGAGTGAGTTATACGCTGCATTCGTCATGAAAACAGCACGTGTACAAAATGCTGCGCTACGCAGCAACTGGCAGGAAAGCCTATGTTGCGCTACGCAGCAACCGGCAGGAGGGGCTATGCTGCGCTACGCAGCATCCGGCGCCAATGGGTTAACGCCACAGCAGGTTGCGATTAACGGACACTTATTGACGCGCATCAGACATTCATGTTTTTTTCCCCATTGTAAACTTAGGCAAATAAACATGTTGCATTCTAAACTACCTGATTATGTTATTATTTGAGCTACGCATGCCGTCAGTTTTCTTCAATAGGCTAATTTAGAAGCAGAAATAGATATTTGGCCGGCTTATCATTAAAATGTCCGGCAAATGAAAACTATGCTGGTCATTTTGACCGGCAACATTTTTCTCTAGCGGAACCTCTGGTGTGTGTGTGTGTGTGTGTGTGTGTGTGTGTGTGTGTGTGTGTGTGTGTACGCATGCGCGCTACTGAAGCGAACCAATGAAATATGTGTGTTTGTTTGTGTCTGAGAAGCCAGTGCTGCAGTGTAGGAGATGTCTGTACTGCTACCACCCCTCATGCCTGGGACCCACCTACCCCAAGCCTCTCAAGTGCAACCTGCCCTGGGTGAGTGACCTTTCACCTCTGAGGTTACAACAGCAAAATACTCACAAAGTTCCGGTACACAAATGTGCTTTAATGTTGTCCTGGCAACACTTACTGCCAGAGTTAGGGTGCATAAGTTCCTAGAACACAGGAGAATTTGCACTTTCGAAATCACAATAATTTCTATTACTTTTGTGCGTGCCCAATGTGGGTTGAAATTAATTTGAAAAGTGTATAGGTTTGCTCGAATATCGTTCGAATGTGACATTTGAGTGTCACCAACCCAACTGATACTTTGTTTCAGGTATGTATGAAATGCATTCGCTGCAAGAGCTGTGGGATGACCCCAGGGAAGACATGGGACATGGCCTGGAACCACGAGCAGGACCTGTGTCCCGACTGCAGTGTCCTCCATAAGCTGGGTAAAAAGCCTTACTCAAACACTCCCACTCTTACATACACACACACACACACACACACACACACACACACACACACACACAACAGAACATCCCTCTACGGCAAAAATGCATAGAACACTTTACACAAAACCCCACCGTAAATAACCCAATAGAGAGCATTACATTATTACCCTTCAAAACCACAACCACACAAGCTTCCTGCATCGCAGACCTCTTTTAATCAGCTTTTAAAGGTACAATAGGTAGAACTACAGATTAAAGGTACATGTGTATTTCAAGCATTGGGATTAAACAAGAGGCCATTTGAAAGTATCTGCCTGGAGGCGTTCTTAAAAGTTTTGAAGGTTATTTATGCTGGTCCTGATATTCTCATCCTTGGGCTCCCTTCTCTCCTCCAGGTAACTTCTGTCCAGTGTGCCAGGGCTGCTATGATGAGACGGGCTGCAAGAAGCACATGCTAAAATGCGCCCGATGTTCTCACTGGGTACACAGCAAGTGTGAGAAGCTCTCAGGTGAGTGACTCAACCACTGTAGCTCGGTTTTGCCGGATTATACTATGTCTACCATAAGTCCTGTCCTCTATGGTGAACTGTTACCACGTACCCGACTGAGTGGATTTTTTGAGGAATTGCCCACTTGTGCTGAATCGATTCTCCTCTTTTGTGGTCACTGTTTCTATATCCTCTATCACAATATATTTTTGTGACCTCTCTCTCTCTTTCTTTCTTTCTTTCTTTCTTTCTTTCTTTCTTTCTTTCTATCTATCTATCTATCTATCTATCTATCTTTCCTTCTCTCCGGCCCCCCTCAGATGAGGATTGTGAGCGGCTGGACAAGCGTACTGTGGGCGGGTTCATCTGTACTCCGTGTGGTCTGGGCAACTGGAGGGTGGAGCTTCAGGAGGAACTGTGTACCGGGCTGCAGATGGTTCTGTCTGCTCTGCTCGACTCCCCGCTCACGCAGGACATCCTTACCTGTGAACAGGTACACATGCCAACACCGGGCTGTTACGCTTTTCAATCTCACTTTGCTGCTCACACACGCTCAGTTCTTAGACCAGCTCTGACAATTATACCTACTCATCTTAACACACACACACACACACACACACACACACACACACACACACACACACCACATTTCACCTATTGGGATGGTAACCCGAATACACATTGGAAAACACAGGAACTACCTACACTCAGCCCAGCTTTACACAATTGACAATTGCTCTCTCTCACTCACACACACACACACACACACACACACACACACACACACACACACACACACACACACACACACACACACACACACAGAGACAGAGAGAGGGAAATATTGCAGTGATGTGGCCCTCAATGAAATGTTTTGTGTCTTTTGTCTGCAGTGTGAGGTATCCCTAGAGGATGTGGCTCTGAAGAGGCATCCAGCCGTGTGTGATCTGCATGCCGTCAGCAGGAAGCTGGAGCAGGGTGACTACACCACTGTGGTGAGGCCTGAGTCTCTTTACATACTTTCAGATTGTTAGCACGTATTCACATGCACACTATTTCACCTATCACTCTTTCTCTCTTGCGCGCACGCACGCACGTACACATGCACACACTCACCCATCTTGTACACCTACACACTTCAATATCTTATGTCACACTTCCTGGCAAACACACACACACACACACACACACAATTTTCTCACATAAACATATAATTTCACAAATAATCAATTTATCGCACATACCTCCACTTCTCTTACCTGTTTGTTCGTCTCTAACCCCAGAGAGCTTTCAGTGAGGACGTAGCCATGGTGATGTGGAAGAAACCAATAGCTAAAGATTTGAGTCCTCCCAACGAGCTCAGGTCCTTCTACATGCAGGTAAGACTTGACCAGGTCTTAGGTGTCAGTCTCAAGTCTGTGGCAAATCATTCTGTCTGTATTCCAAAGGATATTTATGTAGTGATAGAAGGTGTTAATTATTTGTTTTTGCAAAATATGGTAATCTGTGTGTTATTTTGTATTTTGTTTGTAGCTGATGAAGGAGGCCTTCAGCTGGCTCAATGGAGGACACATGGAGACGTGGGAGCCGCGCTCTCAGGAATTTCCCAGGTACTCCATTACTACCACATTACACTAGTTTCTACTCTGTTTACTCCATTACTACCACATTACACTAGTTTCTACTCTGTTTACTACTCTGTTTACTCCATTACTACCCGTTTCTTCTCTGTTTTGGACTTTTCTTGGACTCTCTTGGACTGTTTAATTCTAATCAACCTGTCCAAGAGAAGAAAAATGCTTGTTTACACATTCTGGTTATGCATTTAAAACCCTTAAAATTTTACTTTAGAGTTGTAAGCCGTATCAGTTGTAAATCATTTCTAACATAAATCTGATAATTGTGAGCATTATAAGTTGTAAATCATTTTGTGATGCTCAATTAATTAACTTCTTTTTTTTCCCGTTCTCATTGGCTCACTATCTCTCACCCCTGTTTTCCTATAGTGGTATGCTCCCAGAAGCGGTGCTTCCTCCCTCTGATGAGCATAGCTATGCCCAGTGGCTGGAGAGAGATCACTTTGATGCCCAAGGTAGGGTGAATTATTAATTATGTCAGTTGTGAAATCTCAATGATGGAATGCCTTGATCAATCTGTGCTTTCTGTCTCACTAACTCCTGTTTTCTCTCATAGGAGTGAAAGGGATCCTTAATCCTGACCAAGCTAAGAGTCTGTATCAGGATTCCAGACAGTGCGCCCTCTGCCAGAAACATGGAGATGCCATGCCCAATGTGAGCCCTATTGCCATTACATTTACACCCGTACTTTCACAACAATCATAATCCGCTTTCCCACTGCATGGTACCGGCTTGGCTCGGCTAGTCTCGGCTCAACTCCGCTCGCTTTTTTGGCTTTTTCATTTGGTGGACCTGGTACATTTTTGGTGCCACCTCCGTTGAGCTTCCAAGCGGGCTTTGGCGACTCCAAAAGTGATGTGAAAACTACAGAGTGATGAAAATGGAAAAGCGGCTGTTGATTAATGTCCTGTTGGTCCTTGAAAGTTTAGGCACTCCTGTTTAACACCCACACCTCTCTCCATCCTATTTCTCTCTCTCTTTCTTTCTCTTTCTCTCTCTCTCTGTCTGTCTCCCCCCCTGTTCTCTTTATATCTCTGACATGCAGGAGGCAGGCAGGCTGCTGTATCTAGGTCAGAATGAATGGGCTCATGTTAACTGCTGCATCTGGTCTGCTGAGGTGCAAGAGGAAAAGGGGGCCCTCTTGCATGTTCACAGCGCTGTGACCAGGGGGCGCTACATGGTGAGAACCTCCTGAAGATTTTTAAGTGCTTAAGTTGTATGTTTACCTTTGCCTTAACTTCTTACTCCTCTTTTTTAAACTCCAGGAAATTGTTGTGTCTAAAACTAGCAAGTTAACCAGCTAAAAGCCAACAGACATGCCTTGGACAAGGCAACAATAGCACAGTTGGCCCTGATAAAAGCTATCATACTTTATAACACATAGATATTGGTGATAGGTAATGCTGTAAAAGCTGTGACACTTTTGCTGGATTTCAGACCTGGATCACAAAACAACATAGTAAATAGCCAGAGCTGGTAATTGTAAAGACATGTGTATGTATCTGTCCCTAGCATGACCATAATCCAGTCAAAATTAATTTGAGGAAAACTCAGTCTGTCAACTGTCACTTGCATACTGTCACGACTCACACCCTCCCTAATTTATTGTTCCTTCCCTGCCACTTTTTTATCCATCTGTCTTCATACTACTTCTGTTCCTCTCTCCAACCCCTCTCTAACCAGCGCTGTGAGCGGTGTGGCCTGTCGGGGGCGACAGTGGGCTGCTGTCTCAGCTCCTGTCAGAGTAACTACCACTTCATGTGCGCCCGCGTCCGCAACTGCGTCTTTCAGGAGGACCAAAAAGTCTACTGCCCTAAGCATTGTGACCTCAACGATGGCAAGGTGTGTGTTTGTGTATGTAAGAAAATCAGAGAGACTGTATTCTATTAAATTATGTTTGATTTGAATGTTTTATTGTTATACAGCTCTTCAGAAGGCTGCAGAATGTTTCGTTGAATTGGCCACCCAAATCTTCATTTGTTTCTTATATGGGCCATTCTACCGAATTCGTGTAATATGCAGTCCCTCAACAATAAAAACTATTTACAAAACATTTAGGTATTTAGGCATAGATATTTAATTAGAACATGTTATGGTCTATATAAACCCAATGCATTACATGAGATAGTGATAAGCTAAATATATACAAAATCATCATTTATACTTTCTATTGGGAAGTAGCTGTCCCCAACCCTGACATCTAAATTTCAATGCCTTTAAATAACACTTTTCAATTTTTTTTTATTTTTTTCAATGATTTAATTTCAAAGATCTTTATGATTGGGTTGAAACAGAACTTGGAATATTTAGATTTATTGTGGGTTTCATTTTTAAATCAATTTTCTATACTCAAAAAATCATGTCCCTAGTTTTCATGTCACTACCGAAACACAACAGTTTTAGTCCATTGGCTGAGCCTGTGTTTTAGCCACGACTCTGCATTTTTGACCATGCAGTGACACTGCATCTCTGTCCCTCATGGTTGAATGGTAAGTAGCTAAATCCCATAGTTTTTATATAAATGTGTTCCAAAGTCTGAAAATCGACGTGTAACCTTAAGAATTGTCACTACCGAAACGCATGTTCTTCAATTAAGTAAACCTTTTGGGGTTTCATGGAAAATCTTATGTTTGTATGTGTGTTCACCTCTTCAAAGATGTGTTTGCAAGCCGTGTGCTTGCTAGAATTCTTTATTTATGCTTAAAGTTAGCTAGAATTGTCACTACCGAAACAGTCACTACCGAAACATATGGTATTGACCAGATGATTTCGGTAGTGACAAAATGAAATGGTAAGTAGTTTGATCCCATAATTTTTAAATAAATGTGTTGTGTTGACTAAAGGGCGGCCCAGAGCACCTTTTGGATGATTTTGGGAGAGAAATGAACATCCATCCAACAGTGCAGTCACTACCGAAACACTGGATGTCACTACCCAAACAGTGCAGCACTACCGAAACACAGGATGTTTTGTAAAAAATTAAGTGTATTAAGTAATCAACTAAAATGTTATGATACTGATTGGATTAATGTATGTTCAATTTCATCAATCAACAACTCTGGAATCAATATGATCAGTATTTTGCATTTTACAAAGAAATATTGCACTTAGATTTTGATGAATTGTATAAATTGAACTTGAAAATTTGGTTAAAATTTCATTTTTATGAATTTCATTATGAAAACCTTCAAGAAATATTTGTAAAAATACTCTTCAGAGAAGGGAAGGAAACACAATCTGAACAGGTCAATGATAATACTTTTTTACTATAGTAAATGTGATGTTTCGGTAGTGACAATTTTTGGAAGAGGAAAAACATTCCAACACATTCTGAAAATACAATATAAAAATTGACTGTTCTTTTACTAGATATGTGTACTTTAGATATGGTACAATATACATACAGACAAAGTTTTGGGAATAAAACATAAACAAATTCAAAATATTTCCGACCTGACTTTGCACCAATTCGGTAGAATGGCCCATATATTATTAATCGACAGATTATACATTATCCCTTATACAGCACACATATTACTGGCAGAATACATGTGGTGCTGTATTAGTAATTGTTCTACAAAAGCTTCTCGACATCCTGTAATAAGCAGCAGTACCACATAGAGGTGTTGTTCTTTTCCTGTTGAGATGGTAATGTGTCTATTTTTGTCTCCTGTAGGTGGTGTCCAGTGATGGCTTTGAGGTTTTGCGGCGCATATATGTGGATTTTGAAGGATTTAGTCTCCGCCGGAAGTTCCTCACTGGTTTAGAGCCAGACGTCATTAACATGATGATTGGTGAGTTTGGGGCTGAGAAGATACATGCATTGCAGACTATTTTAACTCACAAAAATCACAATCATTCTTGGGCTTAGAAGAGGGTATTACAGTATTTTAATCTACCCTGTCCTATCAGTGCCGATGTGTGGGGGTTAATATTGTCATTTTGTTTTATTCTATTTCAGGCTCGATGCAAATCCATCGTTTGGGTGTGTTGACAGAGCTGTCTGCAAACTCAGGAAAGCTGTTCCCTGTGGGCTACCAGTGAGTAGAACCCCTAGTCTCTTTGAAATGGGATTTCACCCATTGATTTCTCTACTCTGCGGCCGACCCTATGTTGCTCGCTGTGCTGAGTGGTGGTTGGGTGAATGATAATGGTGCTCTGTCTGTGTGTACAGGTGCTCCCGCTGGTACTGGAGCACAGTGAACCCTCACCGTCGCTGTAAGTACACCTGTCAGGTGCGGGAGATGCAGCCAAGCCAGCCAGAGCAGTCGGCGGCGGGCAAGGTCCACTGCCAGGGCAGCAACCAAACCACGGCCCACAGCCCAGCACCACTCCGGGGTAACCCCTGCTAATTATACAACTTTAGACATTGGTTGTGTGTTTGCATGTGTGTGCATGGAAATATTCTGCATACCAGTTAATTTTGAATTTTTTTTTTCTTCACTGGTTAATTTTGAGGAAGTTATAATCTACGTATTTTTGTATTTTGTCTAAGCGGTGTTTGTCTCTGTAGCCATGGTAACTGAAGAAGACACAACACCGCAGCCCGTGGAGATTCCCACTGGCACTCAGTCACCAAAAGCCAAACATGATGCTGGATCCAAAACTTCAGCTTCTACCCACTCTAGAAGACCGGTAGGGGGATTATCCAGACCCCTGCCTTCCCCAGGTGAGCTCCTCTGTTGATGGAAATATCCCAAAAAGATGTGTGATGTGATATTGTGGTGCAAACACTTATCAGTTGCTGCTTGTTGTGCTCCAGGCAATGCAGGCTCCAAGTCCCATCACATCCTGACCATCAGCGATCTGGATGAAACTCGACGACCCCGCCGCCCTAGTGCCACCCTGCGGGGACGTAACTCCTCTCCCCTTAGGCCTGAAGCCGGCTCGCTTCTCCCAAGGTCCCTCCCCTTCAGCTCTCCAAACCGGTCTTTGTCCTCCTCCCCCACGTCCCTCGCCCCCTCAGGACTCTCTCCTCTTCCTGCCACTGTGGGCAGCCTCTCTTTGACCCTCCACCTCTCGCCAAAAGTTCCACAGCTATTCCACATCGCCCAACCAGAATCAGCCGAGGTGCCGCAAGACTTCCTGGCCTCGTCGGAGCCGGAGGACGCGGCTGTGATGGCGACCAATGGCGTGAGTCCTGTGCCGTACACAGATGAGGAGACCGTTCTCTTAGTCGCAGATGAGCTGTCTGCCGACCCAGATGCTGATGAGGACACCGTTATACTGGTCACAGACCAGGGAGCACCCTACGGACACTTTGATGTGGACACGGATGACGTAGTAGCCTCGATGCTGAACACCAAGCTAGAGTTCGACGAGGCCCTGCTGCACGAGAACATGGTGCTGCAGTACAGAGCACACACAGGGGGGGATGTAGAGATGAGAGAAGGTGAAGGAGGAGGAGATGAGGTGACCCAAACTCACGAGGAGTTGGTAGATGCATGTAGGTCAACAGGCTCCAAAGAGCCTTCCCCTCCCAATTTGGTGGCGGAGAGGTTGCGGATCGATTCCTCGGACGATGAGGACATGGACCACTATTTGAATTTCTCGAGGACTGTGGTTTTGCACGAGGCGTCCAAGGACCCGGCACAGGCAGGCCTGTCCTGCCTTCCTACCTCAGGTAATATCTCGCAGCTGGACGGAGCAGACAATGAGTCGGAGAGCGACGCAGGGGAAGCGACAGGGGAAGATGACTCTCAGGGACTGGGGAAGACCAGCCAGAATCAGGTATCAGAGCCATCTGCAGGAACTAGTACCAGTGAAGAACACGTTAGTACGGTAACAACATCAGCAAGTCATTCCAAGATTTCTGCTGTGGCATCAGTATTATCGTCAGGTTCTGTAGCTTTTGCAGATCCTCAAAACTCTGTCATGCTGGACCCCAACACTGGTGAGTTTGTATCTGCAGATAGTGGCTTGAAAGCAATGCCCATCTCAAGGCCACAGTCAGTTGTCAGCCAGTTGTCAGTAAAAACCCGACCTTTATTCAATCCAAGGGTGCGAATAATTGAAACCTCATCTCCACCAACCTACCTAGCTGTGAACACCCCACGCCCTTCTCCTCGACTTCAACCTAAGCAGAATATAGTTAAGCTCGCATTTCCCGCAAGTAGGTCTCGTCCGCTCATCCCATCTACCTCATCACCAGCATTCCGTGCTGTACCCCTAAAAGATCCTATAACCGCTGCCCCAATTGTAATCAATGGTTTTGGGTCACCTACACAAGAGAACGAAATCCCTAGGGGAAAACCTATTGCCATTCGCCTGACTAACCCAAAGCAGCCCTTAGACCAGCAGGGACGCGTTACGACTGGCACATCTCAGGCCCCTCAGATTCTTCTGGTCAATCGTTTCGGTCAGATCCTCGTGAAAGACCCCCAAAGCAACACCTTCCAGAGCCCTAGTGCAACATCACCCTCATTAAACAACATTAGTCAGATCGCCAAGATCATCCACAGTAAGAATGTCCTGCCACGACCAGTCCCAAAGATTCTGGTGACCCCTGTTTCTTCACCGTGCACCGTGGCCCCTCAAACCTCAAACGTCACCACACACATCATCTCTTACACCACCAGTAGTGGCTCAGCACCCCCCACTAACATCTGGATCCGAAAATTACCCATGCCCAACGCATCACAGCAAATCACTCAAAGCCAAAGCGGGACACCCTCCAGTGTCAGAATTAATGAGGTCACCATTCCACTCCGAGGTCAGAGTCAGGGAGAGATGGCTCAAGCTATAATAGACAAAGCCATGGCCAGCCACCGTGAAGGGATCTCCTCTCCTAAGCTGAGCCCGTCCCAGTTCTCCGTGCATCCTTTCCTGAACAAACTGGAGTCTCCCCAAATGATAGCGACACCGCCGTCTGCACAGAGGAGAACCAAGCCTGCTATCCTGACCAAATCGGCTTCCCAAGTGCGGATAAAGAACGTGTCATCTGTGTCTGAACGCATCGGAGTGAAAAAATGTCGGACTGATTTTCTGCCACAGGCACCCCCTACTGCCAAGGCGGATCTGATTAGCAGCGCAGCAGCCTCTAGGTTAGAAATCTTTCCGTTCATGACTTGATTTTCATAATAATCTACCTTTTGTATTTACTGATGTAGAAAGTAAAGTATTGTTTAGAATAGTTTCATTATGTTTTTTGTATGTATAGTGTACGATGTACAATTTTGTTTCATTTGACCATGAAATACTTATCACACAGATGTAGCGGCGTTCGTATAAAAAATCCATCAGCAAAGGATATCTTGGAGCTTGATCAGCCGAAACCTGAGCGTCCTGAACGGCCAAAACCTGACATCCCCAAACAAGAAGATAGCAAAGTGTAAGAAATTTCAAGATATCTCAACTCTATTATTGTTTGATTGTTGTGTCACTGAATCTAAACTTAAGACTTAGTTCTATATGCATGATAAATATATTACCAGCTTTACCATGGTATTTGCCAGTACTCTAACAGTACTCTAACCTATACCTGTCACCAGGGAGACGACTAAACATGTCCGACCAGCTGTCCCCCAAGGAGCTAACGGTGGTCTCCCAGGGAAAACCCACGTGTGGGTGAGCGCTCGAGAGGGTGATCTATCTGACTGGGGTCCCTACTCAGGTGCGTTACAGACCATAACCTTGTAGAACGTTCTAGAAGCATGGAAAACAAATGGGTGTGTTTCCTGGTTCAGCTCTCGTCTCACGTCCTCCTTTTTCTGGCTATCCTGTCAGGGATGAGTTCTGATGAGGATTCTCCGTCTCCTAAACGTTCTCCCAGCGAGTCACCGAGAAAAGACGAGCCTCGTCTGAGCTTCATCATCACCAGCGATGACGGCTTCAGGGTGGAGGCGGACAGTATCGAGGGTGGGTCTCTGCAAATGCACACACACACACCACACACACCACACCACACCACACCACACCACACCACACCACACCACACCACACCACACCACACCACACCACACCACACCACACCACACCACACCACACCACACCACACCTGCCACTGCATTCTCACCAGTGCTTCAACTGTTGGGTCATTATTCAATCTGCTCCATAACTTATTATTTTAAATCTGTTTCTATGTGTCTCTTATGTCTTGTTCTCCCTCTGTCTCTCTCCCGCCCCCCCCCACTCTCTCTCTCTCTCTCTCTCTCTCTCTCTCTCTCCATGGTTACCCCTGCAGTGGCATGGCGAGCTGTGTTAGAGGGCGTCCAGGAGGCGAGGATCGGCTGCGGGATGCGTCAGCTACCCGTGAGCGTGCTCAGCGGCGGCCAGCTACTGGGTGTGGTGCACAACGCCGTGCTCTACCTCCTGGAACAGCTGCAGGGCGCCGCCAAGTGCCAAAGCCACCGCTTCCGTTTCCACCAGCAAGAGAAGCCTGAGGAGGAGCTACCCATCAACCCCAGCGGCTGTGCTCGGGCCGAGGTCTACCAGCGGTGAGCCCTAGCTCCGTGACCCGAGTACTTTAGGCAGCAGGGCACAGGGCAGCAAACAACAAAGCAAAGAGTAGAACAAGACAGGAAGATACAGCTGACGATGTTCTTGGAGAACTACAAAAAGAAAAAAAATTGTGTCTTGAAGTTTTTAGGGTTCTTGTCATAGAACCGTCTGTGCTTGTCGCTTGAGTACATTCTACAGAATGCTTACTAAAGGATTTTCATCTGCTCTGCAGTGTTTATCTGCAGTGATGTTTTATATTCTGCCGACAGCCTGTCTCTTCAGCTCCCCATCAAATGGGAATTAAACATGGCAGAATAGACAATTGCAGATATCTGAGTCTTGTTACATAGTCGATTCTTCAATGAATAGTAAAAACTGTTTAAGTAAATAAAAAAACAGAGGGGCCGGTTAACACTTGGGAGTCCAAGTCCTGATAGACTCTTTTAGGTAGTCTGACATGCCTTGATATTTTTGATATTTACTACAAGCATTGATGCAAGGCATGCGAGGCATAACAGTGAGGTAATAAGACTTAGTTCCTATCGCACGGCATGCTACCGAAGGTCAATGATAGTTACAATGGTGGTACTTTGAAAGCCAAATATTTTCTGACGTGGTACTCACGGTGAAACGTTTGAGAACCACTGTTCTAGAAGACCTCAGCAATAATAACATGAGAGTAAAAGGAATATAGTAAAATATTTTTTGTGTGTAAATCATACAATAACATACCCTTACAAAAACACATGGTTTCCTTCTATCTCACACCTGAAGCATATCATATGCATGGCTCTTTTACAATACAACAAAGCAATATGTGGCCTGATGAAAAGAAACTAAGGCCAAAGTATATGCAGAGGAAGGGGCATTGAATGTTTCATACCTCTTAGAACTCACACCTAATATTTGTCAAATGCATGGCTGTGTCTTCTACAGGAAGTCCACCTTTGACATGTTTGACTTCCTGGCGTCTCAGCACCGAACGCTACCAGAGAACACCGTCTACGATGAAGAGGAGGACGACCTCCCACTCAAATCCACCAGGTTGGTGTTTAGCATGTCCAACAACTCATTCTGAGAAAATGTTCTTCATAACTCTCTCCAGCCCCACTTCTCTGCTGTTAGTCTCTTGTTGATCGTATCTTTGTCCCGACTTTGTAATATTGTAGGTATAGTTATAATTTGATCAAACGGTGCTATACTTAGTGAGATTTTTATATATAAAATGGTTTAAGTAAATCCTCTTTGTCACCCATGTCCCATTCTGAAGAACTACATTCATTTAATTTCAGTTTCCCAAGTTTCACTGAACCGCTTCATTTTCCCACAGGCGAGCCACCAACAGTGAGCTTCCTGTGGCCATGAGATTTAGGCACCTGAAGAGGACTTCTAAGGAAGCTGTTGGGGTCTACAGGTAATCAAAGAAGTCTTCTTAATATATATAAATCTTTATTTCAGACGCCAAGTTCCATATAAAATAACAGACATACAGCAATAGGCAGTATGCCTATGTATGACAAATGAATTGCTATAGGGAATTTGTCAGGTCACCGTGAGTTCCACCCCAATATCAAAAGACCTGCTTCAATATAACTAATGCCCAGGGTGGACTCTGGACAGGACTTGCAGCTGTCCTTGTGATCCAAAGCAAGGGACCACTAGTCATGTGACGGACAGATAAACACCTGTGTCTTTCCCACTAGCCATATAGGACTTTGCCAGCTATACTGCCAAAAGACACCTGTTGGTGTGTTGGCAAGCTTTTATCAGTGTCAACTTGGCTGTTGGTGGTGTTTGCAAGATTTTTGCATGCTAGTTTTGGAACAGAACTCCTTATTGCTGCTTATTGTTCATCTGGAGAACGTTACTGGATCTTATTTAGGGTTCGTCCACACTAGCCCGGGTAAATACAAATACGCGTATTCGCAATGAAAACTATCTCCGTCCATACTAGCGTTTTCATACCGTTTTCAAAAATGTTTGCGGTCCACACTAGTACGGGTGTACACGGGTACATGACAATCGTTGTCATGGTTGCGCCACTTGCCGCTCTCGTCCTCCGAATATAGTGTAGGACTATTTACTGATCACGGGTAGGAGCATTACCTACATAGTTACAACTCGAGCTATACTACCAAGTGCTTCACTCTACATTGTGCTTAGTGTTAACATAGATGAATGACCACCAAACGCAATGGGTATGCCCTCAATTGTATAAAATGGGAATGTGGATGTACAGCATTGTGGATGTTGGGCAATTGACAGCCAATGATATGGGTCAATATTGACATGTGACCCATCAAAATATAACCGTGTGTGTTTCCGTTGGATTAAGTTCGTTGGATGAAGTTCCAGCAACTGTGTCTTCAAGCAGTTTATTCCTCCGTTTACTTTTTCATTCTGTAGGTTATACCAGTAACTGGGTATGCACGAGTCTCCGTGCAATTCAAATCTGACAGAATTGCCCGAAATGTTTGATCTACCCAGACTGAGATAGCTAGGCAATACAAAAAGTCAAGTCCACTTGGGCTTGAGCTAAAATAGGAAAGGATGGTTGGCAGGAGCAACAGAAAAACCCAGACAGATCAAGCAGCAGCCGTTGGTCTCAGCTACTTAACTTGTGGCAAATGATTTTGAAAGGACTGGCCGAATGGTTTAAGCCATTTACCATTCACGTTACTCAGAGTGATGAGACTATGTATTTGGCAGCATTTAAAACAAAGCTCCGGAGCTACGATAAAATGTGTTCAACAGCCACCGATGTCAACTTGATGAGTGCATAAATCTTGTGCTTCAAGAGTGAACTGTCCACTACGACCTAAGGACATGGAGGAATCGTGCCATATCTTTCAGGTGCTTGTTGATCTTCGAATTCACCGGGCCATTTCACGACTCCTACATCAATGAAGCTGTATTTATAGTCACAAACAGCTTGGATGTTTAGCAAGTATTTGTTCTTTATGTTGATGAAATCTGAAAGATTTGAACACGGTTGTTTTATGTCTATGTGTGTGCCATCGACAGCGCCTACACTGATGTAGGCTATAGGCTACCATAGTTTTGGTAGAAATTACTGGTAAGGTCTGCTACTGCAGGCGAGTGAGTGGCAGGGTGCTGTACCAAGATGATTGGTGATAGCTGTACATACCTACCTGACAATTTTTGATACCGTTCGACGGGCCAAGCTAAATAAGTTAGCGGTTTTGCACAGCCTGCCTTCGTCGCTGAGGTAGTACAACGTACCGGCCACCTTTTTAAACACCTGCACTGGCTCTCTCATTCCAGTTGCCTGGCCTTCAATATGAGGGCCTAAGATTGCACTCAATCTGTAAAGGTTCCCTCTTGACAACCTGAAACTCTCCACTCCTCGGGCAATATTATTCCCTTTTGTAAAACATTTATCTTTTATTTTTCTTGCTATTTATTTTATCTTGCTAATATGTTTTATGCATCAACCACACCAAGTTCATTCCCTAAAATAATTATGACTCTGATTATGTTCAAAAGTGTTGTCAAATAAAGAAACTGGTTATCATTTACTCTGTCTTATGTGACCTGTCTGTTCTTTCGCGGCCTCTTCTCCTGGCTTACGAAGTTCGCGCTTACCTAAGTACATTGTTATTTATTTAAGAAGCATTATTATTTAGGTTAGTTTTGTGCCTAATTTGACACGTGCCTAAATTATCATTCATTATTTAAGGAATTATAGAGGCTTCTTTCTTATAGATACATTGGACTTTTTCTTTGATAAGGATAAAGGTATCGCAAATTTGTTTATGCCACTGTGAGTGTGAACTTGTCTGTACGCTACGGATCTTGTTAAAGACGGATGCATATGCATAAGCTTGAGTAATTGTCTAGTTTAATGGACCCGTTCATTGAATATACTGTTAGAAAAGAAAGAAAAAAAAGAGTAATTTCAACGTTTAATTGCCACTACATATATGGGTATCCATTATAACATTCACTAACTATACTAAGGAAATTGTAGAGACAGCAGCATAATCATTTCACCTCCAATGTTTATTTTAAAGTTCTAGCCTCTCAAGCGCAAGCTACCCCTAGTGCCATAGCAACCGAACGTCATCGTATCTGAAAAGCTCCGTGGACCCCGTCCCCACTACTACTCGAACGCGGCGTTTTCAGATGTCTCCGGCCAGGGGAGCGTATTCGAAAATCTCCGTTTTCAGTGTCCGAATACGCCGTATTAGTGTGGACGGTAAAGCCAAACGCAGACATATTAATGCGTTTCTACATTTACCCGGGCTAGTGTGGACACACTCTTAGTGATGTGGTTTGGATCCATTCAAAGGATCTCATGAGTTCTAGCCTGGTCATGATTGAAGAGAATATAGCTAAATATGGAAGTCATCACTTGACACTGGTTATTACTTAAAAAATGAGTTGGAAATGCAATGTTGACTTAAGAACTGTATTTCTAGATGGAATCTAAATCATCCTATACCACAAGTTCATGTAGTGGGGATATTTTGAAACATAAACATGAAGAGTAAAAACTAGTATCTTGTAAAATCTTTTATATATCTCAGTATGCTGACTGTTTTAAGGTCCCTAACTGATCTCTCGCTGTTTCTTCTCTGCTCCTCTTTCCTCAGGTCTCCCATCCACGGACGTGGACTTTTCTGCAAAAGGAACATTGAGGCTGGTGAGATGGTGATCGAGTACGCCGGGAATGTCATCCGCTCCGTTTTGACCGATAAGCGGGAAAAACACTACGACAGGAAGGTTAGTGCATGAAAGACTGAGCGGTGAAACCTGTCCATTTGTTCGTTAGATCAGTTACTCTGAGCGAAAGAGAGAGAAAAGAATCTGTGGAGAAGGATATATACGAAGTCTGTCTCTTCCTGCTCTCTAATTTGTGTCAAGTCTTGAATTGTCCTCCCTTTCTGCTCCTCACAGGGCATAGGTTGTTACATGTTCCGGATCGACGACTTCGAGGTTGTGGACGCCACAATGCACGGCAACGCAGCGCGCTTCATCAACCACTCGTGCGAGCCCAACTGCTACTCTCGCGTCATCAGCGTGGATGGCCAGAAGCACATCGTCATCTTCGCGCAGAGGAAGATCCACCGCAGCGAGGAGCTCACCTACGACTATAAGTTCCCCATCGAGGATGCCAACAGCAAGCTCCACTGCAACTGTCTTGCCAGGCGCTGCCGCCGCTACCTCAACTGAGGAGGCACTAGCAAAGAGGGAAGAGGAAGAAACTGTGATGGCAGAAGGATTGGGGAACCGGAATCGAGTAGCGTGCTGGTGGAAGGCAAGCTCCTTCGTAAGGTTGTAGACTGGTAAATATCCATGTGCTGGATTACCTCACAGTCTAAAAAAACGGTGTTTGGAGGAGGTACGCAGAAGCTCACAGAATAAGCAGTGTGAGGGCTACACTGAAAGCTGGGATGAGATGGGATGGGGAGGTGGGACTAGGTGCGGGGTTGTCCATTGTTTCTTGTTACAGAGCACTTTGCGGTGAGCTGATTCAAAGTGAGCCTACAAGCCTGGGAGACTTACACAGCAGTTAGCATGGGGCTAATCAGCCTGAGGTTGTGGCACTGGAGGATTTGTTATACCGATGGCCCCATGTCAAAATGCCTATACAAGTGAAATGCCCTTCCCCCTCCCACCATACTTTTTTCTCTCTCTTAACTTTCTCCACAATGTATTTCCCTTATCTTGTCTTTCCCACTTTCAGGGAGTCAACTCAAGACTCCTCCATCTTCCCTAGGACTCGTTACCTCTTTTTCTAACTAGCTGGCTATGTCTGTTTGACTTTTCTGAGTCGAAGAAAAATAGTATGTCCTTTGCTGGAGCGCTACCTTCTGGACATGGCTGATAAAAGTGATGGCAAAACCCTCCTCTGTCCTTCATTGGGTTCCTGCTTTATTGAACCCACAGACTTGTGCAGTCTTCTTTGGACAAACCAAACCATGTTCAACATCTCATACATAGACACAATGGAAATGCAGCTTTACAACACAGGACTTCAGCACTATTTGACATTTTGTTGAGCAGCTATATGTTTTTTGGGGGGATTTTTTTCTACTGTAGTACACCCTTGACTTCAGGGGGAGTTGAAAATGCAAGAAAGATGTTTTTCTTTCTACTGAAGACACTTTGCTGTTCACGGTGTAAGATAAAATCAAAATGTATTGATATAGCATGAGAAAAATGTCAAGTGTTTCTTCCTGTCTGTCTATGGATGCCACCCTTTCTCACACTGACATTCAGAGTTATGGCCTGCTGTATTCTTGGTCTTTTCCCAAGTGAACCTCACTCGCCATTTTTCTCATGCTATTTCGATACATTTTGATTTTTATCTTACAGCGGTGACTTTATTTGATGTAGGTGTTACTCCAAGACTATCCACATCTTTACCTGTGAAGTAGACGCAGTTCATGAACAAATACTGCTTTAATCCTGCATAGAGATGAACCGCTTTTCCTCCAGATGGTATTTTTTTTGTTTTTCTTTTCTTTATGACTGCTGTGTTTCAGACAAGCTAACATAGGCCCCCAGAATGGAGCTGGCTGTTACGACTCAAGCTCCCCAAAATAGCTTCATTATTGTTTTTGTTTTTATATGCGTGTCTTAGTGTTTGTTCGTAAACAAAATACAGTAGGGAACCTTAAAGTGTTACAATACAGCAACCTCAGAACAGCCATTTTTTTCCTTCCTATATTTTCAATACCAACAGCAAGGCCCTTCTCCATCTGTGGCCAATCTTGTCAAGATGTTACTGAACCAACACAACCAGCAGAACCAGCAGACGCAAATCACCTGCCCCCAAACTGAAGGTCCTTGACCCTATACATTAGGGACCAAGACATCGGCTAGCTCCATTTCCTGCTCTGAATGGAGAGGCCTGTGGCGGTGAAGAGGTTGTTGCATGCTTTAATGGGGTGACCCCTTTTGATAGTCCAGAACTCACTGAGTCAGGTCTGAAATGTACAGCTGCACACACTGAAGTTTAATTTTGAGGGATATTGAGCTTGACTTACCTGCTGTTCTAGCACAAATTTGATTTTTTTTTTTTGTACATAGTTGTCTACAAAAATTTCCTAACTTGTTCAAATTTTGTACGCACTTTTTTAATTTATGATGCTATGATCTAAAATAAAGATGTTAATGATGTTTGACGAAAACTGTGTCAGTGTTGTGAAATCAAATCAGAGGTTAAGGGAAACTGGAGCGAATGATTCAGCACATCAATCTGAGATCTGGGATGACTCAGTGCTTCTCAACATGAGATTGATAATAATGGAGCAGGTAAAGGATTGAGAGCTTCTTAGTCATTTCTATCCATCCCTGAACTGGAGTATGGATGAGACTCATGCCAAGCCTGGCCTGAATAAACACCGCTGTGTGCTTCCACCTGGTTTGCTACCAAACAGCAAAGGTGCAAAAAAAAGTACACCGGTCTAATTCCATGGGTGGTGGACAGTATGGAGTGGGGGTGTATAAGCCTTATTTATAACACGGGTAGATAGAATTATAACACGGGTAGATGGAATCCACCATTCTGAGAATTAGTTCCGGGGTGTCCTATATTCTATCTTTATTACACGGCTCTTCTTAATGCTGTAGAATGCTCCATTCACTTGAATGGGGCTTCCCAACGTTCTGCGGTCAACTATTTTCCGATAACTGACCGTTGCTATGCAGTACACCGCTGCGCGTCGGGCCTAACAACTCCCTCGAACAAGTACATTATTGACGATACCGTACTGCCTCTCGAACCTTATTGCTTAAATAAACACACGTGTTACATATAACTTTGTTGTGCTCTATCATCTCATTACTTTGCCTCTCAAGGTTGGATGTAAACATTGAAAATGCTATCTTTCACTGTGTTTCACTTCTGACGTCTGCGTAAACTTTTGTACAAAACAGTAATGCGCAAAGTGATGTGGAATGAGAAGGAAGTCAACAGACTGGGTTTATAAAAGCCATGTCAGAGTGTTGCTGTCAGCAATCGCAAGCTTGCTAAATTTTCTGCCATATAGGGATGACCTATTATATATGATGTAGCCTATGTCCTAATCTTTATAACCGTATTAAATGTTCAGAGAGCCCTTTGGGGTGTATGACCTCCCTTTATTCTGGTGTTACACTTCATATGTCACTAGAGATAATGTGAATGACTTAAACTTTCAACATCATCCTGCAAATGACTGATAATGACCACCTTCTGTTACCCCCAGTGGTTAAATTGGCTTTTGTGAGGAGGGGAAGCCCTTGTGTCACTTGATGGTCAATGATCATCTTTCAAAAGCCTCTTCATTTATATCGCTATCACATAAATTATTAATTAATGCATTATTACACCGGCAGGGTTTGTTGTTGATCTAAGGAGGCGGAGCTGAGCTCCTGAGCGCTCTGGCCCAATACCTCTGTACAGCCAGTATAAATTAGTACATATGGCTTCACCCATCTGATCTATTCCGGTTTAAAATGAGTTGCTATGCAGCATGACACCATTATCTTTTTGGTAAGTGGTAGTATGTGTGTGGGTGCATGCATGGTAGGAAATAAGTTGTGTTGTAATAACTTGTGCTGGTCTGTGAAGCAAACTGTTTATGTGTGTTCTCTGTGTGGGTATTGATTTGATCGCTGACCTCTAAACCAGCAGGAACTTTACCCTCCAAGGCTGATACCTCCTTATTGACTGACTGCATTTCATAAAGCTGAACTCCAGCTCCTGAACCTCTGACTTTCCACAAGGTCCTCAGGCAGCTTTTACAGACTACAGTAAGGTTCTCACTTGTGTTAAAACTAGTTTTGCTAATTATCAATGATTTTTTTTATTATTATTCATTTTGTATTAAAGATGATCTTGCTTGGAAAGGTTTATTTTTAATGATATTATTGCTTGGGTAGGTTTTGTTTTGATCGATGAAGGTTTGTCTTCCAGTCATCTGCATCCTGTCATCATGAAGAAGCTGCTACATATTACAGTCTTCCTGGCAGTTCTTGCTGTCGGTAAGCACTCATAGTAACCCTGCCAACGATGTTGCTCAATGAAACAAACCGTCTTTAGATTCTCAGCTAGTCTGTGGCACCATAGTCATGAGTGATATATGAGTGCACGCAACGTCTTTGTTTATAGAACTATTTAGCAGATTCTGAAAAGACTATTCTTGGAACTTTACATCCAGCTAATGAATCCGATGCCACATAGATTGTATTGGTTTTTGTAGACATTTTTACTCCTTGTGCCTACTCTCTTCTAAAGGTGTGAAGAGTTTCCGTGTCTCAAGGCAGGCAGAGTCTGAATCCCCCATGGTGTCCCTGTGGTCTGTGTATGACCAGGCCATGGAACATACCGGCAAGGCAGTTGGAGAAGAGAGCCTTGCTGCAGTTTTAAAGTATGTCTTGGCCAAAGTGTTCCTCCACTCTCTTCTGTAGTACTTTAAAAAATAAAGACAAATACTGACTGTTGTAGCCCAAGCAAACAGTTGAAGTTTCTTGTAAACCAGTAAACCATATAATTTTACATGGTTCAGATTCAGTTAAAATAAGTGAGGCTAGTGCCCCAAGAATAAATGTGTGAATGAAATGTGTTTTCTTGTCTTTTTTTCTTGTCTAGAATGGCCACTGACACGGCAGGCAGTATGATAACTACAGCAAGTGGGCTCCTAGAAACCTTCTTCAATGGCCCTAAAGGTACCTCAGGACATATAATAAGTCTGCTCTGTGTTTGAGTAGAGTAGGTCAGTGTTTGCCTGGACGTGGCCAGAAGATGAATGCAGCCAAGTCTTTCTGCATAGTATATAGGATGTCTTGTCTTGTTGTCTAATTTCTGCTTTACTGCAGTTTCTTTTAACAATTAGTAATTATTTCTTGCATGTACTTCCAGCATTTCTCTGGTCCCAGTGATGTCATCTTTGCTGCGCCAAAAAGGATTCCAGTGCATACCTCACAAATGATTCTAATGGAATCCATTCACTTTGAATAAGACTGTCGATGGGATTTTCTTTTTTCAAGATCAGTTTGTTTGAAGTATTAAATATGGTCTCAATATGGTGAATAACACAATGAAGTCATCCACTTTTATTCAGGCACGACCTTCACAAACCACAAACCACTTTTAAAAGGAGTTCTCACTGAAGTTTGATCAATGAGAGTGTATGTTGTACTTCCAGACAAATGAATGGCTGTTAAATAACAAGTAAACATGAAAAACATCTCTGGGGAATTTATCTGTAGTGTAATGCACTTCAAAATTAGACATTAACGGAGTCTCTGATCTGCACAAGTTAAACCTGAAGGAAACCTCCGACCCCGACTGCTGGTGTCATGGTGGACAGAAAGGACTTCAGTCAAATCCAAAAGATAATATATGAAAGACATGCAAAGATTCAGAGGGTTTAGGCCTCATCAATTAATTTCTCAGTCCATTTATTAGTTCTCAGAAAAACCTTCTACCACTCTATGTGGTCATTCGAAGTCAAACAATTGATCATGTCTGAATGGGAGTGGCCATTCTCCTCCCCCAGTAACAACATGGTTTAGTCACCTGGGCAAAGTTCCTGCACCAGAAGAGATGTCCTTCAGATCACAGAATCAGTCTGAAGGGAATCTTTGCACAGAACAAAGGTGGGAAGATCATGTGTTGTGTACTCATGCTTGTTTTCCCTGTACTTAATTTAAAAACCCATCAACGCCACCATGACTCCGTATGCGATTCATTTGGGAATGATTCATTGTGTAGCATTTCCATGTGTGGAGTCACACAAGAAACCATCAGTAAACCGTTCAACTGTGTTTTAAAAATGCAGAAATTCGGCTCTTTACAGGGATGTCGGGGCCAAGCCCATTAGCAGAGTCACCATGGTTTTGTTATCAAAATGTATGAAGTTTGTAAAGATTTTTAGACACTCTTATGCATTTACATTAAGCTAACAATGAAATTATGCAGTCGTGTCAAATTTTTGGATAGGGGCCACCTACAAGACAAATGACAATATGATCGTGGGGACTATTAGAGTCCCCATTACATTTTTAAAGGATACAACATCACTTCCTGTTTAGTTCCAGTGCCAAATGACGGTCAGATGTAGGTCAAATTCATTTCATATGTAAAGAATACATATGGGGATGTATGATTTTAGCTGATTACAGATTTCTTTTGTGGAAAAAAAGAAAGTGACTGTTTTAGGACATGCTCCGGACAGTGTCTCAAGTCCATCTTCCAATTTTGATGTTAAGCAGACTTCTTGTTATGATGGCTGTAGATTTCAGTTGGCTGCCACTGGCAAACACATCTACAGTATCTCATTATCAACATGATTCTTAGTCTTGAGATCATTTTTGCTATTCCTACTGAAGACTTGACAAAATGTATGAGTTGGTTATGGTGGATATAGACATCATTGGATACTTTGAACTTGACTTGACCTAAGAAATGTAATGGTACCAGTTCCAACATTACATGTGTGACAGATCTTTAAATATGATTGTATGACCTATTGTTACAGCAAGGACGGTTACAGGTGGTCAAACTTGAAACTTGAAAAGATTTAAAGGACTGCACCCAACATAACATTTTACCATATAGTAGGGGATGCCATAGACTCTCGTGGCAGTAGAAGATGCATAATTATTAGAGATGGTAGAAACACTATGCCTTTCCACGTTTGGTACTTGGCCCCCATTACACTATTTTCATTGGGGGGTGGAGAGTTGTTCTCCTTTAAGCAAGCAGCCTCTGTGTTTCCATGTGCTCTGTTGATATTGATTTGACTGCTGACCTGTAGACCAGCAGCTGCCCTGCCTATGACATGACTGCACTTTACTCTCTAGGCCTGTTTCTGTCTTACTGGCTGTACTGAATAAAACAGGCCTCCTCCACACTGTGCTGTTGCAGATCCTGCAAACTCAACTCAGATACTCACCCAAGCTCCAAGGTACTTGAAAAAGCTATTAATTTATGGCACAAGCAACATGCCTTTGTTAATGCACGCGCACACACACACACACACACACACACACACACACACACACACACACACACACACACACACACACACACACAGTACTATGTAAAGGTCGTAGGCATTTGTTTAATAGTTTTTTTCTGCGTTAGTGTGTCTATTTATTTACATTTTAAGTTCAAACATGAACATTTTGAAAGCCTCCTTACTTTACAGCATCTTTTCCAATGTGCCTCTTTTCACTGTAGTGTATTTGCATGTATGTGTGTGTGTGTGTCTCTCTCTCTCCCCCCCCCCCCTCTCTCTCTCTCTCTATATATATATATATACATACATACTGTATATATATATATACAGCCGCGGAAAAAATTAAGAGACCACTTCAAAATTATCAGTTTCTCTGGTTTTACTATTTATTGGTATGTGTTAAAGTAAAATGTACATTTTAGTTTTATTCTATAACCTACTGGCAACATTCCTACCAAATTTCAAATAAAAATATTGTCATTTAGATCATTTATTTGCAGAAAAATGACAATTGGTCAAAATAGCAAAAAAGATGCAGTGTCTTCAGATCTCGAATAATGCAAAGAAAACAAGCTCATATTCATTTTTAAACTACACAATACTAATGCTTTAACTTAGGAAGAGTTCAGAAATCAATATTTGGTGGAATAACCTTGATTTAAAATCACAACTTTCATGTGTCTTGGCATGCTCTCCACCAGTCTTTCACATTGCCGTTGGGTGACTTTATGCTACTCCTGGCGCAAGAATTCAAGCAGCTCGGCTTCTTTTCATGGCTTGTGACCATCCATCTTCCTCTTGATCACATTTCAGAGTTTTTTTTATGGGATTCAGGTCTCGAAATTGGGCTGGCCATGACAGGGTCCTGATCTGGTGATACTCCATCCACACCTTTACTGGCCTGGCTGTGTGGCATGGAGCATTGCCCTGCTGGAAAAAACACTTCTCAGAGTTGGGGAACATTGTCAGAGCAAAAGGAAGCAAGTTTTTCTTCCGGGACAACGTTGTACTTTGCCTGGCTGAGGCTTGTAAAAGACCATAAGGATTGATCCAAAGCGGACTGGAGGGTCTCCTAGTTCGTCTTCTCTGATGAGTCCAATTTTCAGCTTTGCCCAACACATGGTCGTCTGATGGTTAGACGGAGACCTGGAGAGGCCTACAAGCCACAGAGTCTTGCACCTACTGTGAAATTGGACTCATCAGAGAAGACGAACTAGGAGACCCTCCAGTCGGCTTTGGTTCAATCCTTATGGTCTTTTACAAACCTCAGCCAGGCAAAGTACAACGTTGTCCAGGAAGAAAAACTTGCTTCCTTTTGGTGTGCAAAAATGCTGTAAACTAAGAATGCTTTCAAAAATGGAAGTGTTAACAGTTTATTTTCATCAATTCTTCATAAATTAACAAAATGCAGTGAAGGAACAGAAGAAAATTCTAAATTAAATCAAAATTTGGTGTGACCACCCTTTGCCTTCAAAATAGCATCAATTTTCCAGATACACTTGCGCACAGTTTTTGAAGGAACTCGGCTGGTAAATTGTTCCAAACATCTTGGAGAACTAACCACAGATCTTCTGTGGATGTAGGCTTCCTAAAATTCTTCTGTCTCTTCATGTAAACCCAGACAGACTCGATGATGTAGAGATCAGGGCTCTGTGGGGGTCACACCATCACTTGCAGGACTTTCTGTTCTTCTTTAAGCTGAAGATAGTTGTAGCTGTATGTTTGGGGTTATGTTCCTGCTGCAGAATACATTTGGTGCCAATGATACGCCTCCCTGATGGTATTGCATGTTGGATTAGTATCTGCCTGTATTTCTCAGCATTGAAGACTCCATTCATCCTGACCAAATTTCCAACTCCACTTGCAGAAATGCAGCCCCAAACTGGAAAGGAACCTCTACCATGCTTCATTGTTGCCTGCAGACTCTCATTATTGTACCTCTCTCCAGCCCTTCGGCGAACAAACTGTCTTCTTCTACAGCCAAATATTTCTAATTTTGACTCATCAGTCCAGAGCACCTTCTGCCATGTTTCTGCACCCCAGTTTCTATGTTTTCGTGCTTAGTTCAGTCACTTGGCCTTGTTTCCTTGTCGGGGTAGAGCTTTTTGGCTGCAACTCTTCCATGAAGACCACTTCTGGCCAGACTTCCCCGGACAGTAAATGTCTGTACCTGGGTACCACTGGTTTCTGCCAGTTCTGAGCTGATGCCACTGCTTGAAATCTTCCGATTTCGAAGGTAAATAAGCTTGATGGGTTTTTCATCAGCTGCATTAAGTTTCCTTGGCTGACCACTGCGTCTACGATCCTCAACGTCTTCTTCAAAAGAGCTTGAACTACACATTTTGAAACCCCTGTCTGCTTTGAAATCTTTGTCTGGGAGAGACCCTGCTGATGCAGTATATCTATGTTGTGTCTTGTTGCTGTGCTCAGTCTTACCATGTAAATGGATAAAAAATAAACATTTATTGTTTACATTTTTCAAAGCATTCTTAGTTCATAGCATTTTTTCACACCTGCCTAAAACTTTTGCACAGTACTGTATACATATATATATATACACATACTATATGTGCATGACATGTATGGTATATGTATGTTAAAATCTTGCCTGTTGCAGGATTCTCACCATGGCCAAGCTACTATTCATCTCAGCCTTCCTGGCAGTACTTGTCATCAGTAAGTTCTGCTCTCATGACTCCCATGTTAAGTGTTATTCTTCTTCTGGAAACACAACCTGGTGTGTATTTTCAAAACTATGTGTGTGTGAGAGGGACAGAGAGAGAGAGAGGGAAAGCATGTAACGTGTGTTTGTTTTACTGTTTCTCAATAAACTGCAAAACACCACACATGCAGTGATCAAGGTGCTCTGTGCTATCTGATCAAGGTGTGGTGGGTTTTCGTGTCCCAAGGCATGCTGAGTGGGTTCCCCACGTTCATTCAACATTTGACCAGACCATGGACCTGGCTGGCCAGATAATTGGAAAAGAGAACCTTCAAGCTGCTTTTGAGTAGGTTTATCACTAAGCATTTCTTCATTGTCCTCCGTGTTTCTGTAAGAGCATAGTTTAATGTCCTCTGTTTCTGTAAGAGCTTTTAATGTCCTCTGTTTCTGTAAGAGCATAGTTTAATGTCCTCTGTTTCTGTAAGAGCTTTTAATGTCCTCTGTGTTTCTGTAAGAGCATAGTTTAATGTTGGAGCTGAAAGTAACATTTCCATTGGTAATAAAATGAGGGAATCATAATGTGATTTTTAATTTGTAATATAACTCAGGCCAATGATGTAAGTTCAAGTAGAGATGTTCTTTTGACCTATTTGTCTTATTTTGTCTCCCAGTTCAACAACCGAAACAACTTTAAGTCTGGTCTACGCAACAGCTGATCTTGCAAAGAACATGTTCAAAGCTCTCTTTACAAACTTTAAGTGATATTGTATAATTTTAAGTTATGCAGGTCATTATTGTGTTATTTTTTAAACGCCATGGAAAACCCACATGCAAAGAGAAATGAATGGATGGATGGATGAATGAATGAATAAATGGATGTTGCATTTGATGATATATGCATGCATATGTGTGTTACATTCAAATAAAAAATATTTTTTCCTAAATGTCATTTTAGAACGGCATACTGTCTGTGACCTCACCATCTGTTTGGAAAGAACACATTGCTCATCAGTCTTGTACGAAGTCCAACCATTGTGTGGAGGCTAAACTGACCAAGAACAAAAGGATTTTTTCCCCCTCTTTACTTGTGTACTAAAAATGATCTGATGGACTGCATGGTGGCCATTTTAGTTTGACTCTTGAAATGTACCATCCCACATTCAATCCCACAAGACACTTGAAATGCAAGTATGAAGAATTGCAGTGCCAAAGCTAATTAAGACCATGTACAGAAGATGATGTAGTACTGAGGTTAAGAAGCAAACCTTTAAATACTGTGAAATATCAATAATAATAAATATACTAACAATTAACCATATATTATGACTTTATTTTGCCCCTGCAAAATAAAAAAAATGTGTATTTAGTATTATGAATATTCTGTGAATATGCTTTATCACTTATATATGGCATTGTGTTTGGTCAAATATAATAGAAAATGTATTATCAATAGAAAGTTATTTGTGATATCTTCAGGTTACTGTGGATGTACCTCTCAAATTGAAAACCAATTCATGCATTTATCTGATTCGTTGGTTTTTGATCGAGTGGTGAACAGTCATGGAACACAGTTATAACTGGCAGCAAAGAAGACATTCCATCAAAATAGGCCTTTTACAGTTGGCTGGGATTTGAGTGCACTTTACATTGTTTGGTCTGATCTAGTGCCATACACCTAGTTTACGGTTCACAGGGGAACAAGTTCAACAGTTTGGATTGGATGCCGTCATCAGGTGAATGACTTCACTGTAGCTTTCAATATTTGCAGTGTTGACCAACACCACACATAGACACACGTTCATGTACACACAGACTAAGGGGAAAAATCTGACATACAGACAGGATCTGTGGAAGACTGCAGGTAAGTAACAATGAATGACATTTAAATGGAGTCTTTTTTATGCTTTATTACACTGATAACAATTGTGTTGAAGCTAGCATGGGTCATTTTACTATTTTCCCTGTATGTGTGTGTGTTCCCTGTGTGTGCTTGAGGTTGTCATCTCTGTAGCCATGAAGAACGTTTTGGCTGTTGTTATCATCGCAGCTTTCGCACTGTGTAAGAACTGTGTGTATGAGTCTGATGGGAAAAAGTCTGCATGTTGATGGCAAAGCCACTGTTCATACTGGTTTCTGGTTATCTTTGCATGCCACTGTTTGTGAGTGTACTCAATACAGAAATAGTGCATGTATAGGAGAGAATTTATCGGTGTTTGTTACTATATTACTGAGTTTGTGTAATTAAGGGACTGCAGTTCAAAATGAGCTTGCCCCTACTCCAAATCTTGTAAACACTTTTCTAATCCCACTCAAATCAGTGGAGAGTGATTCATTAAGTGAATAAATAAGTATGTGAATGAATGAGTGCCTGAATGACTTGAGTGAGTGACAGGTGAATGAGTGCCCTCATTGTTGTTTGCTTACAGGCGTGGATAATCTCCCCATCTCATCTGACTCCTCAGAGGAGGCAGTGGACCCTCTTGGAGCCGCCATTAGCAGGCCTTTCTACGACCTCTGGGACCGCACTTTAGACAAGACGGCAGAATCTCTGAGTAAAAAACTGCAGCAATCTCTGGGGTAAGTAACACATACTTTAAAATACCTCTGATCAGTGAATGACCTGACCTGACCTGTGCTGCCCACTGATCTTGGTCTGCCATTGCTAATGCTAATCTGCAACTAAGGGGCTAGTTTTGCGCAGTATTAGAATTATTTGGGACCCATATTTAGCATGATAGTCTATAGCATATGAAAATGTGCATTACTTACAGTAATAAACATCATTCTTGATTGATAAAAGTACTGATAGGCACGCCTCCTCCATGTTGTGCAAGTGTGGGACAGCCTCCATTTTTGTGGTTTAAAAGAATATTCTGTTCCCTGCAGAATCATGTTCAACAACCTGAGCTCCGCTTTTCTATCTGCTATATTGGAACCAGTTCCCACTTCACCACCTCTCCTGTGAGGAGGCAAAACTGCTGAGCTTGTTTGTTTTCCACATGGACTTAATAAAACCTGATTCTGAATGCAACTTTTGTTTCCTTTTTTACAAAACATTTTTGGGCCATTTGGTACCATGTTAGTATCTACTTCTAAAATAAACCTCCCAGGTTATTCCGCTGCAATTCCCCCCTAATCGCCAGTGTGTGTGTGTTTTTTTTTTTATGTATTACGATTTGAAAGATTGGTTTCCTTTGCTGGACTTTCCACATAACATTTAGAGGCTCTCATATCTATGATGCAATATAGTGCTGCTGATAGTGTCACGAAGCGATGGCCAATAATTGGGACATTGGCGGCCTCTGGTGGCCAAAGGCCAATATATGGCTGACTTATTATTATGCATATGTGCTGGTATTTTGTTTTCTTTGTGTGCCCTCACCTGTTTCCCATTGTGTGCTTTTGTTGTAATTTGTGTTCACTCATCTGTTTTCCATTGTGTGCCCTCACCTGTCTCGCATTTTGTGATTGCCATTTCTCTCAATTAACCAGGGTATAAATACCTGGCTAATCTCTGTGGCCCTTTTCAGATCATTAGTCTTTTCACAAGACACACAGCCCTTTCAAGCACTCAGGTGGCTCTAGCTCTAGCTAGTTTCTGGTTGGTGTCTCGCTGCAGTTCTCACACCGCTTTTGTGTCTCGTTGCGGTCCTTAGCCGCTTTTGGCTTTTTGAAGCCTGCCTCGGGTAGCTATGGTCAGGCCTGCCTGAAAGCTACATTTTGTATCTGATTTAGTTTATGCCTTTTGCCCTGTTCCTGATCTTCTGTGCGTTTGGATTTTCCACTGTTCTTCTGTGCGATGGATACCGCTGTTTGGAAATATCCCTGTTTGGAAATAAAGAAAACAATTGTGAACAACATCATGCAATTGGGTCCTCACTATCACACTGGGCTAGAGCACTGGTTAGCCAATCCAGCGTCTCGGATTCAATCCCTGACACAATCCTGACAGATAGTTTCAATATTTTTTCAATCATATAGAGACATCAGCTTTCTATCCTATTGTAATTGATTTAAAATGACTTACAGTTCTGCTATGGAAGGTGTCCAGTAACTGATCACGCCATGCTTGGCGTGGTTCTTCCTCCACACTCTAAGCCAACTCAGCTGATCCTTAGAGCGCAACACACGCCACACCCGAGGGAGTTTCATAACTCTGCTCTGCCCTCCAAATCACCAGGGAAACAGAATGAGTGTATTGTGTAAGGGTTTTAGAACGGATTGATTTCTGTGTCCCCTATTCTGACCTCTGATGTCACCACGACTTGTGTCTTTAGCCATGAAGAATATTCTCAGTATTCCAGTGAGAGAACTTTGAGCCAGTAAAAAAATGTTAAGCATGCACACACTAAACGGTCGGCTAAAGGACCGTGGGGAACAATATGCTGATTTGCATCTTTAATTTAAACCAAGGATATGTCTCTCTTGCCATCCTGTCTTACACCAGACCGTCATCATTGAAACCTTTCTGACCTTACCGGTAGTAACTCTCCTTATTCTGGTTGTTTTGGCCCTTTGATCAGAATTCTGTAAAAAGGCCTTTTCAAGAATAGCTCGAATGGAAAACACTCAAATAGATTTAATTTAAAAAAGATTGTTTACAGTCTTTCACTTTGCAAAAAGATATAACACTTGTACTTCACCAGTTCACCAATTTCCACTGACTTGCATGTCTGCTATCTCGACTTGATAAAACGTCTTTGACAAACATGATGTCAGGGCGCCATATTATTTGCCTACCCTATGGAACATCTGTTGCAGCACCATATAGTATCCATATAAAACTGGCTCACACCAAGACACCACAGCACCTGTCCAACAGAGCAAAAGGATTTACTTCTACAAACCCCAACCCTAACTCTTACCATATAACCTCTATAGCATAGATCACATAACCTTATTGCATTTAACTAAAAGCTTGAATAACATATTGCCATGCGCAGTGGATAAGTTAACATGAGCTTTCCTTCTGGGATGAGGTAAAGGTTCCAGAGACACCTGCAGCTTTCCCACAGCATTGATAAAACCTGAGGTGGTTTTGGGCAGGCAGGAGGTATAAAAAGGAAGGAAGATGCCCATGTCTCACAGCGAATAGCTTGCAGACCGGCGTGGACATGAAGAGCCTGATTTTGTTGGCATTGCTCGGGGTGGCATGTGAGTAAACTGCAGTGAAACAGCACATAGGCGGTTATTTGAACGTTTTCATAGTTTGAGCTAGGAACTGTTAGGCAGGAGGTGTTAGTGATACAATAGTTAGCATGGCTGCCTACCAAACAGTTGACCCTAGCTCTCTGCCTGATAAGAGGAAGATGGCTTTGTAAGTAGATTCTACTACAGATCTACATGACCCTTGCCTTTAACAGGTTTCCCTTTTCACCACAGTCATCTGTGTGCCCAGCCTAGGGGGTTCAATCAAGTGCTTTCAGACAATGTTCATTGGTATTGGTATTATGCAAATAAGTATTATTAACTTAACCAACTTAATAGCCGACACTAGGAGAGACCTAGCCTGGATCAATCAGGTTCAAATGTATTTATTACACAATCAGCTGTAATCTGGGTTGTAATTGCATGCTGGTTTATCTCCACTTTTGGTGTGAGGTTCTTTTTCTCTTGATACCTTCTTGCATCTATACTTGTTGCAGAAAAACGTCTATCTTTAATACATATGTTGTTGTGGTTTGGCCGCTGTAGGGGCGTCAGATGAGAAGGTTGTGGGAGGTTATGAGTGCCCCAAGCACTCCGCGCCCTACCAGGTCTCCCTGAATGACGGCTACTTCCACTTCTGCGGTGGCTCCCTCATCTCCAGCCAGTGGGTTGTGTCTGCTGCCCACTGCTACAAGTCGTGAGTCCTTACCTCCTCTCTGAAAATAGCATCCACCTAACAAGGGTGTCCTAATCCACCAAGCACAAATCTATAGCATGGTGTCTGAATTCACCAAGCAGATATCTAAAGCATGGTGTCCGAATTAACCAAGCAGAAATCTAAAGCATGGCGTCCAAACTCACCCAAGCAGAAACTAAAAAGTGTGGTGTCTGAATCAACCACAAATTATAAAAGAGAAAACATACACCTGCTTATAGTTCTGGAACAGATCTTGTGCCGATCAGACACACCGATCCAGCAGACTGTCGGAAGCCTTTCCTCCGTTTGCTGCAATCTGTGTAGGTGTGTGAGTTTCATTGGATGACCAAATAACAGAAAAGCACTGATCACAGGTGCACTAAACCTTGGGTTAGAAAGGAGGATCTTCCAGGCGACCTGTGGTCTCTCTACAATTAGCATTAGCACAGGGTCGAAACTGCAGTACATTGTATATTCTCCCATACACAACAGTCAATGTACCTTATATAATATTTTTCCGGGTAACAACTCCATAATTAACACTTACTCTGTTAGAGTTGTCATTCTGATTGAAAGCCTGCTTTAGCATTAGCTCATGCTAAGTCTTAACTCATAACTAACTAAGCCTAGCTCTTCATTCTCCTCTGAAGTCGCATCCAGGTGCGCCTTGGTGAGCACAGCCACTCCTCCAACGATGGCAGCGAACAGACCATCGCCTCTGCCAAGATCATCAAGCACCCCAACTACAACGACAACACCCTGGATAACGACATCATGCTCATCAAGCTGAGCCGCCCAGCTACAATCAACAGCTACGTCCAGACTGTGGCCCTGCCCAGCAGATGCCCCGTGGCCGACGAGGGCTGCATGGTGTCCGGATGGGGCAACACCATCACCACCGGAAGTGGGTACCTGTCCTGGAGAATGTGAGGGTGTCTGTATGCATCAGAGTTTCTGTAACAAGCCGTCATAGGAGGCTTCACTGTTCATGTGTGTCTTAAAAAGTGTATCAGATTAAGTAAGTAGTAAGTAGTATAGTTACTCCTCTGTCATTATCTTTGTGCGCTTTATGTGTTTTTATTATACGGCTCTTCAGAACGTTCCAAAAAGTACCGTTGATTTGAATGGGCCATCCCTACGTCATACCCATACATTAATTCCTGCTAGCAGACCTCTGCCAAAGATAATCACCGCTGTCATTGGCAACGGGTTTTGTACTTCTAATTCACATCTTTCATATCATTCCGCCAGAAGTCCAGTAATTTTAACGCAACAGTAGAGAGTAATTTGAAGTCAGCAAGTAATGGGTTGCTATGCAACACCTGAAACTTCAAAGTTCTATTTGCTTGAAGAACTATTCATTTCTAAACGGGACACATGAAACGGCACCTAAATCATTAAAAAGAGGTATGTTGGAGGAATGTCTTGTATCGTTTTTGGCAAGTACCCGTATAATAAGCGGGATAATGTATTGTCCGGAGGTCATTCTACAAAAATAATTCCCTTCGGTACGAAACAACACCCTCCGCTGCGCGTCGGGGTGTTGTTCGCCCCGTCGGGAATTATTTTTGTAGAATGACCTCCGGACAATACATTATCCCTTACTTATGCAGGACTTCTTGCACAACAGGAGCCATTATGGGTTTAGTGTCTTGCTTAAGGACGCTTCGACAGGGAATCGAACTAGCATCCTTCTGATTACTAAACGACTTTACTACCTCCTGTACCCCTGTCGCCCCATCAGCTGCCATGCCTGACCGCCTGCAGTGCCTTAGACAACCCATCATCGATGATCGCATCTGCAAGAATGCCTACCCCCACCTGATGACTGAGAACATGCTCTGCTCTGGCTTCATGCATGGAGGAGCCAGCAGCTGCCAGGTCAGAGCCATGCCCAATGCCCCCTGGGATTATGACATCATAAATATAGATAACCCCAAGCATGACATCATAACTAGGGATCTGCCCTGTAATCATGATGTCAAAATAATAGATCACCGCAGAAAGCTTATCATAGACACAGATCTCCAATTGAATCATGATAGCATTGTCATTGATAATCTCAGGTCATCCCTAGAATTATGACATTATAACCACAGATAACCCCCGGAGTCCTCATATCATAATTCATGAATCACACACTGTGGAATCATGGCATAACTATAATGTATTGCTAGTAGAGTACTGAATGCCTTGACACATGAACTTCTGGGATCATGCTTCTACTATCATACCTTGTCCTGAGCATGTCATATCACTTAAAAGCTAGGCTGTCTCTGTGATGTGCAACATTTACTGTGACCATTTACTATGACCACATTCAAGACTGTACAAGTACGGAGAATGAGCTGACAGAAAATGAAAAGCAAAATCTATATTGAGGAGAGAACTGAAAGCCTACTCAAGCAGCTGAATGACTTCTTTGTGTGGGCGTGTGTCTGTCTGTGATGCGTGTGCGTGTGCGTGTGTGCGTGTTCATTCCATACAGGGTGACTCTGGCGGACCTCTGGTGTGCGGTGGCCAGCTGCAGGGTGTGGTCTCCTGGGGCTATGAGTGTGCTATGGAGGGCCACCCCAGTGTCTACGCCCGCGTGTGCCGTTACAACAGCTGGATCCAGGGTGTCATGAACAGCAACTAAAAACCCACACACACCTCTGTTCCAATGACACAATGCTGTCATGCTGAACTCTATGGCCAATAAAGACATTTGGGACTGAAATATGGCTTCCACAGAGACCTAATTTAATGAACACACATTCATGAACAAACCATCAGAAATGCTGTGACGTCATCACATTCAAGTCTTTGCTGGTAGCACAATCTTCATGACAAGATTTAGAGATTTTTTTTTTATTGACTACAGTTGTTTTTGCAGGTAAAAAAAATAGTATTGTGTAGTATTATTATTATTGTAAAGTTAAAACCACCGCACTTCCTGACAAGGACATCACATTAGTTTGTAGACATTAGTTAAGAGTAGAATAGGCAATGAACTGAACTATTCCTCGATGAGAAAAAAACTCACTGGCTGTGATATTTTCCATTAATTAACTAGTTCCTCTCCATGCTAAATGCACCAGTCCATGCACCAGTGGTTTCACACATGCATATCCGTGGTCATACAGGCACAGGAATCCAATCTTACACATAAAAACCTTTTTTTTCCTAAAAAGACACACTCAAATGATACTGAAATACTTCATACATTGAATTACAATGACAAAAGCCAGAACAATATGCCTAACAGTTAATTTGACTATTATGTAATTAAATATATATATATATATATATATATATATATATATATACAGCCGCGGAAAAAATTAAGAGACCACTTCAAAATTATCAGTTTCTCTGGTTTTACTATTTATTGGTATGTGTTAAAGTAAAATGTACATTTTTGTTTTATTCTATAACCTACTGGCAACATTCCTACCAAATTTCAAATAAAAATATTGTCATTTAGATAATTTATTTGCAGAAAAATGACAATTGGTCAAAATAGCAAAAAAGATGCAGTGTCTTCAGATCTCGAATAATGCAAAGAAAACAAGCTCATATTCATTTTTATACTACACAATACTAATGCTTTAACTTAGGAAGAGTTCAGAAATCAATATTTGGTGGAATAACCTTGATTTAAAATCACAACTTTCATGTGTCTTGGCATGCTCTCCACCAGTCTTTCACATTGCCGTTGGGTGACTTTATGCTACTCCTGGTGCAAGAATTCAAGCAGCTCGGCTTCTTTTCATGGCTTGTGACCATCCATCTTCCTCTTGATCACATTTCAGAGTTTTTTTTATGGGATTCAGGTCTCGAAATTGGGCTGGCCATGACAGGGTCCTGATCTGGTGATACTCCATCCACACCTTTACTGGCCTGGCTGTGTGGCATGGAGCATTGCCCTGCTGGAAAAAACACTTCTCAGAGTTGGGGAACATTGTCAGAGCAAAAGGAAGCAAGTTTTTCTTCCGGGACAACATTGTACTTTGCCTGGCTGAGGTTTGTAAAAGACCATAAGGATTGAACCAAAGCGGACTGGAGGGTCTCCTAGTTCGTCTTCTCTGATGAGTCCAATTTTCAGCTTTGCCCAACACATGGTCGTCTGATGGTTAGACGGAGACCTGGAGAGGCCTACAAGCCACAGAGTCTTGCACCTACTGTGAAATTGGACTCATCAGAGAAGACGAACTAGGAGACCCTCCAGTCGGCTTTGGTTCAACCCTTATGGTCTTTTACAAACCTCAGCCAGGCAAAGTACAACGTTGTCCCGGAAGAAAAACTTGCTTCCTTTTGCTCTGACAATGTTCCCCAACTCTGAGAAGTGTTTTTTCCAGCAGGGCAATGCTCCATGCCACACAGCCAGGCCAGTAAAGGTGTGGATGGAGTCTCACCAGATCAGGACCCTGTCATGGCCAGCCCAATTTCGAGACCTGAATCCCATAAAAAAAACTCTGAAATGTGATCAAGAGGAAGATGGATGGTCACAAGCCATGAAAAGAAGCCGAGCTGCTTGAATTCTTGCGCCAGGAGTAGCATAAAGTCACCCAACGGCAATGTGAAAGACTGGTGGAGAGCATGCCAAGACACATGAAAGTTGTGATTTTAAATCAAGGTTATTCCACCAAATATTGATTTCTGAACTCTTCCTAAGTTAAAGCATTAGTATTGTGTAGTTTAAAAATGAATATGAGCTTGTTTTCTTTGCATTATTCGAGATCTGAAGACACTGCATCTTTTTTGCTATTTTGACCAATTGTCATTTTTCTGCAAATAAATGATCTAAATGACAATATTTTTATTTGAAATTTGGTAGGAATGTTGCCAGTAGGTTATAGAATAAAACAAAAATGTACATTTTACTTTAACACATACCAATAAATAGTAAAACCAGAGAAACTGATAATTTTGAAGTGGTCTCTTAATTTTTTCCGCGGCTGTATATATATATATATATATTGAGCTTTAAACTAAATGATTCCTATTGGGAACAAAAATCTGCTTTTTGTGCATAACACGCCATCTGCTGTTTAAAATGGTCATGAACCTTGCAAGGCTGACGCTGAGGTAGAGTCAACCTTAGGTACGTCTCTGTCATGATATTTAGAGATATATAGTTTAGTCAACTCTCAGCCCCTTACCCGCTTCTTAGCACTGCAAAAAATGTCAGTGGGTGGAGTTCAGAGCTGGGGGTGAACTTACACTTTAAGGGTGTTAAGCATTCATGTAGAACTTACCTGCCCACCAATTCTGTCCAAGTCTCTAATTAGGGACCAGATGTGATTGACGGGAAATGACCTGTTCATTGACCAATCGAAGTACTTTCTATCACCACCCTGAGCCCGCCCCCTCAGGTCCCTATATATTGAAGGTGACTAAGCCGCTCATCCTCTGAAGACTCTGAGCCTTTGAGCCTCCAGAAGAAAACACGCACTGTGCACGCAACCTTATCACATCTGGTCCCTAACACAGGGAACCGAGGTTATACCTATAACCGACATGTTCCCTATCGCAGTTGGGTCTGCGATGTGATTGACGGGACCGTGTCTAATCCCGCGTGCAAAAGTGTCGGCCAATATACATATACACACGCCAACCCATTCGCCTTGCCCTCATAGAGGTTCATGTGGCGGCGGCAGTGTGTCTTATAAGGGGAATGAATTCAATATAAGAGAAACGGGACCACCGATCCCATGCTTATGAATACTTACACCCATCTGCGCCGTCCGCCTTTAATCAATAAAGGGAGACAGTCATGCAGTTAATAAAACATTGCATGTTGCATATGATCACAGATCACTCGCCTGCAACACGCTCTGCAGGAAACCGGGCTCCGCCACATCTAACATGTAGTAATTAATAAAGGTGTGGCGAGAGCTCCAGCTTGCAGCTTTGCAAATGTCATCCACTGAAACGCCCTTAAACAGGGCACAGGATGACGAAACTCCACGAGTAGAATGCGCACAAAGCTTCTGCGGGGGTTCCAATGACAAACTTGTATAGGACAAAGTGATAGCCTCCACCAGCCACCGGGAGAGGCTCGACTTTGTCAGGGGTTTGCTTTTGGCGCTTGCACCAAAGCATATGAATAACTGATCTGATTGCCTGAATAAACCAGTGCGCTCTACATAAATGCGTAGAGCGCGCACTGGGCAGAGCTTGTGCAAGTGCTCCTCCTCCGCTGATACGAAAGGAGGGGGCGAGAATACGGCCAACTCAATGACCTGGTTACGAAACGGAGTTGTCACTACTTTGGGTGTATATGCTGCGTTAGGCCGCAATACTACCCTGTCCCCGGCAATCGAAAACTGAATGCACGATGGGCTGACAGACAGCGCTTGCATGTCACCAACGCGCTTCTCGACACTAGTGCCAGGAGCAGCGCGGTTTTCAAAGAAGCAAACTTTAAGTCCACCGTTTCTAGGGGCTCGAACGGAGGACCCGTGAGTGCCCGTAACACAACTAGCAAATCCCAAGAAGGCATAAAGCGCGAAGCCAATGGATGATTACCCGGAGATTTGCCGTTAATGCCAATATGGCAGGCGGAAATAGCTGATAAATACACTTTGATAGTAGAAGCAGCTTTTCCTTCATCAAATAATTGTTGCAAGAATTCCAAGATGATGCCCAAGGCGCAATCAAAAGGGTCGTGCTGACGTGCAGGGCACCATCGCTCGAACATGCGCCACTTGAGCATATACAGAGATCGGGTCGACGTCGCCCGAGCGCTCTGTATAGTATTCACTACAGAATCCGACAGGCCTGACGCTAAGAGCCTGTTCCTCTCAGGAGCCATGCCCTGAGCTGCCAAGGCTCTGGCCTGGGGTGCCAAACTATCCCGTGAGCCTGTGAGAGGAGATCCCTGCGCAGAGGGAGCTCCCACGGAGGCTGCACTGACAATCTGATTAGTTCCGCCAACCATGGCCGATTGAGCCAATGGGGCGCCACTAATATCAACTCCAAACCCTCCTCTTCCACTCTGCGGATTACCTGATGTAGCAGAGGAACCGGAGGGAATGCGTAAAGACGCATGTTGGGCCATCGCTGGCTCCCAGCGAAAACCACAGAGGGCAGCAGGCGTTTTCTCTGTTCGCGAACAGATCCACCTGTGCCCTGTAAAACCAAAGCCAAATCTGGTTGATCACCTGACGGTGAAGGCACCAGTCTGCTGCTCGAGGGTTGCCCCTTGACAGAAGGTCGGCTCCGTTATTGAGATGACCTGGTATATGCACTGCTCTGAGAGAGCGAATGCGCTTCGCTGCCCACAGGAGCAGTCGGCTCGCCCAATGATAAAGTGCAGGGGAGCGCACCTCTCCTTGGCGATTTATGTAGGCCATGGCGGACATGTTGTCTGTTCTGACGAGAACGTGACGCCCGCTTAGAATGTGAATGAAATGTCGAAGCGCTAGGAAAATCGTTCGTAGTTCCAACACATTTATATGTGACGTGGCTTTTATATGATGACCAGAGCCCGTTCACAGAATATCCTTCGCATATCGCACCCCAGCTTGTAGTGGAGGCGTCTGTGGTGACGATAACGCGGCTCACTACTGCACCCAGCAGAGCCGCTTCTGAGAGGAAATGCGGGGATCGCCATACGGCCAAGGCCTGCCAGCATCTGCAATCCACCGTGATCAAGCGAAACTTGTCTCTGGCGGAGTCGAGTTTCAATGACAGATACCACGCCTGGAATGGACGCGCCTGAAGCATCCTGAGGGGGCGTGCCACTGCTGCGGCTGCCATCAATCCCAAGAGCTTCTGACAGCGAAGGGATGAGACCTTCTGTCCTAGTCTGAACATCTGCACGCATTCCCTGATAGCATCTATTCGTGCTGGCGACAGACACAACGTCATTGAAACGGAGTTTACTGTCATGCCTAGGAAGGGCACTGCCTGCTGAGGACGCAGCGAGCTTTTTTCTTTGTTCAGAACAAATCCGAGGCGGTACAGGTGTGCCACCACAAGATGGCACTCCCGCACCGCCTCTGCTTCTGAGCGAGAAGCCAGGAGCCAATCGTCCAGGTAGGTTCTCAATGGAGCGATGGTAGCCTCTACGCACTTTGTGAATACTCTCGGAGCTAGGGAGAGACCGAATGGAAGTGCGTGGAACTGGTATGCTACTCCGCCGAATGCGAATCTCAGATACTTGCGGTGTCTGGGATGAATCGGAACATGGAAGTACGCATCCTTGAGATCTAACGTGATCAGCCAATCGCTCGGCTTTATGAACTGAATCAGCCGGCGTGGAGTTAACATTTTGAACTTCAGCGGCATGAGAGACTTGTTCAGTATACGTAGATCTAATCTAGGGCGGTAATTCCCATCCTTCTTGGGGACGAGGAAATACTTGCTGTAATGGCCTGAGCTTGCATTCTCTGGCGACACTACGCTTATAGCCCTTTTCACGAGTAACGCATCTATCTCCTGTTGAAGGAAATGTGCGCGATCTCGTGGCACCCGTGATTGAATTACACTCGTAAACCTGGGCGGAGGCCTGGCGAACTGAAGAGTGTAACCACTTGAAATCGTTTTCAGCACCCAGGGCGAGACTGCGCATGCGCGCCAGCTCAAAACGCAGTCTGCCAGCCTGGGGCTCATATTGAATTTGTCGGCTACTAAGCTGCTCATCACCAATCTGTCTAAACCTTGATCTGACCCCACTCCTACGGAGGAGGGTGAGATCTGGGATTTTCCCCTCTTGGTTTGAATAAAAAATTGGTTTTGCGAACACAACGGGTGCATCGCGGGAGGGGAAAAGCAAGCTTGTCTTGTGTCTGCGCCTAACGGGACAGTGTCGAGAACATGGGAATGTAGTGCTTGTGGGAACATTTTCGTCATGCTGGACATGGGGTTTACATGAGCGCATCTGGCGACTTTCCCAGGTGGTGGCGGGCACACCACCTCCCCACCCTTTCGTTTCAGGGGGCGACGAACATCAGGGCACCTGCTGTCTGCCTCGCCCTCTCGTACCACGTTGTGTGGGTTTGTGCATGGCCCCGGAGCTTGTCTGTGCCGCTGGCTGCTGCTGCTGTTGCTGCTGTGGCTTAGCAGGCTGGGCCGGTGGCCGGAACGGGTTCTTGTTCCAGCTGCGGCGTGCGGCCACCTTAGCTGGAGGAGCTGGGGATCGGAACCCACTCCTTTTCACGCCCTGTGCCGGTGTGGTCTGCCCTGAAGAGGACATTGGCTCGGAGCTGCTCGACCGAGGCATCCACGACTGAAAAGCCTCACGGCTCTTCTGCTCAGCCTCGAACTTGTCGTTCATCGCCCCCACCGCATCACCGAACACGCCCTGGACGCTGACTGGAGCGTCAAGGAGTGGTGCTTTCTCCCTGTCCGAAAGCTTGGCCAGGGAGAGCCACAGGTACCTCTGCGTCAAACAGAAGGCCCCATGACTCGCCCCAGCCCCTGCGACGAGCATCTGGTGAGGCGGAGAGACAAATCCGTTGCTCTCCGTAGCTCCTCCACCGTCTCGTCGTCCCCCAGACGAGCTGCGAGCTCCGTGAGGAGCTTAGCTTGGTAGCGTTGGAGCAGCGCCGCCGTGTTCGTGGAACACGCGGACTGCCCCGCAGCCAGGTAAGCCTTCTCGGCCAGAACCGCCATGTGACGAGCGCTCTTGGTGGGTAGCACGGGTTTCTGGCCGAGGCGCATCGTGGGGGAAGCAGGGGAGAGATACCCTGCAACGGTGTCCTCCACCGGCGGAAAGGAGAGGAAGCCCTTCTCTTTCGCTCGGTCTACACGGAGGTACTCCGCAAACCCCGGAACCGGAGCGCGCCCTGAATACGGCGCAGCCCATGAGGTCTCCAACTCCTCGTGAACCTCTTCAAAGAAGAGGATGTTTGAGGAAGTTGGCTGGGGTGGGTCACCGTAGTACTCTCCGTCCAACAATGCAGAACGCATGCTGGGCGGAGGGGGGAGGGGGAGACCAAGCCGGCTCGCCGCCCTCACCGCTACCTCGTGTAGCTGGTGACCCAGGTTCCGGGAGTGTGCCGTAGGCTTCATAGCCTTCGGCACGTCACCCATCACCATGTCTGTGTCCTCGTCCGAGTCCTCGAACGAATCCTCCAACAGACTCTCTCCTCTGGTGTGGACGTCCAACTCGTCGAGCTGGACGTCGAGCTCAGACAGCGGCTCGGCGGCCTCCGCAGTCACCGCGACTGGGGCCACCGAGCGCATTGGGGAAGAGCAGGAGGACCCAGCGGCTACCCGAAGGAAACCACCAGGCCCACTGCTGCTCCCAGGGCGAGGGGAGCCTCGTCCGTCCGGGGACACCACCCCGGACAGCACAGGCTGCACCCCCGGACGCAGGTTCTCTCTCTCCCATAGAGAGAGGCGTTTCGTGACTTGTGCCGTCGTCATTGCGGCACAGAGCGCACAAGCAGGAGGGATATCTCCGAACAACACCGCCTCAGCGTGCCCCCTGCCGAGGCACAGCGTACAGCGGCGATGCCGGTCACCCTTCTCCCGGGCATGGCCACAGTCTGGGTAGACTCTGGACATCTTGATCTGAAAAGAGACACAATTAGCAAGAGCTAATCAACTGTTACTGTTGTATTGTATATTTCTGTCACACTGGCCCGCTGCTCCTCCAGTGTGACTGATAGCCGTACATTATGGTGTGTTAGCATGACGTTTTAGCCCGCTCTAATTCGAATTACTGCACCGGCTGTGTCTCATATACTCCTGCCTTGAGTAGTGGCATGTTGAAATGACTGTGCCCATCCCTACTCGTAGCCTTGATACATTTGTTAAGGTTAGCTTACCTTAGCTGAAGGTCAATGCTTACCTGTTCGGGAGAAAATCAGCCAACTCTACATCCATCTTGAAATCCTTCTGGGCTCTTAGCTATCTTTTTATGATTTTATAATTTTATGATTTAGTACAGGAAATATAATACTGGTCCTTAAACGTCAACCTTGCTTTCTGTTTTATGAAAACTTTTGGTCAAGCATTACCATACACACACACCTTTCTCTTGCTTACAACTTTAAGTGTTAAATAAACAAATTCTTATCATGTGTTAGCCATGCCCTGCTATTTTTGCATTGATACACCCTCATGGAAAACTGTCCTATTAGTGACTAGTAAGACTTTTTTTTTTATACCATTCATGTGCTCGGAACTATGGTATTATTACAATAGTTCTTAAAGCACATGAAGCCCACAGTGGTTTCTGTATTAGTGTTTCCTGCTGAATGTGCTTCAAAATAAAAGGGTCAACCAAAGAAATTGCCATATTTGAGGAACCAAATTCCGATGCTGCATAGTTGTCAGAAATGAATGAAGATGACTGAGCCATGAAAACTCGAAAAGCTCATCAATCAGCTTCAATAGGATTGGGCGCAGTCGCCGACTCTGAAACCCCACCAGAACCCGTGACCAGTGGCTCAGGTGCTTGCAATGCTGCCTCACAGCAAGAAGGTCATGGGTTTGATTTCGCTTTTGGCTCTGGGGGGCAGGTCCTCCCCAGACCTTCAGTGCTCAGGTGGGCTATTTACCTGGCCTTTCTGTGTGGAGTTTGCATGTTCTCCCCGTGTTCACAAGGGGTTTCCTCCAATAAGAACCCCAAAAGAAAAACATGCAAAAAAAGAACACTCTCCTGTCCGTCCGTGACCCAGACGGACAGTTCACTTGGTCCCCTTGCGCTGAGAAGCTGACCACTGCTCCTGTGTGTTTGTGTGTGTGTGTGTCCTGTGTCGCCGCCTTCAAAAATACACGTGTGTGTTGCAGTGTGTCGCTTGTGGCAATAAAGAACTGACTGAAGTCAGCCTTGTTTGTTTGTGTTGTTTGTTGATAAGAGCTACACCCCGGCCAGGACCAGGGATCGGGATGCTCCAGTGTTCCCAGTGAGGACGTGGGAAGCAGCCACACTGGTAGCTTGAGGACTAGCCGTTGATATCACCGCAGCTCAATCAGTAGTCAACACCGTGGCAGCAGGACCACTTGATCTTTGCAGACATGACCGAGATGGTTGGCCGCCGCTGGATCTTAACCTGTTCAAGGCTATCCTACCTTGGACAGTAGCAGAGGGAGGGAGTAGGAAGAGCTCATGCTCCAGCCTGTGGTCTCCTGGGGTAAAGCACCGGTGTGCCAGGATGACCTGTAGGAGAGTGAGGAAGAGGAAGCGACTTGACAAACCACCGCTGAGCATTAAAGGACAGCTGGCATATATTAGATACAAGTTATTATTTTATTATGTGGGGAGGTCAGTCCTCAGTTCGGGAGCCTAATGGCGCTTTGTGGTGTGCCGAGGAGGGATGTTTCTGTGGCTGAACGTGATCACCATCTGCACTAGTTCGTCATAGCGGGGATGGGAGTGGTTCTCCACGATAGCGTCCAGCTTCCTCCTCGTCCTCTCCTCTGCAACCGCTTCCAGATTTTCCAGTTCAGCTCCCAGCACGCAGCCAGCCTTCCTAACCAGTTTATTAAGTTTATTGGCATCCCTTATGCTGATGTTACCCCCCCCAACAATTCACGCCAAAAAAAAGGACACTGGCTACTGAACATCTGAAGCAGCCTATTGCACACTTTGGAAGACCTGAGTCGCTGAGGAAGAACAGCTTGCTGTGCCCCTTCCTGTAGAGGGCCTCAGTGATGTCAGTCCAGTCTAGATTATTGTTTATGTGAACACCCAGGAACATGTAGGTGTCCACCGCCTCCACCTCTTCCCCTCGGATGGTGATAGGATTTGGGGGCTCTTCTTGCTCCGCTGGTAGTCCACCATCAGCTCCTTGGTCTTTCCGATGTTGAGCTGGAGGTGATTGGTGTCACAAAACCCTACAAAGCTCTCCACCAGAGCACTGAACTCCACCTCATTGTCGTCCGTAATGCAGCTGACGATGGAGGACTTATCGGAGAACTTCTGTAGGTGGCACATAATTGAATTGAAGCGGATGTCGGAGGTGAAGAGGGTGAACAGGAAAGGAGACAGCACAGTTCCTTGGGGGGCGCCAGTGCTGCTCATCAGCACATCCGGCAGGCTGCCCTGCAGTCTCACGTACTGTGGTCTGTTGCTGAGGAAGTCCGTGATCCAGGCCACAAGGCTATGGTCCACCTGCATTACAGAGAGCTTTTCAGCTAGTCGGGGTGGCTGGATGGTGTTGAAGACGCTGGAGAAGTCAAAGAACATGACTTTCATGCTGCTGCTCGGCCTCTCCAGGTGTGTGGCCAGGCAAGCTGTCCAGAGCATAAAAAAGGGGTTTCTCCTAAACTAACGAGCCAAAGAATTGGACTATATTCTGTAATGGCAAAGACTGCCAGACATTGTGTATAGGGTGTGGATGATCAAAAGGAATAGGGTGGTGGTGCGCAACCGAGACAGGTTTGCACCGGAGGCAAAGACCGAGGCTTCACCTCCTATCCCCACTCCAAGTTACTGAGGCTCTGCAGGGCTGTTCTCAACGACAGCAGCAGCTTCCACAACACTTGTGGGACTTTGTGCTGAGTTGGTTCCCATCATGTTATGCGTTAGAATAGGGTGGATAACTGTGTTCTGTGTTCCAAGTTAGAATTTCATGTGTATTGCCCTCCTTTTGTATCCAGTGTAACATTGTCTCGGACATCAGGACTCAGTGGTGGAATATGACAGAGTTTATTGCAAACACCCAGAAAAAGGGGAACAGCGGAATTAACGGGAGAACAAACGCAAAACGAGATAATGCTTATAAGTTATAAAGTCCAATAAACACAAAGCTCAGAAGTTTAACTACAGAAAATCTGTGGAAACTCGAAAACAGGAATTAACTCCACACAGGAGAATTAGAGCGCAGAAGCTCGAAACAGTATAGGAGATAACGATAGACCTGGAAGTGGGAGAACAGAGCTGGGACAAACGCGGGAGACGTAGCGCTAGGAACTGGTTGCTTCATGGAGATTAGTCATTTTACAACGAGGCCAGACAAGGGAGTGAGGAGTTTATATAGTGGTGGAGGGAGTGACAGGTGCAGGTAATCAGGCAATCAGGAGATTGGGAAGGTGACTGAAGCAGGTGAGTTGAATCAGGAGGGGGTTTGGCTGGAGCAGGGCTCAGTGCTGGCGTAAAAAACATTGAATGACAAATATTTCAGATGATTTCATCATGTGCTCTGCGGTAATGCTGTTTGTGTGTGAGAGAGTTATCAAGCCCCAAGAGCCTTTGCGCCGTCAGTGTCTTTGTCTGTCGTTCCTGCCCCTCTGTCTCCAACCAAAGCGAATTACTTTGTCATCTTCAAAGAACCCTCCGAAACTACAATATTAACTTGTCTTGATAAGCCATCATTCACTTTGACTCTAAGGACTGTAGACCTATACCATTCATTTCTGTTATTATACTTTACATGGATGCTATACAAACAGTATGAGGTACTTAAGTGTTGTGACAATAATAAAAAAAACTTGGCAGTAGGGGGCACAGCTCTGTTCTTTTCTTTCTAACGCAATATTTATCAGATTTGTATCTACTGTATCCTGTGACATTCACCCCGCTTCAGAGGTTTTGTGATATTCAGTCCGGTTCCTCCCATAGTATCCGTATTGATGCCAATAGACTCTGGAACAAATTGGTCCCAGATGTGGGCTAGTACTGATCCAGAGTTAACTGTTATCAGAACAGCTTGTTCTTCTGTTCTCTGTATCAAGACGCCCACCCCGATATCTCCAATTATGTTTATTTTTCTTCCATTTCATACCAACCCTGTAAATGTTTAATCATAGCCAGCCAGTTAACAAAGTCAGAGTCACTACTTTGCCATGTTCTCACTTGCAATTATTACTTTATAAATGTTTTAAAAATTCTCGACATTGACATTTCTAACACAAGTATGCTGTTAATGCCAAACATGACTTCTATGTGCCTCTATCCTGAAACACTCAACCTATGCTCTTCCAGCACCACTACCTCTTTTTAACCAGTACTTCTTAGCAATTCCCTTTGATTATCTTTTTATCTCATGTCAGTCCTTCAGTACACTTCTCTCTCTCCTACATTCATCTCAACTTCATGTATCTTCATATGTGTGTAGATATAGATGTATTTTTAGTAGTAGCACTTCAGAATCCTGAATTAATTAGCCATTGAAATTGGATCTCTTTGTGAATCAATGCATCTTGAAGATTGCGGGCCATCCTTGAGTCTGTGAGTCAGTGAGAGGAGAACACTAAACCTGCTTCAGGCCTGGAGGAGAGAGGTAGAGGAAGAATGGTTCCTGCATCAAGGTGAATGTCAATTTAGCAAGCATTTCCCTTGACCCCTCTTGACCTCTGCCATCCCCACCTCACCACACACAGGCACACACACAGACACAGACACAGACACAGACACAGACACAGACACAGACACAGACACAGACACAGACACAGACACAGACACACACACACACACACACACACACACACACACACACACACACACACACACACACACACACACACACAGGCACACACACACACTCCTCTGTAGCTCACATTCTATTCCTCCTTTACAACTCCTGTCCTTGTGTTGTTGAGGCTTCTCTACTGGGGCGATGGTTTTCTGTTCTTTACTTGTAAAAAAAGGGATCTTTTTATATGAAGGTCTACTGTGGCATCCTTTAGCAACAATTCCTCTGCTTGGAAAAGGGTTCTCTGTTCAATTTACTGCAAAGTTGTTAACCAAAGAAACCTAAGGATCCTAATGATTTCATACGAATCCTAACAATTTCATAAAGAGCCTTCATTACAGTACTTTAAAAAGCACTGTCCTGTTATGTGTTCTTAACTTATGTGTAGGAAATTGACAGTGTTAGTAGCACGTTAAGGAACTGACAAAGCAGATGCTTCCTGTTTTTTTGAATATGTGAAAGTGAAAAGGTCCAAACTATAATGATGAATTTATACGTCATTCAGGTGGTACCATTTTGTCATTGAGAAGACACTGGTTGTGACTGGTACTTAGCCTTTTCCAATCTGATTGGTGTGGTTGGTTAAGGCATATATTGTGGACTGATTGTCATTTCCCCTGAACGTCACTGTTTCAAACCATCTCATGACGAACACACATGTCACTGTCATGGTAGCCTGTTCATGGCACGATTTATGAGCATGAGTCACCTCTTTTCTGCCCAGCAGCATGGAGGTTGCCCACTCACATTTAGAGTGCTGTTACATCTGAAAGATTTTTCCTCAATGCACATTTCCAACAATATGAGCATTTGCAACAGCAAATTTGATATCACACCCCCTATTGAGAGAGATGTTTCCATCTCTACTGGAGATGTTCACATTTGCACAGCTAAACCAAAGAGAGGACACCGAATTCTATGTAATAAAATGTGTCATTCTCTCACTCAGTTTGTATGGTTATCTCACAGCGCTCTTGTGTGTGTGTATATATATATATAGCCTATATACCATTTATAATTCTGCTTTTTATTATTATTATTATTTATAATGTTTCTAAAACAATACATAGGTGACATAGCACAGTCTGCTCCCCATAGTCCTCCTGTTCTTCCATTACCTACATACTAGTAGTACCCCGCTAACATGAAAGAGCAGCTTGTGTGGGCAGTTCAGAGCTTGGTCCCATGCATAAAACTGACCTAATGGACAGCTTATCCTAAGAAGCCAGAAGAGAGTTGAGGAAGTGTTGCAAGGTGATGATTTCTAGTGTCTCTTTAAATGTAGTTTTTTTTGTGTGATTTGTGTATTTTTTGTGTCTTGAATTGCATCCAAGGCCAGAAATTCAATAAGAGAAGGACACTGTATGTGTTGCTGGCTTAAAAATTTTTTCAAAGAAAACCAGACACACATACACGTAGAGATGAAGTTACACGCACAGGCACACACACACAGACACACGCATACATATACAGAGGTACACACTCATGTACATGTACACACACACACACACACACACACACACACACACACACACAGGCACACACTCCACCACAGTCAGCTCTGTCTGCGTTTCCCCTCCCCCTCTCTCTCTTATACTTCTCTCCCTTTTTGTCCCCCTCTCCCTCCCTTCCCTCCCTCTCTCACTTTCAGCCTGCGAGCTATTTCAGCCCTCGCCTGTGAGGAGTCTGCAAAGGGGAGGGGGTGGCAGGGGGGAGGGGAGGCGGGCTTCAGAGTTCAAGTGCATGTGTAAAAAAAGGGGGTTCTTGAATGAGACGAGGGAACGCAAGGGATAGAGAAAGCTAAGAGAAAGCGAGGGAAGCTGAAGGAAGGAAAGGAGGAAGAGAGAAGCTACTGGAGGTATTAGCACAGGAATGAAAGGGAGGAGGGGAGAGAAAAAAATGAATGTAAGAAAATGGCACACTGGGAGAGGCCGGGTGGAGGGATGTGTGTGTGTGTGTGTTGTGTGTGTGTGTCTGTGTGTTCGGTGTGTATGTGTGTGTGTGTGTGCGTGTGTGTGCGCATTGGGGGGGGTACTTTATCCCCCTCCCCTTCGCTCCGGAACACTCCTCTGTTCTTCACTGCTGCATACTCCTCCATGAGCGCCCCTGCCTCTCTCTCCCTCTCCCTCTGTCGGTCTCTCTTTCTCTCTTTCCCCTCCCACCTCGCTACACACAGGCACACACATGCACACACACACACACACACACACACACACACACACACACACACACACACACACACACACACACACACACACATGCAGCCTGACCCATTCCTTCTCTCTCTCGCTCTGTGTCTCTCTCCTCGCGCGCACCGACTAGCTTTTCGGTCATGGATCCACATCGGGAACAGAGCTTTATTCCCCCTTCTTGTTTTCTCTTCTTCTATCACAACCCTCCTGGCATTTGTGAACTCTCTCCTTCTACTGCTGTTGCTGCTGCTGCACGGAAAAGACTCGACCTGCTTCAGTCTTCAGCTCCAGGGATCCCCCTCCAATCACAGGCCCCAGGATCTCGCCTGCCCCGTCTGCCAACATGCCTGGGTAGAAGCCATACATCTCTCCATTTTTTACTTTCTCGCTCTCCTTATTTTGTGCCCGCTTCTTTTCTTCGCCTCCCGTGCGCCATCTGAAGGGTATTCCCTCTGTCCCCGACGAGACTCTCTCTTCACGTGACGAGCCCCCCACGCTGGACGAGGAAGAGAAGGAAGAGGAAGAACGGCCAAGGCAAGCATGCTTTCGGGATAGACAGAGAAAGCGCAAAAGAGAGGGAGAGAGAGTGAGGGGGACAATGAATAAGACTCAAAATGGACAGAGAGAGAGAGAAAAGAGAAGAAAACAGAGAGAAGGAGAGCTGAAGAAGGGGTAAATGAGGTGATGACTGAACCTTCAGGCGAGGAGGACTGAGACGAGGGGTCTAATCCCCTGCACCCCACGCTGGTACACTCTCATTCGCCTTTGTCCTATTCTCTGTGTGTGTCTGTTTCAACCTACTTCTCATTGCTCTGTCTCTATCAGCGACCTTTTTTCTGTTTTATGTGCATTTCTGGGCTTCTATGCTTCTATGCTTCTATGCTTCTTGAGCTCTTTGTACTACTTGTCCTCTGTGTTCTCTTGCTACACTTGTGTGTTTAAGTCCTGAACTTTCCATTTTCTTTCCCCCTAAATTCTCTCCCGCAGTCAGAGATCTCCACTTCTGTCCCGTTCTGTTTGTCCTCTCTCGCAGTCCATCTCACTCCCTCCATATCTTTCTCTCTGTCTCTCTCTCTCTCTTTCTCTGTCTAACTCTCTCTTGCTCGATTTATGTCTCACTCGCTTTCTCTCTCTCTGTCTCTCTTTCTGTCTCTCTCTCTCTCCCTCCTCTCCTCTCTACTGCATTCTCTTTATCTTTCTGCTGGTTCTCTCCTGTGTCTCACACAGAAAGATTACTCTCTAGGCTCGACAATGTTGTTTCCTTCCCCTGGTTCTGGAGGGGAGGGAGAGGGTTTTGCTCGCAGAACATCTCGCTTTCAGGGGCCCGGCAGTGGGGAGCTCATGGAGCACTGAATGAGATTTGAGGGGGGGGGAGAGTGTGCGCGCGCACAGGGAAGGGCCTGCTGCAAATCATAGCTTTGTGTCTCATCTATCGCTGTTTTGGGACTGCGCTATTACACTTTTTTTTAAACCCCACTCGTATGTGTTCTTAATGCAGTGGATTGGGAATGAGGGTGGGCGGCGGGGAGTTTTGTGGATGACTGGTGCAATCAGTGCTAAGGTAGTAGCTCCAACTTTCTTTTCTTTAGTAAGCGTTAGTCCGCGCGTTAGTGTGAGAGTGTGCATATTTGTGCACGTGTATGGCTCCGTGTGTGTGTATGCATGTGTGTATGTTTGTCTGTGTGAGTGTTTGAGTACGTATAGGTATGCATATGTGTCTGTATGTATAAATATATATGTGTGTGTGTGTGTGCGTGTGTATGCCCTAGTGTGTGTGGATGAAAGGGGAATCTGTAAGGGTCGTCCATTGTTTGCTCCTCCCATCTCTCCTCAACCCTCTCACATGACCTCCATCTCTTCATCCGGGAACCTCCGGAACTGTCCATCAGTCTGCTGGCCTGTCCGGCACACCAGACAAAGGCCCTGATTGAGAGGGCATTCGTGGGATTCTCAGTGGGGGCTCGCGATGGACTCTGTGCGGTATTTCAATTCAGAGACGCGGAACGATGCCAGCACGTCGCTACTGATCCCGGGCCAGTGGTTTAGTCCCGTACTTGCTTGTTCATCTGCTGTCCAGGAGAAGGTAGGGGCACAGGGGGTGGCTCTGAGATATCGCTAGTTGCTGCCGCTGCCGCTGTCGTCATCGGATCCGTCTGCACCTTTGGCGTTGCTTCAGAAATGACCTGACCCCGCCACTCCTGCTCCGACGATGTATAATCCTCCCTCTCCCTCCCTCGTTCTCTCTCTCTCTCGCTCACTGTGGCCCCCATCTCTCTCCCTTTCGCTCTCTCTATCTTTATATCTTCTCCCTGTATTATCTAGCTTTAGTCCTGTGGGTGATTTATATAGTCGTCCTTTATCCATTCTGCTCTTGCAGTATCTCTTGCTTGCCTGCTTGTGTGCATTGCCTATCTGTGCCTGTGGTCATTGAGATACTATCCGCAGCTGTGAGATATGTTTGTGTGTGTGTGTGTGTGTGTGTGTGTGTGTGTGTCTATTTGTGTGTGTACGTGCACGTCTGTTGGGGCCCTCAGGGCATCATATATATGTGTGAGCGAATGTGTGTGCGACATGTGTTTCCAGTGTGGGTTTATGTATATCTGCATATTGAGTGTGTACCCTATTTAGATTAAGATTTTTTGTGAGGATTTTTAGTTTGAGTTGGATAGTTTTTATTTCTAATGGATATGCTTCAGTACTTGGCTTGTTAGAAATTCATGTTAAAAAGATGTTTTATGTTTTAAAATATATGCATTTTTACTGCTTATATAATATAATTTAATGTATTTATGTATGTTAAAGGATAGCTGTATGATGCAAAGGTGTCTTAAAACATGTCAGAAGAAGCTTGTACAAGCTTAAAATGTAAGATGCACTTAAAGTGTGTGTGTCTGCATGGTGTGTTTGAGCAAGAAAGAAAGAAAGATAAATAGATAATAGAAAAAAAGAAGGAAAGAATGATGAGGGCAGGCATTGGTCAGTTTTCTGGGACACTTCTGTGTGTATATTTAGATGGGCAAACTATAGCTTGTCTCATGTTCAAAGGTCTGTAGTACTTTGAGTGTGCAATACCATGCCTTTAATTAGAACAGAATCCATTGAGTGCTCCATTCTAGTTCCCCATTGACTTCTTAATGCCGTTGAGTTGATGGCGAGAAGGATCCATATTTTCTCTTGGAGGTTCCCAGTATTCGTTGGCAGGGGCAGACGATATAAGGAATCTGTGCATCTGAGCATGCTGGGTAACGTATGGGCCGTGACCTTTCCCTAACCTCCCAGACATCTCCATAGCAGCAGGGGGTGGTTGGAAGGGAGAGGAGGTAGTTAGTCTTTGATATTGGTACTTCATAAGAGGATAGTCTGGGTCTGCATGCAAAACAGAGGCATGAGAGACTGCGGAGAGGGTTCTGCATTAGAACGCTCTGAAGCCTCAGACAGCGGCGGGGAAGGCGCCGCTGCAGAACCCAGGGGAGAACGTTCTGAGCATCTCTCTGGCCTTTGATTTAGATATGAAGGCGTGAGTGGAAGTGTGCGATGCCGTTCTTCTGAGCTTCTGGCCATTATGAAATATTACTCATGCTGAACAGCTGTTACGTAATCTTACATAACCCTGGCAACAGCAGAGCAAAAGTCTGACGGTAGCATGTTTATATGTCGCTCTCATAAACACATATTTACCAAGTTGCTTGTTTACTGCACTTCTTCAACACTTAATTCACAATTTACTGCCAGTGCTTATGATATTTGCAGTGAGTTTTGTAGCCTTATTTACATACATCCACCACCTACTCGTCTTCCACTTTATCTCCATCTTTCTTTCTCTCTCTTTCTTTCTCTTTCCCTCTCTTTCCGTCTCTCTCTCCCTTCATGTGTTTATCTATTTAGCTTTCATCCTTTACGGTCTTATACTCATACATATCTAATGCCAAGCATGGATAGTATGTTCTAGTTACAGTATATAGGTTGTGCATAACTGTATCCTATCCCTATTCCCCTGTCTGCCCCCCTACCCCTCCCCCAAACCCCCCTCCAACCATACACTGTCTGCTGTGTGTCTCATTCATAATAAATTATATTCAACCGCAGACTTAAGAAATTGGAATTGGATGGCCCTGCTTTGAAGATGAAATTAAAAATAGGGGGATGGAAAGGCGAGATGAATCTCATCGGAAAATCACTGCGGGAGAGGAGCGCATCGTTAAAGAGGTGCCAGCTCCACGCGATGGCCCACCATCCAGTCCTTTGAAATCGGTCCATCTCGCCCTGCATCCCCCTGCCTGTCTTTATTAGGGGAGAACCTATAGAAATAACTGCCATGTGAGAAGAAGTGAATGTACATTTGCCAGTGTTTCACTAATGAATGCTATGTTTGCTGATTTTTCTTTTCCTCAGGCAAATTCATCAGTTGGGCTGTTGCAATGAACACATTCTGTTGGCACTCTTTACGGTAAGAACATATTACAGTATACAATTTCTTGTGTAAAAACTGCGAAACAGAATGTTCCACCAGTGCAGTGGAAGCATTTCAAACCTATATGAGGAGCTTTGCGCCAAAATATTAAATACATATGTAGAAATGTAGAAAGCCAGATAGGTCTAGCTTCTAGCTTTTTGACCTCGGCAATTTAGTAAAATATTTTCCCCTGAGGACATGTTCACTGTTTTGAGAGATCTTAAGCCTGTGTGTGTGTGTATGTGTGTCTGTCTGTGTGTGTGTCCGTGCTTGTTTTAATGAATATGTAGGCACGTGTGGGTGTCTGTGATGGTGGCCACATATGTGTGGGAGTGGATTAAGTGTGTGTTTCTGTGTTTTACTGTGTCTGTGTGTTTTAGTGTGTTTGTGTGCATGGTCTTGATGTTACTGCAGACTGTGTGTAGTTGTAGTTTGTACCGCATGAGAGGCAGTCTGTGCTTAGAAGAAAAACACATCATTAAAGACATGAAGAGTAGATCACAGAGAATGCCATGGCGAGGAAGGTGGAGGAAAAGAAGGAATTAAAAAAAAAAGACGGAGAAGGTCCAGACACGAGAAAAGGAGAGAGAAGAACAAGGAGGTAGAGGTGGCAGAATCTTTTCCAACTAAAGAACAGAATGAGAGAAGGAGCTGTTAGTCTGTTATCGAAAGACAGACATCCTGCCCCAAATGAGGGAGACAATTTAGGCACCTTTCTCATCACAGCCTCTGAAGCCATTTAGATGCTGTCAACCCCGCAAACAAGGGGCGTCCCCAGGACGTTAACAGGACATTCGCAACGTCCACAATCGTCCCCAATTGGTCCCCACCACAACGTTCGCTAGAGGACGTTACCAGAACGTTTTTGACGTTCGTAGCAAGTCTACATTTGGTCCCTCTGTGACGTTCGCATGAGTCTTAAATCGGACTTTTAGGGAACGTTCTCATTTGGTCTCTCAGCACACGTCCCCAGGACGTCCTTCAAAAACATCCCCGTTACCTTTACCTGTGGTCCTCTGCAGGATGTTCGCATGAGCCTTAAAATGGACTTTTAGGGAACGTTCTAATTTGGTCTCTCAGCACACGTCCCCAGGACGTCCTTCAAAAATGTCCCCTTTACCTTTACCTGTGGTCCCCTGCATGACGTTCGCCTGAGCCTTAAATCGGACTTTTAGGGAACGTTCTGATTTGGTCTCTCGCCACACTTCCCCAGGACGTCCTTTAAAAACGTCCCCGTACCTTTACCTGTGGTCCTCTGCGTGACGTTCGCATGAGCCTTAAATCGGACTTTTAGGGAACATTCTGATTTGGTCTCTCGGCACACGTCCTCAGGACGTCCTTCAAAAACGTCCCCTTTACCTGTGGTCCTCTGCGGGACGTTCGCATTCAGTCCTTCCAAAACGTCCCCTTGACGTCCTCTGATGTTCCTCTCTGAACCAGAGGTTCCGCTAGAGAAAAATGTTTTTCATTTGCCCGACATTTGAATGATAAGCCGGCCAAATATCTATTTCTGCTTCTAAATTAGCCTATTGAGGAAAACGTACTGCCTACGTTAACATAACATAATCAGGTAGTTTAGAATGCAACATGTTTATTTTCCTAAGTTTACAATGGGAAACAAAAACATTAATGTCTGATGCGCGTCAATAAGTGACCTTTAATCGCAACCTGCTGTCGCGTTAAAATGAGCGCCGCAACATGGTCATTGCTCTGTTCAATGAGAGCAGAGATTCTAAAATTATTCGACCCTATTGTGAATCCTTTGCATCGCCTTTTCGCAGTGCTAACAGAACATTTTACTGTGACTATCAATTACCTCGCACCTTAGCCAAGAGAACTTGTCACTCCATAACGACATAAACGCCTGACATTTCGGCCTTTTCTCTGGTGAAGCTGTTCTAACATCTAGGGCTTCAGGTATTCAGTGTTTGGAAAGTTCACTTTCTACATGAACTAGTTCAGTTCAATTTTGAACTAAGTTCACAGCTCCAATTTTCAATATGCTGCGAGTGCGAGCTATAATTTTTCCAAATTTCTGTCTACAATACCGCTCTCGGCTCCTATGCAACTTCGGCGCGCTCACGCACGGGCATAGACAGTATAATGAAATGAAACGCGTTCAGACGCAACACTGCAAGTATTACAGGTTCATCCTCGTCAGACGGTTTACCCTCATCAGTTGTGTTTGGCCTCTGAAAAAAAGCTTTTAAGGCTAGTCTGCTTGGCCATGTTGGATCCTTCTCACTCGGCTCGCTCCTTGTTTGTAACCGAGGGTTTGCGCTTTATTTAAAATGCTGCATATGTGTGTTGTTAAATAACTTTCTAACGGCAGATTAGCCTGTTCCTTTAAAACATAATAAGGGCAGTGCACGTTTGCTTTATAGGCCTAAATATTAGGAAGCTAGAGACTTGATAGACCTTCCTATGTATGCATTGTATTGGAATCATGCAGACATTACATTTATAGCACAGATCAGTAGAGAAGCATTCATATTTATTTTATTTCATCATTCTTAGTTTGGCTAGTTATTCTGCCTCCCTGCCCGCACGTCCGTGACGTGCCATGGATGTTAATTAAAATGGAAAACCCTCAATGCGTAGTGACTGAGATCGCTTAAATATGCTTTTCCTCAAACCCTCGGAAAAAATGACTAAGTTTGTTGGCTGTCTCACACTGTGATAAACGTGTTAAAGTGACAAAATAACAATCAGACAGTGGTAGTACAGTAGGTAGAGAAGTGGTTTAGTAATAGGAAGGTTAACGGCTCAATTCCCATGCCTTGCAATCAAGTTTGTAAGCGCGTGTGTGTCTGTGTGTGTGTCTATGTATATTATATGAAATGTGCTATATAAATAAACTTGAACTTGAACGTGTGTGTGTGCGCCCTGTAAGCAAAATGACGGCTCCGCGATCTATTATTATTTTATTTTTTTCATTTAGCTCAGCAAAAACGGTCGTTACCCCCACCGTGCCTGCTACGTCCGCGGTGCGTCCTTGAATAACGTCCCCAGGACGTCTTTAACACGTTTCCCAGAAGTCACCACAATGCCCTCAGGAAGTTCTTGCAACTTCCTGCAGAACGTCCCCAGGACCTATAGAAACACGTTTTCCAGACGTCATTGCAATGTCCTGGGGACGGTTTTACAACGTCCTGCAGAACGTCCCCAGAACCTATAGAAAACGTTTCCCAATTGTCACTGCAACGTCTTGGAACGTCGTGCAAAACGTCCTAGAGTTGTCAAGGGAACCATGCACATTTACGTTTTTAGAACGTTCAGAGAGACCATTACAGGACATCGAGGGGGCGTAATT